>NC_141877.1:652972871-653275901 GCF_056163025.1 Triticum urartu | reverse complement strand
CTGCCTCGCACTATTTATCATATCATCAGGCGAACTCTATGGCCTGTCAAAGGACATTCTCCTGCAGCGAAGCTTGAAGGAGCAATGAAGACATTGGTTTTCTATATCTTCAATGGCATCAACTTCGATTCTCAAGACTTCTTCATCAGGCAATTGGCTGCATCTGGCTCCGATATATTTGGTCTGAAGGTATATGCCTATGGGTAATGCGCCTCATCAAGCTTCACTCTGCTATCAACTATCAGCCTTCTGCACACAATCATCTCATATTCTTGCCAGAGGTTGATCTGTCTGTCGAAGCCATATACCCAGAGCCTACCAAGGAGCCTATTTATCTTCACAACGTCGATCGTCAAAGTTTCACCCAACCCATTGAAGGAGTTCAGGCCATCACTCATGTTTATACTTTGGCTGGCAATACATGTGCCCCTCGTACCCAAACTGAAGCCACTGAAAACACAATTGCCCAAAGGCCTCGAAAGTGATCTCGTGTTCTCAATGACCGAGAGCTTCTTGTCACCTTGCATCAAAAATAGGATAAGCATCACGACTGGCTCAAGCGTCAAATGCATAGCCTCTTGGTGGATGTCAATCGCATTCGCAACCTTGCCACCAAGAATGCATTTGTCACTCATGAAACCTGTCACCAGTCATGGAAGAGTCTGACTTTGCTGAGCTCTGAAGATGATCTTCAACAGGATGGCTTCACGGAGAGATTCAAGTTTGATTCCACTCCTCCCCGGAACGCTCACTTGCGTCGGACTCCCTCACTCGAAGACTCTGACTTTTCCTCCTCAGCTGCAACTGTTAATTCTAGAGTCATTGATGACCAAGATGATGCTACTTCTCACCTCCAACTTTGGCGCGTATCGACACTGCACCAAGTTCTTCTGCACCACCAAACCTCAACGACGACCCTGCTGCTTCGCCTACTCCTCATGGGAACGAGTAGAAAACTCTATGTCTTCAAACATTTTTGGTCATTACTGACAAAAGAGGGAGTATCATATGAGTTGATAGTCTTCAAGTGGGTCCATATGGGCGGTTGCTATACCTTTGCTACATTTTCCAAGTGCTTACAACTGTCGCTTTTGATACATTTGGTTCTTTGAGTTGTAACACTTAAACTTGATGGTCATCTGCTACCTTTTCTGTCAACTATGTAATGTGATGATAAATTCCGCATGTGCGACGATAAATTTTGCACAAAGTCATTTTGCAGACGTCCATTTTTCATTATGCATGTCATTATCTTCGTTATATCTCTTCATGCATGATGAATTGTCTTCATAAGTTGAAGAGGATCTCCACAAGTACAACCTGCCATGTGCATTTGCATTCAAAAGCAAAATACTTATATGCACATCTTCAGGGGGAGCCTTTTGCTACTTACGAAGACAATACCTCAATCCTTTACAATTTCACATACTTTTATCCCCGTTGAAAACTTCAACCAGTTTTTCATCAATCACCAAAAAGGGGGAGATTGTAAGTGCATCTAGTGCCACCCCTAGTTGGTTTTGGAGTATTGATGACAAACCTGGTTGAGGGACTAATGTGTTTGTGGGAATTGCAAGATAACACACGTAGTAGTCCCTCATTGATTCGGTTTACCTACCAGAGATGACCCCTAAAATGTGTGAATACATTGAAGATAATGGTGGTATGTGAAGGTATTCACATTAAAGACTGTGACATGAGAAGCCATCGCATGAAGTCTTTGGAGCGCGAAGACATAGTTGTTTCGTAGTTTCATTTTCTTCTTTTTTGAGTCATAGGAACCATCGTACTGTTAAGTGGGGTCCAAGTGAACAAAGTCAGAGTGACTAAAGTGATGCTCAACCAAATCCTAAGTCTTCGAGCGAAGACAATGAGAGCAAATCTTATCCAGAGTTGGATGAGTCAGCTTTACTTGTAGCTCAAGTTAAGCTGCCGCGTGTGTTTGAAATCTGATCGTTGGAACACATGTCAGTTCCTTAGTGACCCAGGGTCATTTCAGACAAATCAGGTCGGGTTGCCTAGTGGCTATAAATAGCCCACCCCCTACACCATAAATTGGTGGCTGCTCAGAGTTCGTGCACGGCTTTTGTCATTTGAGAGCAACCCACCTCCGAAGCCTTTGAGAGAGAAATCCTTGCGAGGACAAAGCCCTAAACACCCAGAGCCAAAGAGTGTTAGGCATCACTGAAGTCTTTCTGTCTGTGTGATTTGAAGACTTGTTACACTTGAGGACTGTGAATCCTCCAGCCGGTTAGGTGTCGCGTTCTGTGCATCCAAGAGTCATTGTGGATCGCCGGTGAACGAAGTCTGTGAAGGTTTGGAAGTCTACCTTGAAGACTTACCTGAGTGATTGGGCGAGGACTGGGTGTCCTTAGCTCAAGGGGAATAAGGTGAAGACACGGTCTTCTGAGTTGAATCTCAACCTCCCTAACCAGACATACAGTTGTCACAGCAACTGGAACTGGTCCAACAAATTCTTTGTCTTCACCAAGCAACTGGTTCTATCTCTTCTTTCTCCTTACATACAGTTTGTCTTCGTGAAGTCATTGACTGCTTGCATTATCTATTTGACTTCACTGTGTGACTACTTGTCCTGATTGGCTTCATACTATCTTTCATGCTGATCCTTACTGCCTAGCTCCTAATAGTCTTCATGCTTTCACTTCATTAAATACTTGACTATGGCTTGCCTAGTGTAGTCTACCTTCTGTTGCATGTTAATAGGTTCATTTCTAACGTTTGTCTTCGAAACTTCCATGTTTTGAAGACTTTCATAAAAATCGCCTATTCACCCCCCCTCTAGTCAATAACTAGCACTTTCAGCTGGACTGGTGATACGCCAGCACAATGTGGGATACTACTGACGTGTCCTCCAACGCCACCACTACATTTTAGCAATGGCGCCATATTAGTGACGTCGTGTGTCTACGCCAATAAGGCTGTTTTTGGCACGCCATAGCTAGGCTTTTCTTCACTAGCGACCCACCCATCACTTGGAGCTCTACTATCCACCATGCAAAATGATATGAGGTAGATAACAGAGGTGGACTACTCTATTGCCGGAGATGAAGGAAATATGCCCTAGAGGCAATAATAAAGTTATTATTTATTTCCTTATAATCATGATAAATTTTTATTATTCATGCTAGAATTGTATTAACCGGAAACATAATACATGTGTGAATACATAGACAAACAAAGTGTCACTAGTATGCCTCTACTTGACTAGCTCGTTAATCAAAGATGGTTATGTTTCCTAACCATGAACAATGAGTTGTTATTTGATTAACAAGGTCACATCATTAGTTGAATGATCTGATTGACATGACCCATTCCATTAGCTTAGCACACGATCGTTTAGTATGTTGCTATTGCTTTCTTCATGACTTATACATGTTCCTATGACTATGAGATTATGCAACTCCCGTTTGCCGGAGGAACACTTTGGGTGCTACCAAACGTCACAACGTAACTGGGTGATTATAAAGGAGCATTACAGGTGTCTCCGATGGTAGATGTTGGGTTGGCGTATATCGAGATTAGGATTTGTCACTCCGATTGTCGGAGAGGTATCTCTGGGCCCTCTCGGTAATACACATCACATAAGCCTTGCAAGCATTACAACTAAAATGTTAGTTGTGAGATGATGTATTACGGAACGAGTAAAGAGACTTGCTGGTAACGAGATTGAACTAGGTATTGGATACCGACGATCGAATCTCGGGCAAGTAACATACCGATGACAAAGGGAACAATGTATGTTGTTATGCGGTCTGACCGATAAAGATCTTCGTAGAATATGTAGGAGCCAATATGGGCATCCAGGTCCCGCTATTGGCTATTGACCGGAGACGTGTCTCGGTCATGTCTACATTGTTCTCGAACCCGTAGGGTCCGCACGCTTAAGGTTACGATGACAGTTATATTATGAGTTTATGCATTTTGATGTACCAAAGATTGTTCGGAGTCCCGGATATGATCATGGACATGACGAGGAGTCTCGAAATGGTCGAGACGTAAAGATTGATATATTGGAAGCCTATGTTTGGATATCGGATGTGTTCCGGGTGAAATCGGGATTTTACCGGAATACCGGGAGGGTTACCGGAACCCCCCGGGAGCTATATGGGCCATAGTGGGCCTTGGTGGAAAAGAGAAGAGACTGCCCTAGATGGGCTGTGCGCCTCCCCCTTCTCCTAGTCCTATTAGGACTAGGAGAGGTGGCCGGCCCCCTCCTCCTCTTTTCCCCCTCCGCGAATCCTATTCCGACTAGGATTGGGGGGGGGGGAATCCTACTCCTAGAGGCAGTAGGACTCTCCTGCGCCCTCCTCCTTGGCCGGCCAGCCTCCCCCCTCTACTCCTTTGTATACGGAGGCAGGGGGCACCTCTAGACACACAAGTTGATCCACGTGATCTATTCCTTAGCCGTGTGCGGTGCCCCCTGCCACCATATACCTCGATAATACTGTAGCGGAGTTTAGGCGAAGCCCTGCTGCTGTAGTACATCAAGATCGTCACCACGCCGTCGTGCTGACGGAACTCTTCCCCGACACTTTGCTGGATCGGAGTCCGGGGATCGTCATCGAGCTGAACGTGTGCTCGAACTCGGAGGTGCCGTAGTTTTGGTACTTGATCGGTTGGATCGTGAAGACGTACGACTACTTCCTGTACGTCGTGTCATTGCTTCCGCAGTCGGTCTGCGTTGGGTACGTAGACAACACTCTCCCCCTCGTTGCTATGCATCACATGATCTTGCGTGTGCGTAGGAAAAATTTTGAAATTACTACGAAACCCAACAGTGGCATCCGAGCCTAGGTTATTTATGTTGATGTTATATGCACGAGTAGAACACAAGTGAGTTGTGGACGATACAAGTCATACTGCCTACCAGCATGTCATACTTTGGTTCGGTGGTATTGTTGGACGAGACGACCCGGACCAACCTTACGCGTACGCTTACGCGAGACCGGTTCCCTCGACGTGCTTTGCACAGAGATGGCTTGCGGGCGACTGTCTCTCCAACTTTAGTTGAACCAAGTATGGCTACGCCCGGTCCTTGCGAAGGTTAAAACGGAGTCTATTTGACAAACTATCATTGTGGTTTTGATGCGTAGGTGAGATTGGTTCTTACTTAAGCCCGTAGCAGCCACGTAAAACATGCAACAACAAAGTAGAGGACGTCTAACTTGTTTTTGCAGGGCATGTTGTGATGTGATATGGTCAAGGCATGATGCTGAATTTTATTGTATGAGATGATCATGTTTTGTAACCGAGTTATCGGCAACTGGCAGGAGCCATATGGTTGTCGCTTTATTGTATGCAATGCAATCGCGATGTAATGCTTTACTTTATTACTAAACGGTAGTGATAGTCATGGAAGCATAAGATTGACGAGACGACAACGATGCTACGATGGAGATCAAGGTGTCGCGCCGGTGACGATGGTGATCATGACGGTGCTTCGGAGATGGAGATCACAGGCACAAGATGATGATGGCCATATCATATCACTTATATTGATTGCATGTGATGTTTATCTTTTATGCATCTTATCTTGCTTTGATTGACGGTAGCATTATAAGATGATCTCTCACTAAATTATCAAGAAGTGTTCTCCCTGAGTATGCACCGTTGCGAAAGTTCTTCGTGCTGAGACACCACGTGATGATCGGGTGTGATAGGCTCTACGTTCAAATACAACGGGTGCAAAACAGTTGCGCACGCAGAATACTCAGGTTATACTTGACGAGCCAAGCATATACAGATATGGCCTCGGAACACGGAGACCGAAAGGTCGAGCGTGAATCATATAGTAGATATGATCAACATAATGATGTTCACCGATGAAACTACTCCATCTCACGTGATGATCGGACATGGTTTAGTTGATTTGGATCACGTGATCACTTAGAGGATTAGAGGGATGTCTATCTAAGTGGGAGTTCTTAAGTAATATGATTAATTGAACTTAAATTTATCATGAACTTAGTACCTGATAGTATCTTGCTTGTTTATGTTGATTGTAGATAGATGGCTCGTGCTGTTGTTCCGTTGAATTTTAATGCGTTCCTTGAGAAAGCAAAGTTGAAAGATGATGGTAGCAATTACACGGACTGGGTCCGTAACTTGAGGATTATCCTCATTGCTGCACAGAAGAATTACGTCCTGGAAGCACCGCTGGGTGCCAGGCCTGCTGCTGGAGCAACGCCAGATGTTATGAACGTCTGGCAGAGCAAAGCTGATGACTACTCGATAGTTCAGTGTGCCATGCTTTACGGCTTAGAATCGGGACTTCAACGACGTTTTGAATGTCATGGAGCATATGAGATGTTCCAGGAGTTGAAGTTGACATTTCAAGCAAATGCCCGGATTGAGAGATATGAAGTCTCCAATAAGTTCTATAGCTGCAAGATGGAGGAGAACAGTTCTGTCAGTGAGCATATACTCAAAATGTCTGGGTATAATAATCACTTGATTCAATTGGGAGTTAATCTTCCAGATGATTGCGTCATTGACAGAATTCTCCAATCACTGCCACTAAGTTACAAGAGCTTCGTGATGAACTATAATATGCAAGGGATGAACAAGACTATTCCCGAGCTCTTCGCGATGCTGAAAGCTGCGGAGGTAGAAATCAAGAAAGAGCATCAAGTGTTGATGGTCAACAAGACCACTAGTTTCAAGAAAAAGGGCAAAGGAAAGAAGAAGGGGAACTTCAAGAAGAACAGCAAACCAGTTGCTGCTCAAGAGAAGAAACCCAAGTCTGGACCTAAGCCTGAAACTGAGTGCTTCTACTGCAAGCAGACTGGTCACTGGAAGCGGAACTGCCCCAAGTATTTGGCGGATAAGAAGGATGGCAAAGTGAACAATGGTATATGTGATATACATGTTATTGATGTGTACCTTACTAATGCTCGCAGTAGCACCTGGGTATTTGATACTGGTTCTGTTGCTAATATTTGCAACTCGAAACAGGGGCTACGGATTAAGCGAAGATTGGCTAAGGACGAGGTGACGATGCGCGTGGGAAACGGTTCCAAAGTCGATGTGATCGCGGTCGGCACGCTACCTCTACATCTACCTTCGGGATTAATATTAGACCTAAATAATTGTTATTCGCTGCCAGCGTTGAGCATGAACATTATATCTGGATCTTGTTTAATGCGAGACGGTTATTCATTTAAATCAGAGAATAATGGTTGTTCTATTTATATGAGTAATATATTTTATGGTCATGCACCCTTGAAGAGTGGTCTATTCTTATTGAATCTCGATAGTAGTAATACACATATTCATAATGTTGAAGCCAAAAGATGCAGAGTTGATAATGAAAGTGCAACTTATTTGTGGCACTGTCGTTTAGGTCATATCGGTATAAATCGCATGAAGAAACTCCATACTGATGGACTTTTGGAACCACTTGATTATGAATCACTTGGTACTTGCGAACCGTGCCTCATGGGCAAGATGACTAAAACACCGTTCTCCGGTACTATGGAGAGAGCAACAGATTTGTTGGAAATCATACATACCGATGTATGTGGTCCGATGAATATTGAGGCTCGTGGCGGATATCGTTATTTTCTCACCTTCACAGATGATTTAAGCAGATATGGGTATATCTACTTAATGAAACATAAGTCTGAAACATTTGAAAAGTTCAAAGAATTTCAGAGTGAAGTTGAAAATCATCGTAACAAGAAAATAAATTTTCTACGATCTGATCGTGGAGGAGAATATTTGAGTTACGAGTTTGGTGTACATTTGAAAAACTGTGGAATAGTTTCGCAACTCACGCCACCCGGAACACCACAGCGTAATGGTGTGTCCGAACGTCTTAATCGTACTTTACTGGATATGGTGCGATCTATGATGTCTCTTACTGATTTACCGCTATCGTTTTGGGGTTATGCTCTAGAGACGGCCGCATTCACGTTAAATAGGGCACCATCAAAATCCGTTGAGACGACGCCTTATGAACTGTGGTTTGGCAAGAAACCAAAGTTGTCGTTTCTTAAAGTTTGGGGCTGCGATGCTTATGTGAAAAAGCTTCAACCTGATAAGTTCGAACCCAAATCGGAGAAATGTGTCTTCATAGGATATCCAAAGGAAACTATTGGATACACCTTCTATCACAGATCCGAAGGCAAGACTTTTGTTGCTAAATTCGGAAACTTTCTTGAGAAGGAGTTTCTCTCGAAAGAAGTGAGTGGGAGGAAAGTAGAACTTGACGAGGTAACTGTACCTACTCCCTTGTTGGAAAGTAGTACATCACAGAAAATTGTTTCTACGACACCTACACCAATAAGTGAGGAAGTTAATGATAATGATCATGAAACTTCAGAACAAGATACTACTGAACCTCGTAGATCAACCAGAGTAAGATCCGCACCAGAGTGGTACGGTAATCCAGTTCTGGAAGTCATGCTACGAGATCATGATGAACCTACGAACTATGAAGAAGCGATGGTGAGCCCAGATTCCGCAAAGTGGCTTGAAGCCATGAAATCTGAGATGGGATCCATGTATGAGAACAAAGTATGGACTTTGGTTGATTTGCCCGATGATCGGCAAGCAATTGAGAATAAATGGATCTTCAAGAAGAAGACTGACGCTGATGGTAATGTTACTGTCTACAAAGCTCGACTTGTCGCGAAAGGTTTTCGACAAGTTCAAGGGATTGACTATGATGAGACCTTCTCACCCGTAGCGATGCTTAAGTCCGTCCGAATCATGTTAGCGATTGCCGCATTTTATGATTATGAAATTTGGCAGATGGATGTCAAAACTGCATTTCTGAATGGATTTCTGGAAGAAGAGTTGTATATGATGCAACCGGAAGGTTTTGTCGATCCAAAGGGAGCTAACAAAGTGTGCAAGCTCCAGCGATCCATTTATGGACTGGTGCAAGCCTCTCGGAGTTGGAATAAACGTTTTGATAGTGTGATCAAAGCATTTGGTTTTATACAGACTTTCGGAGAAGCCTGTATTTACAAGAAAGTGAGTGGGAGCTCTGTAGCATTTCTGATATTATATGTGGATGACATATTACTAATTGGAAATGATATAGAATTTCTGGATAGCATAAAGGGATACTTGAATAAAAGTTTTTCAATGAAAGACCTCGGTGAAGCTGCTTACATATTAGGCATTAAGATCTATAGAGATAGATCAAGACGCTTAATTGGACTTTCACAAAGCACATACCTTGACAAAATTTTGAAGAAGTTCAAAATGGATCAAGCAAAGAAAGGGTTCTTGCCTGTGTTACAAGGTGTGAAATTGAGTAAGACTCAATGCCCGACCACTGCAGAAGGTAGAGAGAATATGAAAGATGTTCCCTATGCATCAGCCATAGGATCTATCATGTATGCAATGCTGTGTACCAGAACTGATGTGTGCCTTGCTATAAGTTTAGCAGGGAGGTACCAAAGTAATCCAGGAATGGATCACTGGACAGCGGTCAAGAACATCCTGAAATACCTGAAAAGGACTAAGGATATGTTTCTCGTATATGGAGGTGACAAAGAGCTCACCGTAAAAGGTTACGTTGATGCAAGCTTTGACACTAATCCGGACGATTCTAAATAGCAAACCGGATACGTGTTTACATTAAACGGTGGAGCTGTCAGTTGGTGCAGTTCTAAACAAAGCGTCGTAGCGGGATCTACATGTGAAACGGAGTACATAGCTGCTTCGGAAGCAGCGAACGAAGGAGTCTGGATGAAGGAGTTCATATCCGATCTAGGTGTCATACCTAATGCATCGGGTCCAATGAAAATCTTTTGTGACAATACTGGTGCAATTGCCTTGGCAAAGGAATCCAGATTTCACAAAAGGACCAAACACATCAAGAGACGCTTCAACTCCATCCGAGATCTAGTCCAGGTGGGAGACATAGAAATTTGCAAGATACATACGGATCTGAATGTTGCAGACCCGTTGACTAAGCCTCTTCCACGAGCAAAACATGATCAGCACCAAAGCTCCATGGGTGTTAGAATCATTACAGTGTAATCTAGATTATTGACTCTAGTGCAAGTGGGAGACTGAAGGAAATATGCCCTAGAGGCAATAATAAAGTTATTATTTATTTCCTTATAATCATGATAAATGTTTATTATTCATGCTAGAATTGTATTAACCGGAAACATAATACATGTGTGAATACATAGACAAACAAAGTGTCACTAGTATGCCTCTACTTGACTAGCTCGTTAATCAAAGATGGTTATGTTTCCTAACCATGAACAATGAGTTGTTATTTGATTAACGAGGTCACATCATTAGTTGAATGATCTGATTGACATGACCCATTCCATTAGCTTAGCACACGATCGTTTAGTATGTTGCTATTGCTTTCTTCATGACTTATACACGTTCCTATGACTATGAGATTATGCAACTCCCGTTTGCCGGAGGAACACTTTGGGTGCTACCAAACGTCACAACGTAACTGGGTGATTATAAAGGAGCATTACAGGTGTCTCCGAAGGTAGATGTTGGGTTGGCGTATATCGAGATTAGGATTTGTCACTCCGATTGTCGGAGAGGTATCTCTGGGCCCTCTCGGTAATACACATCACATAAGCCTTGCAAGCATTACAACTAAAATGTTAGTTGTGAGATGATGTATTACGGAACGAGTAAAGAGACTTGCCGGTAACGAGATTGAACTAGGTATTGGATACCGACGATCGAATCTCGGGCAAGTAACATACCGATGACAAAGGGAACAACGTATGTTGTTATGCGGTCTGACCGATAAAGATCTTCGTAGAATATGTAGGAGCCAATATGGGCATCCAGGTCCCGCTATTGGTTATTGACCGAAGACGTGTCTCGGTCATGTCTACATTGTTCTCGAACCCGTAGGGTCCGCACGCTTAAGGTTACGATGACAGTTATATTATGAGTTTATGCATTTTGATGTACCGAAGATTGTTCGGAGTCCCGGATATGATCATGGACATGACGAGGAGTCTCGAAATGGTCGAGACGTAAATATTGATATATTGGAAGCCTATGTTTGGATATCGGATGTGTTCCGGGTGAAATCGGGATTTTACCGGAATACCGGGAGGGTTACCGGAACCCCCCGGGAGCTATATGGGCCATAGTGGGCCTTGGTGGAAAAGAGAAGAGGCTGCCCTAGATGGGATGTGCGCCTCCCCCTTCTCCTAGTCCTATTAGGACTAGGAAAGGTGGTCGGCCCCCTCCTCCTCTTCTCCCCCTCCGCGAATCCTATTCCGACTAGGATTGGGGGGGGGGGGAATCCTACTCCTAGAGGGAGTAGGACTCTCCTGCGCCCTCCTCCTTGGCCGGCCAGCCTCCCCCCCTCGACTCCTTTATATACGGAGGCAGGGGGCACCTCTAGACACACAAGTTGATCCACGTGATCTATTCCTTAGCCGTGTGCGGTGCCCCCTGCCACCATATACCTCGATAATACTGTAGCGGAGTTTAGGCGAAGCCCTGCTGCTGTAGTACATCAAGATCGTCACCACGCCGTCGTGCTGACGGAACTCTTCCCCGACACTTTGCTGGATCGGAGTCCGGGGATCGTCATCGAGCTGAACGTGTGCTCGAACTCGGAGGTGTCGTAGTTTTGGTACTTGATCGGTTGGATCGTGAAGACGTACGACTACTTCCTCTACGTCGTGTCATCGCTTCCGCAGTCGGTCTGCATTGGGTACGTAGACAACACTCTCCCCCTCGTTGCTATGCATCACATGATCTTGCGTGTGCGTAGGAAAAATTTTGAAATTACTACGAAACCCAACAGGAGAAGATCCCGACGTCAAGTAGGATTTACGTGTACTTCAGTGGCGGTCGCCGAAGGAATCGTTGGACCTTGGAAACCCTAGGAAAAACTATCGAATCTAAGGGAGCTGTTAGTGGGTAGCCTCAATAGGAAATTCCTCAGGTGTTAATTTCTTAGTTCTTTACATACATTTGATTCGTTCTTTTTCTTCCTTTCTCTTGTTACCTTTGTTTATATTTTTTTAAATATATATATATATATATATATATATATATATATATATTTACACGATGTTTACATAATTTAAAAGTTGTTCATGTAATGTTTAAAATAATGTTTCATACCATTCATAAAATCTTCGTGATATTTTTAATAAAGAATCAGACATTTCAAAAATATGTTATTGGCATTTAAAAAATGTTTATACAATAGAGAAAGATGTTTGCATAGTTATATTTAAAATGATTTGTACCATCCACAAAATGATTGTGATGCCTTTTCAAAATATTTTCGTGACAGTTTTAAGAAATTTTTATACAATAAAAAATGTGTATACGTAAAATATTTCATATTCAAAAAACTATCCATGAGATATAAAAAGAAGTTCAAACATTTCAAAAATAAACAATTTAAAAAAATGTTTATGCAAACGTAAAAAATTATTGCCTAATTTCCTTAAAAAATATTTTTCCATTCTAAAATAAATGTTCGTGATATTTTATAAAACTCTACAACACTTAACAAATATTTGAAAATTAAAACGAAATGTTATGTCAGATATTAAAAATGTTCAGTGTGTGTTAAGAAAACATTCACCATGTATTGAAGTTTAGTGCACATTTTACAAAGTGTTAAATGTGTATGTTGAAAAAATGGTCAACATGTATTGGAAAAATGTTCAACCTATATATTTAAAATATTCAACTTGTATTTTAAAAATGTCCATATGTATTCAAAAACGAAAAAAAATCAACATAAAAAGGATCGATAAATAAAACAAAAGCAAAACCACATGAAAGCCAATAAAAAACACATACAAAAAACCTAGGTGAAAGTTTTTAAAGTCGGACAGAGCTGGCCCAAGACGGACTAAATCATGTGTTTAAAAGGGGAATCCTATATGGCGCCTTAAGCGCCGGATTTAGTATGTTTTGCAAACCGGTGAAACACACCTCCCTCCGCACGCTAGTTCCTATATGCATCGAGCCAAGTAATTTTCTTCCACCGATTCAGATTTTGCAGTGATTTTCTGGAAGTATTTTCTTTCATTTTTTTATTCATTTTTTCATGCACGGTTTTTTCTTTTACTCTTTTTCGATTTTTTCAGATTTTTCAAACGGATGAACATTTTGGCCCGATTTGTCTTTTTTGCTGAGAGCTGCTCATATGTACAAATGACTTAAAATTTGGAGCAGGCCTCACGCATCAAATTTTCTATCACACAAAATTTATTTGGAATTTTTCGAATTTGTTTTGAATTTTTTACGAATTTTTTCTAACCGAATGCAGATGAGCCTGGGCACCTAAACGCCCTACTCACAGACAGAAGGCTTTCAAGAGAAGAAAGAATCTAAGACAACCACTAACCTACTACCCTTTCTGAATAAAGAAACAAAACACATTAACATATAAACTTAAGTACTCGACCCATTACAACCACAAAACAGAAGACCACCAGATACATGGGCTTAGTACGAAACATAACAGAAACTTAAGCTATACCCTGCAAGACAACATACAAAAGATAAAAATAAAGTTTCTAAGGAAGAATGACTTAGTAGCATTGGTATCACTCATTAAGAAGAAAGAAAATGAAACAAAAACTGCAATAACAGTAATAATGAAGTTTCGTAAGGAAGAATGGATTAGTCGCATAGGTTAAGAAGGGGAAATTTTTTGAAATAACACTCCTTGCGCAACTTTGCACAGTGATTGTACTTTTTTAATATGCAAAGAATAATCATATGATAGCGCAATTTTTGTGCTCCAGTATATACACAAAATAAATAAGAAGTTATTTTAAGTGAATATTTTATAATAATGATGATTTTTTCACACAACATACAAATAAATTATGATTATTTATAATATGTAAGAATAATCATATAATACAGGAATTTTGGTCTAAAAAATTATAAGAAGAAATGAATTAGTGATATTGGTATAACCCTTAAAGAAGAAAGAAAATGAAATAAAAAAATTCAGTTTTTGAAGGAAGAAAAAAAATTAGTGGCATTGATAACTAGAATTACACTTTTGGTAATATGTATAAAGAATAAGGATATAATATTACAATTTTCGCAATGTAGTACAATTTACACACTCATTGTATATTACTTGTGCGTATATGTTTACACTCACTCAACATCCCAGAAATATCCATCAAGAAAAAAAATCGACAAAATAAGAAAACTAAAACACATAAAAATAGAAGGGAAAAATAGGCAACTGGTAACGGGCTTCACCCCCAATAAGAAAATAGACTAACCCTGGAACGAGGCCAAATCAAAATTCGGTCGAAGAAGTCATGAAAACAACACAAGGGGAAGAAAAGACAACACGAATCTTGACAAAAGAATCAATTGTCAGAAAAACGACCTACCCAAATTTAACAAGCAACTTACATATGGCTAAACTGTTTTGTTTCAAAGGATAAGCAGGAAATTGTACATGGGGCAAAAGATGAAAAGGGGAAAAGAAAACAAACCAAACCACTTTTTTTCGCAATCCCTATGAGCACATATCTTCTATCCCTCCGTTCCTAAATATAAGACCTTAATAAGATTCCACTATAAACAACATATGAATGTATATAAACATATTTTAAAGTGTAGATTCACTCATTTTGCTCCGTATGTAGTCAATAGTGGAATCTTTAAAAGGTCTTATATTTAGAAACGGAGGGAGTACATCTAAACAGCTAGCCACCGGTAACTATTGTAGAGCATATCTAACTATGCCACCTCATTACCCAATAAGCTTTAGAAATTAATTGCATGCATGCATCAATGCATGTGTCCTTCATGCTCGTTATCTTCTCTCATAAACTTCTGCGGGCTTTTTTCTCAAACTCCCTAACGCTAACTGAGTGCAAATAGGATATGATCAAACATATTTATTATATTACCATTTCAAATATTCATGTTCATACAATCCAAGCTCATGAAAATATATATATCGCAGCCAATTCAGGCGGCAATGAGCGGGGTGTCATGTAGTTATCTCTATGAGCAGCACCTCCGTGAGAGTGAGCAAACATAAAGGTTGACACCCAAAAAAAGAAGAAATATTACTAATTTACTATCGACTGCTATGCTAATAAGTAGTGAGTGACCTATTGATCCTCATTATGGGGCACTAGAGTGGAATACAATCGTGCAAAAGAGAGATACATAACCAGAGTCTAATTTGTTAAATCGTGAACACTTGACTCCTCCAGTGCTCACTGGTTGCACATGTTCCGAGAAATACTCTTCCATGCTTTACTTCAGAGCATCATCGCTCCCAAATTCCAACAGGTCTTGAGGTAGCAAACAGGCTCTTTGGGTGTGTTGCTTTTCTCAACGCTTGCAACAAACTATGTTAACTAATCCTGTAAATTCGCTTAATCATTCGGGCGCGGTACGTGCTTAATTTCCTTGATTCTGCGTCAACTTGTGCCTCGTCGTCAGCAAAGTTCCGATCATAGATCTCAGCAGAGAGAAACATGGCATCCGAAATTTAGTTCACCACACGATGCTGCTTGAGAACATATATGGTTACTACCAGAACTCGACAGCGTCCATAACCATCTGTTATCAGCTTAGGGATAACATGGGTAAAATCAAATAGAAAAGAACCATACAATATCTTGTTGCTTAAGCACAAGTGACATTTTTCTACGTTGACGCTTCTTCCATAAAATCAGCTAATGCTACAAAAACATATGTGTGTCAGAGTGTATGATGATGAACCAAACGCTAGATGAGGTAACTGAGCTAGTTACCTGCTTGTTCATCGAGAAGGTCTTCTCCCTTGCAAGCTCCCAATTCCCTTCCATGGCACAACGGGGTGCTCCCAGGGATAGTACGGATACCCGATTCCCGATCACTTACTGAAGTTTCTGCCCTATCACCGCCTGCACTGCTGCTGCAGCCACCAGCCGGTATGAAATGCTGAATCCAGGGGCTTTCAGGCAGGCGCTGTTCGGGCCGGACTTGAGCACAAGCATTGGTCCTCCTCTTAAACTCGACTTTCCTCCACACTCCACCTTGGAGAACCTTGAACCCATTGGTACCCGAATCTTTGTTTTTGGCAGCGTGCGCGTGGTTGTGGAGTTGATCATTTTTTAGAGGAGAAGGGCTAGAAGGCCCTGGCTCCACCTCATTGCTCGATGGAAGCAAGTGTTTGTAGAGTTGATCACGGACGAAAGAAGCTTCCAAGGACCTTATATAAGTCCCGTGCCTCTCATCCGTCCAGCCCGCCGACATCAAGTCTGTAATCTGGTTACCCTGTGAAAGAAAGAACGATCAAACACCACGGAGCTGCATATCGTAGCAATGGAAACACGGAACTAGTTGTTACCTGGGCAATGCCGATGGCCGCCTTGACCGATGAAGGAACCGATGAAGGAATGGATCTGGGATTCGGCCGGGAGTGGGATAGAAATAGTAGCAGGGCAACGGATGGGAGCAGGGAGAGGATGAATGAATGAGCCGCACACACGTATGTGATGCTATTTCTGCAGGTATTATGGGAGGGGAGTGAGGGCAAAAGCGGCCGCCAATCTAAGTGTCTGGGCTTTTTCCGGCGTCGCGGGGAAATATCTCGCGGGCGGGCGGGCGGGCGCGTGCACGGATATTTCGTTGGCGCGATCGATGGAGTGTCCCGGCCAGGTACGCGATCGTCCTAAAAATCCAAAAAGATTAATGAAAACATTCACTAATCACGAACGAATTCCATTAAGCATGCGGGACGTCCTTTTTTCTTGTTTTATTTACGAGAGGTACTCCAAGCTGGTGGGCTGGAGTGGACAGCACGGCGGCGACGAGCGCGGCGTTGCTGGATGGCATGTCATGGCGACCTGTTTGCTTGCTGGTGGACGAGCGCAGCAGGGCGACGGCCGCCATGCCCGCGCAGTTGGTTGCTGAGCGGGGAGAGGCGGTCAGTGATGCCGGCGAGCAGCGTGACGGTGTCGCCGATCGAGGCGTCGATCGGTCGTCCCGCCCAACCCGAGGAAGTCGAAGCCACTGAGATGGCCAAATTTTCTGCCGCTCGCCACCGGCGTGTGCCTCTGCCATTCATTCTACGTGGAGGGACCTGTGTGCGCGGAAGCCGTTGGAAGGGCCACCCCGTCGTCGCCGCCATTGGGGGTAAGGTTTGACGTGCACTCTGAAATGAGAAAACGTACGTCTACGGCTCAAGATCAAGGACGTCATGATGACATTAGAAAAATCGCGCATTTTAAAAATATGTCCGTGTCAGACTTAGAAATGTTTATACAATGTGAGGAAAGTGTTTTGGCAATTTTAAAATATTTTGCACCATTCAAATAAATAAATATTCATGACATTTTAAAAAATGCTCAAACATTTCAAATGTATGACTTTTAAAACAAATAATGGCAAAAATTTCAGACAATTTACAAAGATTTTGATTTTTAATAATATGCAAGAATAAGCATCAAGTAGTAGATTTTTCATAAAAATAGTTTTCTAAGAAGGAATGAATTAGTGACATTGGTCATAGAAATTGAAAAACAAACACGCAAGACTAATTATCTTGTAAAAAGCAATGCATGGATCATTGAAATTGAATAAAAAAACATAGAGAAAGGTGGTGGTAGTAGACGGATGATTTCTGGAGAAGAAATTTCTTGAGGCAACCTGTTGCATAGAAGGTTTTCTAGATAAAGAAGAATTTTAGGTAGCCTACTAGCCTTCCCGAAGAAAGAAAAAAAAAGCAAAATAACACATGGACAGAAGGCTTTGTAGAGAAGAGAGAATCTAAGGCAGACTACTACCCTTTCTGAAGAAAGAAACAAAAACAAAAGGATAGACCTAAGCACTTGCCCCTTTGTAATCACAAAACAGAAGACCACCATATACTTGGGCTTAGTATGAAACATAACCGAAACATACCCGATACCTTGTAAGACATAAGACAAAATAAAAATAAATAGGTAAAGAAAAAAAAACAAAGCTTTCTAAGGTAGAATGAATTAGTGATATCGGTATTATCCTTTATAAGAAGAAAGAAAATGAAACAAAAACTAAAACAAAATCAAAGTAATAAAGTTTTCTAAGAGAGAATGAATTAGTGCCATTGCTATCACTCTCACAAAACTTTACAATGAAATTGCACTTTTTACAACACGCAAAGAATAAGTGTATAATATTGCAGTTTTCACACTCCAATATAATTTACACACATATTGTATAGTAATTGTGTGTGCATGTACACAAGAAAAAATGATGTTTTCCTGAGAAAAATGAATTACTGACATTGGTATTATCCTTTAAGAAAAAAAGCGATTATTTTAAACAAATAATGACAAAATTTTCAGACAATAAATTGTCATTTTGTATAATATGCAAAAATAAGCATATAATAGTGGAATTTTTGTAAGAAACGTTTTCTAAGAAGGAATGAATTAGTGGCAATGGTATAATCTTTAAAGAATCTGGAATATTATAAGACCATGGTATATTCTGTGTGATCGTTCTTTCCTGGCAAATTTTAGCATGGTCCCTCTTACCTTCCCTTTTCAGGTGAGAGGTAAGAGTACATAATAGATCTGAACCATTGATTTGATTAGCTAGTGGTTTGATTAACTCTTATCTTCTTACCTCTCATGTGAAAAGAGGGGGTAAGAGGGAACACGTTAAAATTACTCTCCCTCCTTAGGAAACTTCATTTTCTTCTTTAGAAATGAGATTCCGCTGGTGAAAGGAGCAGAGCAGTTCATGATAATTCTTATGTTGTGGCGAACATGAACATTTGGTTGACATTGCAAGTAACAGTTGCCAGAATACAACAACGACAACAACAGAAAGCATAGAAGTGGAACAATATTACTATCTACTATACCATGGTAGTAAGTAGTGAGTGGCCTATAGATCGTCATTATGGGGCACTAGAGTGGAACACAATAGGCGGAAACTTCAAAACAGTGAGACACATAACCAGAATCTAATCTGTTAAATCGACAACGTTTAGCTCTTGCACTGCTCACTGGTTGCACGTTTGCCAGAACAATACTGCTGGATGCTTTACTTCAGAGCATCCTTCCTTCCATGTTCCAACCGATTTTGACGTACTAAACAGTCTCTTTGGAGTTTGGATGTGTTGCTTTTCTCAATGATTGCAACAGACAATGCTAATTTATCCTATAAATCCATTTGATCATTCGGGGGTGGTAAGTTCTTGCATGCTTTTCTTGATTTTACTCGACTTGTGCCTTGTCATCAGCAAAGTTCTGCTCACAGACCTCTGCAGAGAGAAACATGGCATCGGAAATTTAGTTCGCTAGAGGATGCTGCTTGAGAGCATGGTTACTACCAGAATTCAACATCGTTCATAACCATGTTGTATCAGCTTACGGATAACATAGGTTAATTAAGTCAGAAAAGAACCATACAATATCTTGGAGCTTAAGCACAACCGACTGTTCTACGTTGATGCTTCTTCCATAATATCAGCTAATGCTACAAAAACATATGTGCGCCCGTTTGTATGATAATGCACCAAACGCTAGATGAGGTAATTGAGCTAGTTACCTGCATTTTCCTCGAGGTGGTCTTCTCCCTTGTGAGCTCCCAGTTCCCTTTCATGGGACAACGGGGTCCTCCCAGGGATAGTCCGGATACCCGATTCCCGGTCAACTACCAAAGTTTCAGCCCCATCACCTACTGCACTGCTGCTGTAGCCATGCGGTATAAAATGCTGAATCCAGGGGCTTTCAGGCAGGCGTCGTTTGGGTAGGACTGGAGCAGAAGCATTGGTCCTCCTCTCAAATTTGAGTTTTCTCCACACTCCACCTTGGAGAACCTTGAACCCACCGGTATCTGAATCTTTCTGTCTGGCATCAAGATCGTGGTTGTAAAGTTCATCATTTTTCAGAGCAGAAGGGCTCGAAGGCCCCGACTCCATTGCATTGATCGATGAAGGCATGAAGCCAAGTGTGTGTAGAGTTGATCACAGACGGAAGAAGGTTCTAGGGACCAATTATACATTACGTGCCTCTCACCCGTCCAGCCCGCCGACATCGAGTCTGTAATCTGGTTACCCTGTGAAATAAAGAACAACCAAACATCGCACGGAGCTGCAAAACATGACACAATGGAAACACAGAACTAGCTACACAAAATAAAATGGGTAACAAGAGAAGGTGGCGGGTTAGTTGTTACCTGGGCAATGCCGACGGCTGCCTTGACCGGTGGATCCTGGTATACTTGACCCTTGTCTATGAAGAGAAGGATCTGGGATTCGGCCGGGAATTTGATAGAAATACTCCCTTCGTTTTAAAATATAGTGCTTTCTCTATTTCCGTGCTTTAACTTTGACTATAAATTTAACCAACGAGGCCGACTGCGGCGGGAGCAAAATTTATACCAGTGAATTCGTATTCAAAAGAAGTTTTCAATTATATAATTTTTTCTTCCACCGCAGTCGGTCTTGTTAGTTAAATTTACGGTCAAAGTTGGATCTCAAAAAGCGCGGCCACACTATATTTTGGAATAGAGGGAATAGTAGCAGGGCAATGGGTGGAAGCCGGCGGAGGGTGAATGCATGAGCCACATAGACGTATGTGGTGCTATTTCTGCATGCATATATTAAGGGAGGGGGGCAAGGGCAAAAGCAGCGCCCACCAATGTGCATGGGCCTTTTTTTGACGCGGCGGGGAAATATCTCACGGGCTCGCGGAAGACTAGAGTAGAAGGAAGCTGCGTGCGCTTTATACCACTTCTTCGTTGCCCCTGGTCGGGTTGCTTTTCATCCTCAACGCAACGCAACGACATGCCAACTTTCCGGCCTTTTTGATGCACACGACAACGACATAGCATTATATTTGAAATTTCTGGTTTCCTTCCTATAGTTCTGGAACTTCATAAAAAGTATCAAATTGAATTGCAAAAAATATTATATTTTAGGGCCAGTTTTTTGGGCGACTTCAAAAATAAGTTGCGTCTTCCTAGCTTAAAAGATAAGTCGCCATTAAAATTTATTGAGACTTCTAAATTAGTTCATAACTAGTGTAGAAACCCCAATAAATAAAAGAGACGGCTTATGGAAAAAGCTGGTGAGGAGGCGGCTTATTTTCTAAGCTGCCAGAAGAACTGGCCCTTAATACGGAAGGTAGTACTAGTTAAAAGAAAATCCTCAATACTTGCGAGTCGGGTACATTTTGTGCTAACTTTCTTATGCGGTTACATAGATACATCATTTTCTTTGCAAGATGACATATAGGTCGACATGCACACATGTGCACCAGGGATCAAGATAGGCTATGCGTTAACGCCTCGCATCTTTTGATACCGACGAGCACGAAAAAAAGATGTGGCGTACTATTATTTCTAATGCAAAACCAAAACAATTATCGCTATTGTATGTCGGTTTTAGATATTTTGATATAGACTACATACAGACTGAAATTAGTGAACGAACACACCAAAACACATCTATATATGACCGATTTAGAAAAAATATATTAAAACATCTTATAATAAGAGAGTACTAAACAAAATGACGAATAGAAGAACAACCTAAATTATATTGCTAATGAAGATTTAATGGTGTTTAGCAAAGATGACTAATTAAGTATCCCAGGCACAATGTAACGCACTATCAACATCAAGTCATTAAGACGTATGTAGTCATATCTAACTACGTGAGAAAATGAAAATTTGTGCCCAAGATGATCGGCTGATTCCGCCGCCGAACCTCATTCCCTTGCCACGCTCTCTTGACGCCCGTCCGTCTGAAACACATGCTCACGTGAGTTTAGGAGTGTTACAGGGTGACACCGCATCACCCTCTCGCGCCATGTGTCTCCGGCAACCGGCGGCTCTAGTGGCTCGCGCTTCTCCTGTTTGGCCTCTTCCAACGATGAGGTGGTCAAAGTGTCCCACGGTTTTATTGCCGGCGGATCTTGCACCGTGCTCTAGTGTGTTGGTACACTCATTGGATGGCTTCGTTACACCGACCAGCAGAGTTCAAAGGAGGAAGACCGATTGAGAGATTTAGAAAGGGAAAATTTGTGGTACAGAAGGTAAAATGCACCCATGATGAACAGTAAAATCATAAAAAAATAACCAAAAAATTAAAAACAATATGAAACTTTGTGTCATTGAACAAATGTTTTAGGTGCTTGCCAAATTTGTTGGCCAAATAACATCGAATGAGCTCCATTCAGACAAAATAAAAATTCTCCTGAAACATTGCACATAAGTTTGAGCAAATTTTGTTTCTTTTACAAAGCTTTTCGGATGTCATTTGGCCACCAAGTTTTGCAAGTACCTAAAACATTTGGCCATAATCGAAGTCACAAAATTTTGGATTTCTTTGATTTTTGTTGTTGCTATTTTTCAATCATGGGTGCCATGTCCATGGGTGTGGAAAAACCACTCTCGAAAGAAAGTGCTCTGGGTGGAGGATTGTTCCTACGCATTAGTTTTACAAAAAAAATGTACGCACTGTGCGAGGAGGACTAATCATCATCAGAGGAGGGCTCCGTTTTTAGGTGTTTCTTTAATTTTTGTTAGGGTTTGTGTCCTTCTTAGGAAGACGAGACGACGACGGTTCTTGAAGATGGAATAATGTTCTCCCTGCCTAGCCCCCGTCTCGATGGTACGTCTAGCATCATCGGAGGGCGTGTGGAGGTGTGTCTCCGGCGGATATCGCGGGATTCGGTTGTTGGTTGTCCTTTGTGGATCCGTTCGGATATGGTCTTTGTTCGTTTTTGTTCATGTGTCTTTAGGTTGGATCCTTTCGATGTAAGTTTCTCTTAATCGACGACGGTTGCTGTTTTGGTGCGTTGGTCCTATGGGGTCTTAGCACGACGACTTCCTGACTGTCTACTACAACAAGTTGTGCCTCGCTCCGGCAAGGGAGGGGCAATAACGAGGGCGCGTCTTCGGCTCGCTTCAGTGCTTGTAATTGTCGCTCGGTGGTCAACGAATCTGGATGTAATTTTTTTTTTGTGTTCACCGTACTGCC
Organism: Triticum urartu; assembly: GCF_056163025.1. NCBI lineage: Eukaryota > Viridiplantae > Streptophyta > Magnoliopsida > Poales > Poaceae > Triticum > Triticum urartu. Next base: position 653,252,941 of record NC_141877.1, on the reverse strand, counting down.
ATGATTAAAGATGAATAAATCGTAAGTTTCACGCAAAAAAAGATCGAGCTTGAACTAATACGTAAGATCCGCTGCCGTGTGTCTCACCTCCTCGGCCACTCGACAATCTTCTGCCATCCTCCGCTCGGTGGTCCGGCTGACTGCAGCAAGATCAGATCGAGCAGGTTCTCCCGGGGTTCATACTTTGACTGCTCAGACTTAGTCGGTGCGTCCGCTGTCGGACGATGAATATCCATCGTCTACTCGGGCACTTATGGAATCATTCGCACACGTCGGGTAATATCAGCTCGCAGCATTCATTCGCTACCGTAGTCGCCAACTCTCCTCCGCCTCTACTCTCGAGGCCGTGTTGCGACATCCAGTCGGCCACACAGCCTGTAACTGCTCAGGGCTCCAGCTCCAGTCACTCCTTTGCTCCAACCCCCGCAGCCTATGTCATTCATGCCGACGGAAGGACCTCCCGGTTCGTGCATGGAGTTTACCAGCCGTTGCCAATATGGTCGGCTGCCTTCTTCTTATGATGTGGAAAACAAAACAAGAATTGTGTACAAATGGTATATTGTATAACAATTTAATTTGGAAAATGGACGTAGCACACCCTGATAGTGCGTTTGTTTCGGGTACAAAATGTCATTGGAAATCCTCACTTTTTTAAGACAGAAGAGAAGCAAGCAACATATCGAGGAATTGACCAGGGCCTGCACAAACGGAGGAGAATGTGGTTAATTCGATACAACACGAAAAACCTTACCAGCACCATAGATGTGGCACCAGAGTTCTTCCTCACCGAGGCTGGTGCCTGCTATACTTGACTCACCCGGTGCCATCTCTCTTGCTTCGTCGTCGATGCGGGCCCCGCCAGGATGGGGAGACGCAAGCGGGTCATCAACGCCGGCCACGACTACACCACCATTCATGGGCACCATGGCCGAGGTGCAATTCTTTCTACCGCCGTCATTCCCGCCGCCCTCGTTTACTCCACCAATCAAGCACACCGGGGCTGAGGCCCATGCCGTCGTCACCCCTTCTCCACTGAGGCATGACGGACGCTACCTCGTTAGTGTTAATGGTGCAGTAGTCACTGTTGAGGACTCAATAAGTAGGGACTTGTGTCCTACGCAACCTCGACTTCAAATGTACTCCCTCTGTCTCAAAATTCTTGTCTTAAATTTGTCTAAATACGGATGTATCTAGTTAAGTTTTAGTGTTAGATACATCCGTATCTAGACAAATGTAAGACAAGAATTTTAGGACGGAGGGAGTAATCTCTTTCAGAAATCTCTTTAGTCTTTCAATAATTCTAGAGTTGCTTCAAATATTTAAAGCCTTAGAGTTTCATTAGGGGCGTAATGAGTAGGCGTGAATTTTTTTTTGTTAGGGTCATTTCAAATTTGGAGTTCGACCAACTTACGGTTGCTCCAAAGATGTCGACTATTTTAGAACCTCTTGTGTCAGATGAGGAGGATGTTGATGCCGAACATGATGGCAAGCTTCTCTCCCATCTGGTGAATGACATGACCAAAGTTAGAGGGGACTTGGATGATAATGTACGTGATACCATGTTATGTGAGCTTGTCATGTTGGTAAGAAAACAGAAGTCCACTTCAGTGAAAAACAGATGCCTCCTTAGCAAGTGGCTGTTTAAGCTTTCTGTCGAAACGGAGGCCACTTGGGCTCAGATCTTACGCAACAAGTATCTCCACTCTAGAACCTTGTCCCAGGTGACAGTGAGGCTGACTGACTTACCTTTTTGAAAAGGGCTGATGAGAGTTAAATCGCTCTTTTTCAATAGAACAAGATTCATAGTTGGAGATGGTACCGCCACGAGATTCTGGGAGGATACATGGCTAGGGGAGACGCCCCTAGCACTCCAATATCCATCCCTGTATAGCATTGTTCAGCCGCGCCCCCAACAAGGCCCCCCAGGCGAGTTTTCGGCCGCCGGCGCCAAAAAATCGGCCCAGTCGCGCCCCCATGGGCCCAATTTTCGCCGGCTCGGGCCGAAATTGGCGCCGGCGGACCCAACCCGACCCCGGTGTGCTGGGGGGCGCTCGGGGGCGCCGGGCGAATCTTTTTTGGCACGAAAGAGCCGCGGGCCCTCCTTGCCAGCGACTCGTCTCGCTTCTCGCCCTTCTCGTCCTCATCGCCTCGTTTCTCACGGCGAATCGCGTGTATCCGCTCCTCCCTGCCGCGGGCGGCGAGTGAGGGGCCACGCTACGTCCCCGACAGCCCGCTCTGGGAGCCATACTTCCGCCGCCGCCACGCCGAGCAGCTCGAGGCCACCAACGGCGTTGTTCCCTCCGGCAGGCTCAACTCCGAGGGAAGGCGCCGATGGTGGGGCGTGCCCGGCCGCACGCTGGAGGCCGTCCTCGAGTACATCGAGGGCGGCAACACGCCGAGGCCGGAGTACCCCTCCCCCCGTCCTTCTCTCGCCGTCGTGGGAGCTTGTGGACGCCAAGGCGCATGGACCCCGGGGCGTCCTCCTCCTCGTCAGGTCGGTCGACAGGCTCTCCCAGCCTCCGCCCTGTCAAGCCGAAGCCCCAGGACACGCCTGTCAGCGCGCACACCCGCAGCTCCGGCGTCCGCATCGACGACTCCGCCCCCGCCTCTGGCCGCCTCGTCCTTGTCAGGCCGAAGCCGGAGCCCGGCCTTCTTGCGGAGTACGAGGAGATAGCCCGGTGCGGCTTCTCCGACGAGGACGCCCTACGGTGGGCGCGGGACGACTACCTCCGCGACGAGGTGGTCCGGCAGCGCCGGGCCCTGGAGGAGATAGCCGCCCGCAAACATGGGCGCGAGGACGAGCACGACGTCGTGGTCCTCGACAGTGACGACGACGACGCCGCCCCTGGACTGTCCAACCCGCCGCGCCAATCGGGGGAGGGTTGCAGCAGGGACGGCGGCCGCGGCGGAAACGACGGCGACGACGACGACTACACGCGGTTCTACCGCCTCCTCGGCATGTAGATCTGCAAGGCGGCGGGCGGCGAGGAGCGGCGAGGGAGACGGCGAGGAGTAACCTAGTAGCTTTTTTTCTTTTTGTAAAATATTTTAAATATGAACGAACTCGCCGAAGTTTGGCTGAATTTGCGTCATGTTTGTGCCGTAATTTATATTTTCAAAAAAACATGGGCGCTGTGACTGGGGGCATCACGCCCCCAGCGCGTCGTTTATCGCCGTTGCGCCCCCAGGGGCGATTTTTAGCGCCTCCTGGGGGGCCAACGGCTGGAGATGCTCTTATGTTGCAATAGTGCTGCAGTCTACCCCGCTCAACATTCATTTTAGGAGAACGCTAGTAGGGAGCCGTTGGCAAACTTGGCTCAATCTTGTGAGAAGATTGATGGATGTCCAGTTGTCTCAGCAACCCAACAAGTTGTACTGGAAACTAACTCAGAGTAGAGAGTTTTCGATTAAATCTATGTATTTGGCTGTTATCAATTCTAGCGCGATTCCCCGATCGAAACATGTTTGGAAAGACAAAGTTTCTTTAAAAATCAAAGTGCTTATGTGGTTTGTACATAAACAAGTTATTTTAACCAATGACAATTTGGCAAAACGCAATTGGACAGGTTCTACGAGATGTAGCTTTTGTGATCAACATGAATCAATCAAACACCTCTTTCTCAATTGCCCTCTGGCAAAAATTATGTGGCGGACGGTTAACATAGTATTCAATATTACTCCTCTGAATTCCATCACCATGTTATTTGGGGCGTGGCTTGGTGGGATAGATTCTGACACGGCAAGACACATTCGTGTAGGAGTTTGTGCGTTGTTATGGGCAATCTGGAATTATAGAAATGATTTGGTCTTTAACAGAACAACAAATATTCATTTTTTGCAGGTTATCTTCAGAGCCACTCGTTGATCCGTATGTGGTTGCTACTCACTCCGACGGAGGCCAGGGAGCATTTGGTTACTGGATCTACCCGATGAGAGATGGTAGCACGGGATATTTTCAACCGGTTTCGATGGCGGTCATGTAATATGATAGGCATTTAGTGTTCCTATCTTTTTTGCCAGACGGTTGTGGCTTTTCTACTTTTGTGTTGCTCTCTATGAGCCTTTTTTCGTTTTTGTTCGAGACTTGTAGACTTATGCTGGACCTTTTGCGCCGTATGCATCGTTCTGATGCAGAGGCTGGGGCGAACCCCCCTTTTCAAAAAAAAATCTTAGAGGCTAAAGATTTCGAAATTTAATAATGGTTCATCATGCGAGGCATGTTTTAAAATAGCAGAGGTCTTGCACATTTGGCTAAGTACAAACACATTGCCAACTTCGTGGGCATAACTGAGTAGGGTAAGCGTGATTTTGAGACACGTGATCTAGACCACTTTTCGTGTGGCTATGGTTATGTATGACATGTTTTAACCATGCCTGGGAGGTCTGGTGGAATTTTGCTTGGCATCCACTCGACACCCTTAGAACTTTTTTCCACATTGAAGGGTAAAATATGACATGAAAGTTCATCTTCAAAACTTCCTATGGAGCCTGATGGCCGCTCAAGAGGAGTGTTTTAAGTTTTGTTTTCTTAAGGAACTTGTTAATACCAATCGGGTGATGGCTCCATTTAATGTAGAGTTTTGCGGGTCTATTTTGCTTGGTTTAACCCCGGGTTTCACCGGTATTTGCCGCTTCACTAACCAATATTCATCGTCAATAGACGTACCTCATTGCCTTGCTTGACTTTCAAGTATAAAGACTTGTCAAAAGATTTGGAGCCATGTTGTAACGCCCCGAGACCGATGTGCCAGGTGTCCTCCAGTTATTCGCTGTTGTTGCCTTGTCATTGCTTGCATGTCATGCATTGCATATCATGTCATCATGTGCATTTCATTTGCATACATGTTCGTGTCATGCATCCGAGCATTTTTCCCGTTGTCCGTTTTGCAATCCGGCGCTCCGTTCTCCTCCGGTGGTCCATTCTACCTTCTTTTCATGTGTGGGGGTTAAACATTTCCGGATTGGACTGAGACTTGCCAAGCGGCCTTGGTTTACTACCGGTAGACCATCTGTCAAGTTTCGTGCCATTTGGACTTCGTTTGATGCTCCAACGGTTAACCGAGGGACCGAGAAGGCCTCGTGTGTGTTGCAGCCCAACACCCTTCCAAAGTGGCCCAAAACCCACCTAAACCTGTTCCATCATCTCGGTCGTTCGATCACGATCGCGTGGCCGAAAACCGCACCTCATTTGGACTCTCCTAGCTCCTTCTACCCCTATATAAGGGTCCCCCATGAAAAATCCCGGGTCTTCCCCTTCCTCTAACCCTAATTTTTCCCTCGCGCCGCGCCGGACATGTCCGGACCCGGCCGGACAACCCCTCCGCCGCCGTCTGCGCCAATGGCCTCGCGCCAAGTGTCACCGCGCCTCCCCCGCTGCCGCGGCCCGCCGCGGCCCAGGACGCCGCCGCCGCCACCCGCGGGCACCCGAGCCCCGCGCCGGCCGCCGTGCGCCGCCCGCCGCCCAGCGACGACCTCGCCGGAGTGCGTCGCCGCCTCGTACTCCGCCCGCGCCTACTCCGCGCCTCGCGCGCCGTCCTTACGCCGGCCACCATCTCCGCCGCCCGTCTCGCCCCGCCCCGCGCCGCTCTGGTCGCCGGCCACCGCCGCCCTCGCCGGAGATATCGCCGAAGCCCGCCGGCCGGATCCGGTGGATCGGGATGCGATCCACCGGGATCTCATCCAAACGCGGCCCCTCGATCCGGATCTCCTCGTCCCGGATATCCTCGCCCCGTTGACTTTTCGCAGAGGGTATAATTTCTACGAAGTCCCCGAGATTGCCAGATTCAAATGCCCATGTTCATCATGTCGTAACTTTGCATCCGTATCTCCGTTTTGCGTGTTTAGCATATCAAAATGTTCGTCTCAGAGAGTACATCATTTCATCTCATTGCGTCATTTTCATTTGAGCTCATCTTGATGCCCGAAATGCTGTTGGGAGAGTGCTATTTGAGTTAGTTGTCAGATCTGTTGCATCAAATAGCTATTTGTCATTTTTGTCATGATTATTGTGTGCATGATATGCCCATGAGCTCTACATGTCTTTTGTTATATGCTTTGCCATCTTTACAGAGGTGCTATCCATGCATTTTTGTGATATGTGTGGTGACTAGCACAAGCTTGCAAAGTGGTGCATTCGTTAATGCTGATTTCAGGGACTTAGCAATTCCACTAAGTCCTTGATCTGTTTTTATCAATATGCCATATGTCCATGTTGTTTCCTAGTGATCCGTGCCTCTTTTGAGGATGATCGGTAAGGATGATTTGTTAATCTTGTAGTGCTCTATCCATCCATGTCTTTGTTTGCAATTATGGAACACACTAGCTTGAGTCAATCGAGCTCTACTTTTGCTATTTCGTGAATCTGGGAAGATTGTCTACTTGTTAGCGATTTTGCCGAGGATGTTGTAGTTGATTCCGTTCATGCTATGTTATTGTTCTTGCCATGTCTAGCTTGTATAATGTGTATTCCTGATGGGTGTATGCTTAGATTGTCATGCCTTGCTCTGTAGTGAGTGCATCGAGCTCATAAACATGCCTACTTGATATCAGATTTGCATGTTCCAGTTTTTCTCTAAGTCTGTAATCTGATTATGTTTTTGCCATGTTCACATGCTTGCAATTGTATTTTCTGATCCCTTTTGGCTCAAGTTCATTAAGGGACTTTTGTTAAGCTCTTTGAGTTGCTCCATGCCATGCTTTACTTTGCCATTTTAAGTTCCTGTAGCATATAGTTGTCTTGCTCCAAAGTGTGCTACCTGATCTGAAATTCCAGACAAGTGTTAATTTCACAAAGTCTGAAACCTGTTTACCAATTGCACTTTTTCCATGCTTGTTTGAACTTGTTAATGGATGAATTAGCCGTAGCTTAGTGTACATCTTTTGTCAAGCATCGTGAATGGATCCCTGCCAGGTATTTTGTTGCCATGTTTGAGTGTTGTAGCATGTTTAACTTGTTGCATTTAAATGGCTACTTGCTGTATATCGCAGACTGGTGCCATATTTGTTTTGCTTGCCATTTCCAAACCGTGCATCCGATTCCGGCGATCTTTATATCGATTTCAACCGAGATCACCTCACCTTTTCAGTGGCACTCTTGGATTTCCAAGTTGAGGCCAGGTTCCATCATTCCTTTGCAAATCATGCATATGCATCGCATACCGCATCCCGCATATCATACCATGTTCATGTTATGGTTGTTTACTATGTTGTGTGCTTCTTTCCGGTGTTTGCTTCTTCGGGTCGGTTCCGGTAACGTCGCGTTTGTGAGGACCCATTCATCTACGTCCGTCTGTCTTCTTCATGGACTCGTTCTTCTTCCTTGCGGGATCTCAGGCAAGATGATCATACCCTCGAAATCACTTCTATCTTTGCTTGCTAGATGCTCGCTCTTTTGCTATGCCTATGCTGCGATACCTACCACTTGCTTATCATGCCTCCCATATTGTTGAACCAAGCCTCTAACCCACTTTGTCCTAGCAAACCGTTGTTTGGCTATGTTACCGCTTTGCTCAGCCCCTCTTATAGCGTTGTTAGTTGCAGGTGAAGATTGAAGTTTGTTCCTTGTTGGAACATGGAGATGTTGTTCCTTGTTGGAACATGTTTACTTGTTGGGATATCACAATATATCTTATTTAATTAATGCATCTATATACTTGGTAAAGGGTGGAAGGCTCGGCCTTATGCCTGGTGTTTTGTTCCACTCTTGCCGCCCTAGTTTCCGTCATATCGGTGTTATATTCCCGGATTTTGCGTTCCTTACGCGGTTGGGTAATAATGGGAACCCCTTGACAGTTCGCCTTGAATAAAACTCTTCCAGCAATGCCCAACATTGGTTTTACCATTCGCCACCTAGCCTTTTCTTTCCCTTGGGTTCTGCAGACTCAAGGGTCATCATTATTTTAACCCCCCCCCCCCCGGGCCAGTGCTCCTCTGAGTGTTCACTAGTAGAAAAAGGGTCTTCAGTCCCGGTTCATAAGGGCCTTTAGTCCCGGTTCTGGAACCGGGACTAAAGGGTTGGTACTAATGCATATCCCTTTAGTCCCGGTTCAATCCAGAACCGGGACTAAAGGGCGCGGCCATGTGGAGCTCCACCTTTAGTCCCGGTTGGTAACGCCAACCGGGACTAAAGGAAATTTTATGATTTTTTTTTGAAATTTTTTTTGATTTTCAAATTTCTGAATTATTTTAACCTCTAGTCTGTAATCACCACCCCCCATCACTTCTCAATTTATCCTCTAATCACCCCTCATCATTCCAAATCATCTAACTTCCCGAACAGTCACCCATCCTCCCGCTCCCCCAGCCTGAGCACGCTTAACTTCCGGGTTCTATTCTCCCTCGCTCCAAGTCTGCACTTGTTGTTTTCCTGACAATTCTAAGATGTCAATCCTATTAACCTTTAGGAATTTTGCTTGAGCATGAAGTGACACATTTCATAGTTTTATTTTGAAACTATTGTTTTAAAAAACAATAATTATTTAGTAACACCAATATTTCTTGAATAATTAGTTTGACCATGTTTGACCACAGTTTGACCATCGTTTGACCACAGTTTGACCAGATTTGACCAAAATTGAAATGACTGAAATAATTATTTAGTAACACTAATATTCTAGAATAATTAGTTTGACCATTGTTTGACCATAGTTTGCCCACTATTTGACCATTGGTCCCGGTTCTGGACTGAACCGGGACTAATGGGCTGACCCGTCCTGGACCAAAGCCCTGTTTTCTACTAGTGGTTGGTCCAACCTGTCAGCTGCCGGTGGCCACCAGGGGCAACTCTGGACTGTCCTACCCGTACCTAAGACAATCTGAGTGTGCCCTGAGAAAGAGATATGTGCAGCTCCTATCGGGATTTGTCGGCACATTCGAGCGGTGTTGCTGGTTTAGTTTTACCTTGTCGAAATGTCTTGTAACCGGGATTCCGAGTCTGATCGGGTCTTCCCGCTAGAAGGAATATCCTTCGTTGACCGTGAGAGCTTGTTATGGGCTAAGTTGGGACACCCCTGCAGGGTTTTGAACTTTCGAAAGCCATGCCCGCGGTTATGGGTAGATGGGAATTTGTTAATGTCCGGTTGTAGAAAACCTAAAGTTGACCTTAATTAAAATGCATCAACCGCGTGCGTAACCGTGATGGTCTCTTTCCGGCGGAGTCCGGGAAGTGAACATGGTGTTGGAGTTATGCTTAACGTAGGTTGCTATAGGATCACTTCTTGATCATAGTTCTTCGTTCGTGCTTTGCCTTCTCTTCTCGCTCTCTTTTGCGAACAGGTTAGCCACCATATATGCTAGTCGCTTGCTGCAGCTCCACCTCATACCTTTACCTTACCCATAAGCTTAAATAGTCTTGATCGCGAGGGTGCGAGATTGCTGAGTCCCCGTGGCTCACAGATACTTCCAAAACCAGTTTGCAGGTGCCGATGAGTCCGTGCAGATGATGCAACCAAGCTCAGGAGGAGCTCGATGAAGATCTTGTCCTTTGTGTTGTTTCGTTCTAGTGGATCAGTAGTGGAGCCCAGTTGGGGTCGATCGGGGACCTTGTCGCATTTGGGGTTCTTTTATTTTGGTTCCATAGTCGGACCTTGATTGTATCTGTTTGATGTAGTGCTTTATTCATGTAATTGTGTGAAGTGGCGATTGTAAGCCAACTATGTATCTTTTACCCTATTGTATTACATGGGTTGTTTGCGAAGATTACCTCACTTGCGACATTGCTTTCAATGCGGTTATGACTCTAAGTCATGCTTCGACACGTGGGATATATAGCCGCATCGAGGGCGTTACACATATTTGGATGATTGAGGAGAAAATGGACCACTTTTCCTTTGAGAAGGATTGTATCTGGCGTCAATAGAAGATAAGACGATGTGCAGTACCTACCAGCGGTCCTACAAGGCGCCCCCGCCTTCCCCACATCTACACAAGCAACTTCTCACTAGTGCAGAACCGGGCTTTATCACCGGTTCGTAGGGGACTTTAGTGCCGATTCTGTAACCGGCACTAAAGGGTGGGGACTAAAGCCCCCCCCCCCTTTAGTACGGTTCAACATGAACAGGGCCACCACATGACAGGAGCCAGGGCCGGGGGCGTGGAGACCTTTAGTACCGGTTGGTAAAACCAACCGGTACCAAAGGTTGGGGGCTTTTGGTTTTATTTTTCCTTTAATTTTGTGTGTTCCATTTAATTTAGAGATTTTTTTTACATTATAATGAGTTATTAAATCACTAGGTGAGAGTACCGCGGATTAGTTTGAAGTGGATACTTGATCACTTAGGACGATCCATATCCACTTCAAACTAATCTGCGGTTTCTTTCATAAATGATATAATAACTCATCATCATCGTCATCATATTAATATAAAAACTCTTGCATCATATCATCACCAACAACATTAGCTAGCTAATAATCATCATAGTCGTCATTACCACTATTTAATCATCATAGTCATTACCGCTATCTAATCACCACCAACACCAACTTAAAGAAGAAACATTCACTTGTACCAGAAGCAAAGATATCATCGAGTTCAACATGGTCATGAGATTATAAGCATTCATAAGACCGGCCACACAAAAGCAAAACACTTTGAGATTAAGTTCAGGACAAAGAACACGGACATGAGAGGACAAGTAGTAAGAGCATGAACTAGCTAATCACTCCTGCTGCTCTCTCTCGGGTAAAATAGCATAGAACATGTGTAGAAATCCTAATTCATCATATTGGAGCATGCAGATAAACCTGTCTCCTAATCGTGGGCTGTGCTTCGTCTGATTCTTGTTGCCCCCTAGTACTTCTCTGCGATCCTTCACAATTTTGTTTCAGTCTTTCACTATTAAGCATTCCTCGGTTTTAGAAATCCTGAATGCACTCATGTGCGCTGTAGGATGTCTTGTCCATAAGCTAACCATTGACATGCAACATTTAGTCTCGATCCACTGAGGCACAACTATCACCGGGAGTCCCTGTTGAGGAACATCGTATAGTAACATACTTAGCAATGAAGTTTAGCTTAAAAAATAATGTATGCAAAAGATGCACTGAGGACAAATAGTAAAAATCTCACCATCTTGCCTAAATAGATGTGACCGTAGTTCAATACAAACACTATTGGTCGCACGTTTTGAGTACTAAGATTTTCAAATTCAGGAAAATAATTTCTCTTGACAGCATCAAGATCCTCAATCCATGAAACATAATGACCTGTCTCCTCGCTGTTTAGTTCAGCCCCGGGACAGTGGACGGTCCTGTCTACCAAGCGTCAGACATATTTTCTTGAATGGAAATAAGTTGTCAACTATTTTTGTATAAACAATATGAAGACATAAATATGGTTGAGAAACTCACATAATGATAGAACTGGAGGTTTTTGCACATCGACCCAAATGTCTCTATTACCTTCAATATCATCTTCCGGACGAATATCAAAGGTGATAACCATATCAGGCTCAAATGCATAAACCTTGCATAGTGCTTGCCAAGTTTTGCATTTAAAATGGGTATAGGTGTCTGCATTGTATAATTTGACGTCGAAGGTATAACTATGCTCGGTCTTCAAGTAAACTCTCTTTACCTCCATAGTTTTGTCAGGACTGAAACCTATCTTATCCAAGACAAAAATTCTTGCATGGCAGGGGATACACTAGTAGAATAGTGAAAATTTAAAATTATAAGTTAAAGCAAATGAAGAATAAGTCATGCTTAATTACGAAAAAAGACTTGTCGTTGTGACTTACTGTATCCACTTCGAAAGTCTCATCCAGCTTGATGTTGAAACGCCTATCATCAAATCGGAAATTTCTGTCGCACAGGTCGTGCTCGTCTTCGCAATATTCGCACATAACGAAATTGTTTTCGTCGTCAGACGACATTTCCGATGTTCATAGTTGAAACATTAATTGATAAGCACTTACTAGTTCTATTAATTCAACTAATTCAACTAGGCACTTATTAAAAATAAACTAGTTCTATTAATTTTCTTACTAAAAATAAAGTAGCTAATTATATATATAGTAAAATTTTAATTAGATGATCAAATATCATATACCTAAATTTAATGTATCTAATTCATCTAATTCATCTAACATTTGACATTAATATATCTAATTCATCTATAACTAAAAGTATAAAAAACTAACTCATCATCTAACATTAATATCTAGATATTTCTACCTAATTCATCTAACATTTGACATTAATATCTAACATATATTTCTATCTAATTCATCTAACATTTGACATTAATATCTAACATATATATATATAATCATCTAACAATTGACATTAATCTAACATTTATATTAAAAGTATAAAAAATTGTCTCCGTTTGTGTGTGTGTGAGAGAGAGAGGCCATCGGCGCGCAGCAGGGGGCCGGGGCGGTCGATCTTATAGCGGGGCGACGGCCGGCGATGCGAGGCGATGGGGACGGGCCGGGGGGATGCGACGACGGGGCCGGACGGGCTGGGGCGGCGACGATGGGGACGGCCGGGCTGGGGCGGCAATGGGGCGGCGACGACGGGGACGGCCGGGCCAGGGCGGCGACGATGGGGACGGGACAGGGCGACGACAGGGCGCGCGAGACGGGGGCGGCGACGACGGCGATGGTGGCGGCGACGACGGGGACGGGCGCGATGAAGCAGATGAACAGAAACTAACTGAAATTTTCGTAAGTGCTGTATATATAGGAGAGACCTTTAGTACCGGTTGGAGCCAAGAACCAGTACTAAACTCCAAATTTGGCCTGGCCAAGCGGCGGAAAGCGACCCCCTTTAGTATCGGGTCATGGCTGCAACCGGTACTAAAGACCCACCTCTAGTACCGGTTGGAGCCACGAACCGGTACTAAATGGGATACGCTCTCACCCGCGGTGCACAAAGTTTAGTCCCACTTCGTCGGGCGAAGGGCAGCCGCACTGGTTTAAAAACCCAGCCGCAGCTGCTCCTTCGAGCTCCTCTCTAAAGCATGCTTCTGGGCCTAACTTTGGCGCGCTGCCCTGTGAACCTGCTGGGCCTGCATATCCACGCCCAAGGCCGAGCAGGCCCACTGGGCAGCATGCAAATATTTTTATATAGTTTTTCTGCTTTATTTATTTTCTTCTATTTATTTCTGAGTAGTTTTTTGTGAATATTTTTTCTTTAGGTACAAAAAATTACAAAATTTCTGTTAGTGTCAGTAGTTTTCAGATTTGAATAGTTTAAATTTGAATTATTTGAAATTTGTGTGAATCATTAGTTTGTGAATAACTTAACTCTAAAAATAGATCTTTCAGTGATTCTCTTTTTCTCATTCTTTTTTATCATGTTAAATTTCCGTAACCCTCTCTACTATTTTAACAGATGAGTTTAAAAAGTCTGGAGTTGTAATATGTTTAAAAAATGAAGTGTCTTTGTAACAGATGAGTTTTCATCCGAAACCCTGATACTTCGAAAGAGTGTCCAGTTTGTACACGAAGTGCACCCAGTTTTTGCCGTAACCCTCTCTGCTTTTTTGCACATGCTATGTGGGTGAAATGATGATGCAATACCAAGTTTCAACCTTTTCAGAGTTTATTTGTAGTGCTTTTCAATTTCAGGGCCATTTAGCTCAAAACAAATCAGTAAATGCATAAAAAGTAGCACATGAAGGCACAAAGGGTTGAAAGTTGACGACGTGGCTTGGAATGGTGCATAATGAACGCATAAAAAGTCTAGAGTTGTAATAAGTTAAAAAAATGAAGTGCCTTTGTAACAGATGAGTTTCTGTCCGAAACCCTGATACTTCAAAAAAGAGTGTCTAGTTTGGACACGAAGTGCACCCAGTTTTTGTCGTAACCCTCTCTACTTTTTTGCACATGCTATGTGGGTGAAATTATGATACCATGCCAAGTTTCAACCTTTTGAGAGTTAATTTGTAGTGCTTTTCAATTTCAGGGTCATTTAGCTCAAAACAAATCAGTAAATGCATGAAAAATAGCAAATGAAGGCACAAGGGGTTGAAAGTTGACGACGTGGCTTTGAATGGTACATAATGAACGCATAAAAAGTCTGGAATTGTAATAAGTTTAAATAAAATGAAGTGCCTTTGTAACAGATGAGTTTTCGTCCGAAACCCTAATACTTCGAAAGAGAGTGTCCAGTTTGTACACGAAATGCACCCAATTTTTGCCGTAAGCTCTCTACTTTTTTGCACATTCTATGTGGGTGAAATGATGATACCATGCCAAGTTTCAACCTTTTCAGAGTTCATTTGTAGTGCTTTTCAATTTCAGAGTCATTTAGCTCAAGACAAATCAGTAAATGCATGAAAAATAGCAAATAAAGGCACAAAGGGTTGAAAGTTGACGACGTGGCTTTGAATGGTGCATAATGAACGCATAAAAAGTCTGGACTTGTAATAAGTTTAAAAAAATGAAGTGCCTTTGTAACAGATGAGTTTTCGCCCGAAACCCTAATACTTCGAAAGAGAGTGTCCAGTTTATACACGAAGTGCACCCAGTTTTTGCCGTAACCTCTCTACTTTTTTGCACATGCTATGTGGGTGAAATGATGATACCATGCCAAGTTTCAACCTTTTCAGAGTTCATTTGTAGTGCTTTTCAATTTCAGAGTCATTTAGCTCAAAACAAATCAGTAAATGCATGAAAAATAGCAAATGAAGGCACAAAGGGTTGAAAGTTGACGATGTGGCTTTGAATGGTGCGTAATGAACGCATAAAAAGTCTGGAGTTTTAATAAGTTTTAAAAAATGAAGTGCATTTGTAACAGATGGGTTTTCGTCTGAAACCCTAATACTTCGAAAGAGAGTGTCCATTTTTTGCCGTAACCCTCTCAACTTTTGCACATGCTATGTGGGTGAAATGATGATACCATGCCAAGTTTCAACCTTTTCAGAGTTCATTTGTAGTACTTTTCAATTTCAGGGTCATTTAGCTCAAAACAAATCAGTAAATGCATGAAAAATAGAAAATGAAGGCAGAAATGGTTGAAAATTGATGACGTGGTTTTGAATGGTGCATACTGAATGCAAAAAATTCTAGAGTTTTAAAAACATGTAAAAATATACATAAAAATACAATGATCATCAATGATCGTTAATAAGAATCTTCCCCGGTTTAAGCGACAGATCCTATACATAGAGTTCAATGAATACCAAGTGGTTGTGATAGTTTGAGCAGTAACATATTTAAAGTGGTAAAAACCCTCTTAGGGGAGCGAGGTGGGACTAAAAAACCGATGCATGACGAAACTTTAGTACCGGTTTGTGGCATGAACCGGTACTAAAGGGGCTAGTGGGGCCACAGCCTGCCGACAGCCTGCCATAGACTCTTTAGTACCAGTTTGTGGCACGAACCGGTACTAAAGGTTCTTCATGAACCGGTACTAATGAGCGCCCCCCGCCTAGCCGTTTGAACCGGCACTAATGATCACATTAGTCCCGATTCAGCTACAAACCGGGACTAATGTGCTTCACATTAGACCCTTTTTCTACTAGTGTCCGTAATTGGGCTAGACACAACAGAGTAACACAAGAGACAAAACCATTGACCGTAGCAGAAGAAGAGATATCCATAACGTTGTGTTTGGATGTAGGAAAAATTGCTTTGAATTGAATTGGACTGGAAATTCCAAATCCAAGATGCAAAGGAAATGGGCTCCAATTTGAATTCTATTGTTTGGATGTGCATGGAATTTATTGTTGGAATCACAGGGTAGCACTCAATTCCAATTGCTGTTTGGATGTACAAACCATGGAATTGGATGTTTTTTGAGTTTGGACAATGTAAACTTCTGTACATGTATGAAAAAAAGTATTATGTGTATATTTGAATATATATATATATATATTATTTTACACATATAATAACATTAAAATGTTCTAAATAATGTCAAAACAATAACACAAGTAGAAATAAATATGGAAAAAGGAAGGATGCCAGAAAATAGTTTTAAAGTACCAATAAAACAACATGGATAATAATTTTGGTAGTTTATGTCTCTTACACATAGCACAAGTAGATAGTTTTATGTCTCTTACACATAGCACAAGTGGATAGTTCGCAAACAAGAGTCCATACATCAACTAAACAAGATAGTAAGAATTAATCGAAGGTCAAGAGCCATGGCTTCCTTAACTCCTCGGGTAGCGCCATGAGTGCTTCAAACAAACGCTCATTGACAATCAATTTTCCATAAGCTCTCAGCATATCACTATCTTCCAAATCTGGTACCTTCTTTAGTGCAGCAAGGATTTCTGTTGGAGGAGTCACCTTAGGCATAGGAAGTGGCTCGGTTGTCTTCAAAGCATCATCAAAAGACATCTTCATGTTTCCCATCATGCACAAGATAGCATCCCCAGTGCGTTGCCTCTTCTGAGGCACCTCAGGAGCTTCTTCAACAACAGGTGTGTCTTGTGGTTCTTGAACACATTCAGCTCCTGTCCTAGCACCGGCACCGGTCACATGATCTTTTGAATATATGATATTGATAGACTCCCAATTGTGCACTACCTTGTTCCTATAGGCACGTGCTTCCTTGTTATCCTACAAAAAACACACAAATGAGATGATATTAAAGTTGCAAAAATAACCACAAAATAAATTTGGTGTTAAGTACCTCCACATATCGAGACCACACTTCTTCACTATCAACTGACACCATGTTCTTTACCCAATCCCATCCAAAGCCACTCTGTGCAAGTATCTTGGAAATGATCTCATACTGCTTGTCAAATGTTTTGATGTTTCCTGTTATGTTTTCCTTTGTAATGTCAACATCACATGTATCCTTGACATGCGTAATGCAAGCATTATACACATGTGGCTTCCAACCATTTTGAGCACGGTCACCATTGTTGTGATGCTCAACAAGGACGGCCAACAATGCCGTGTCCATCTCAGGAGTCCATGTAAGGTAAACTCTACTTTTTTCCTTTTGTTTCAGCCATGCTTCTACAAGTAAAATTAATGAATGTGCATAAAAGTAAGAACAAAAGAGCAAGCTCGAGTAAGGTAAACATATATATTAGTACGAACAAAAGATGAAGCATGTACAACCCATAACACACAAGGCACCATCACAGCCAACATGCTACCACACAAAAAAGGGCACCATCACCAAGCTAGCGCAAAAAAAGGCACCATCAGCTAGCTATCTACTCCACCGGTACTTATCTACTCGATCTCTAGTTCTCCATGCGCCACAAGGTACTCAGCATACATCTCATCCGCAAATTGCTGCTTAAAATTGGACCATGCATTTGTTTGTTGGACACTTCTAATGAAAGTAGCATCATCTGCAGGTCCAGGAGTCATAGCCGCTAGCTCAGCGTCGACTTCCGGAAGCAACAAATTATCTCTCATATGCTGCCTATCCCTTGCATAGTTGTGTAACACACAACACACATTAATAAGACGAATATGCAAATATTTAATTTATCGTCAAAGAAGGAACACAAGATGCCCATATGAACAATCAAATGGACATGTGTTACCTGGTCCTCTATGTCAAAGAAAGAACAAGAACGCAAGATGGCCCATTTTTTCTTCAACAAGCCAAAGGTTCTCTCCACAATATTTCTAGCACGAGCATGGCGCAAGTTATACAACTCTCTTTCGTTTTGGGGTTGTTGTTGACTTGCCACCCACTCTTTCAAGTGGTACAGAGTGGATCTGAATGGAGATAGAAATCCAGGTCCATTGGTATAGCCAGCATCAACAAGATAGTACTTTCCTATTGACAAGTACGTAAGTTAGCTAACAAGTACATATGAGAAATGAAACGCAAAGAGAAAGAGTCATACCCTGTGGTACAACAAATGCATCTTCGCGATCGATTCTCATAGCATCTTTTAGCACTCTCGAGTCCGATGACGAACCCTCCCAACCAGGTAGAACATAGAGAAATTTCATGTTCCAGTCAACCACACCTAGCATGTTAGTGTTGATATCTTGGTGCCTATTCCTATACTTCCCTTTGTCAGCAGCATTAACAAACACCGGAATATGACACCCATCTAGTGCTCCAAGTGCATTAGGAAACCACTTCCACTTGTAATCATCGGGAGGGGTGATAGAAGGATCAGGAAGCTTGATAAACTCCCCGGTTAGAGACAGGATGGCTAATAAAACAGTAGAGAAATGCCTACTGATAGTCTCTAAAGAATGCTGGTACGTGCCACCCAACATCCTCATTTTAAGTCCATGTACAACAACTTGTAAGAACATA
The DNA here is from genome assembly GCF_056163025.1 of Triticum urartu. Taxonomy (NCBI): domain Eukaryota; kingdom Viridiplantae; phylum Streptophyta; class Magnoliopsida; order Poales; family Poaceae; genus Triticum; species Triticum urartu. The sequence goes on along the minus strand of NC_141877.1, from coordinate 653,234,739 downwards.
GCAACATTTTCCTCTACTACCACAAACGTGCTATCTTTGAGACCACACTTCTCACGCAACATAGCACAAAGATCATGGAAGTTTCTTTTAGTTAAGCGTAGCTTATCATAGCAAGTTGTCTCGGACCCCTCATAAGTTTGTTTCAATATATACTTCCGATATGCAACCTTTTCTTCATCATCATCGAAGCATCCGAGATTCCTCGGTGCCCTCTGAGAACTAAGATACGCAAATGCTAGACATGACATTTCGAAATACTGCTTTGTCAACAATATCCTCTTTCTTTTTCTTCTTTTGTTCTCTTCGGTAATGTAGGCAACCAATTCTTGTTGAGACATGATGAAAAAAGCTACAATGCACACACCATTTGTCCATGAATTATTCAAAGCATTGGTACATAATAAACCATGCAGCAACATGTGTATAAATGACAAAACAAAATCACAGTACAGACATGAAGTACGAGTAGATAATATACCTTGGCACCATGGTAATTTGACCTCCTAAATCCCCTGGAAACCTGCATAGTTCAAACAAATCATACTTTAGCAACACACAAAATCGAGCTCTTAAATTCGAGGATCTGGACTGCATCTAAGGAGCTACAGTGAACACCACAAAAATTCTAGTTCTCCTATGGACACCACAAAAATTAGAGCTTCACACGGAGGGGATGGCGCCACTCTCGCCATCGTTCCACTACCACCGCCATTCCCCTGCGAACGACCTATTCCTGTCGCAAATCCCCGACCGAATCTAGGGTTTGAGGGCGAGGTCGTTCCATGGCCGAAGAACGGATGAAGAGGATGAGGGGGCGGATGGGAGGGAGAGGAGGGAAAGGACGGACGGGGGAGGGAGAGGAGGGCCGGATAACAAACCGCCGCCGCCGGTTGCTTCAGGGGAGTCAGGAGTGAGATGGAGTCGCGGCGCAGGGGAGCTCGTAAGGAACGAGCGAACAGGTACGCGGGGTGGGGGCTGCGGGGCGTTTCCGAGCCTTTCCAAGCTCGTCCGCTCGGAAACCTCGCGCGAGGGGTGGAGGTGCGCTGGTGGCTCGCTTGGAATTGGGCCAAGTTTTCCAAGCCCAAATCTTGTACCACCCCAAACAACAGAATTTGGCCTGGCAATTCCAGATTGCCAATTCGAAGCTGTTTTTCCTACATCCAAACAGGGTGTAAGAGAATTGCTTCACTTAGATCTTTCAGGTTCCTCTGGAGCATGATCTCCATTTGCTAGGATTGGGCTCCAAATCCTACATTGGGCTGATTTCCCCTAGGCCGTTGACTGTTGATGGCTGTGTGTCAACAACTGTTGCGACGCTTTCCCTCCCCCTAACATATGGGTCCCGTACTACTAGAAAAAGGGCTATAGATGGGATTGACACTAATGGCGCACCAGACAAGCGGTGCGCCATTAGTAAGCGCCATTAGTATATACTAATGGCGCACCACCTTCTGATACGCCATTAGAGTTGAAACTACTAATGGCGCACCTGGCCCAGGGTGCGCCATTAGTATCAAAAAAAATTTTTAACTAGTGCGCCTGTCCAAACATACTAATGGCGCATCCAGACACAGTGCGCCATTACTAATTGTAACTAGTAATGGCGCACCTGCCGGAAAGTGCGCCACTAATGTTGTTTTTTCTATTATATTTTTTATTCCCTTTTTTGCAAAACTACTAATGGCGCACTGTTCCACCGTGCACCATTACTAGTTTAAACTAGTAATGGCGCACTATGGAACAGTGCGCCATTAGTATGTTTTTTTTTCCAAAACTACTAATGGCGCACCACCAGAAGGTGCGCCATTAGTAACCTGGATTACTAATGGCGCATTTAGAGTTGGTGCGCCATTAGTAAGTGGGCAGCAACAAGATATTTTGGACAGCCTCTCCTACCCACACTCACTTTCTTCCCACTTCATTCTCTCCACCTCCTCCTTGTCTCGGGTGCCTCCTCTTTTTCACCTCATTTCCACCATAGATTCATTCAATTTAAGTGGTTAAATTACCTTGTTTTGATAGGTAAGTAAGGGGGGGAGCTATATTTATATTGTTCTCCCTACAACAATGTGCACATGCACTTTTTATGGCCTAGCTAGATCTATGTATGTTCGTGGTGTTGCATATGTTTGTGGTGTTGCATATGTGTTTGTGTTTGGAGGTGTACCGGTATTTGAAATGCGATAGTTGCCAATATTTTGCCGGAATGTTGATTCATTTCTGTTTCGGCGAGAATTTTGGCATTAAACATTCTTTTTGGTCCTATTTTTAGGGAAAGTCATGCCAAATTTTTTCTTGGTTCTAAAATATCATTTTGCTCTACCCCGCAGGCGACCATGGTCCGCATGATGACCGAAGGCATCGTGAATAGGTTTTTGAGGTCCGCGAAGGCCGAGATGCTTCAAAAGAACGAGACGGAGATAAGATGTCCGTGTCGAAGATGCAAGCTGAAGAGCCTTATTGCGGACCCGGAATCCGGGCAGGTGCGGGACCACCTGCTCTTGCGTGGTTTCATGGATGGCTATCGGTGGCAAGGTGATGAAGATGACTACGAAGTCGTCCATGGGGGCCGGGCAAGAAATGAGGAAGGGCAGCAAGACAACCACCGCGGCTCGGGCGGGCGAGAAGACGAAGAATCCCCAGGAGATGATCACGACGGTGATGCTGTACATAGTCATCATGTAGAAGATGCAGGACATGATGATGAGGAAGATGCCGGAGCAGACGACGGGCATGATCATGAAGATGATGATGCCGGCGGAGCAGACGACGCTGGACCATCGATGGGCTGGGTGCAGGACCCTCATATTCAAGAGCTGCTTCTCAAGCAGACGGATAACGCAAGAGCTGCCGCCCGAGAGAAAGCCAAGATGGATCAACTTGAGTTAGACGCGGTTACTCCATTGTATGAAGGATGCAGGCCCGAGGATACCCGCCTGAAAGTAACGCTCATGGCTCTGGAGATGAAGGTAAAACACAAAATGACCGACGCATGCTTCGACGAGAACATGTCATTCTGGCACGAACGTCTTCCCAAGGGGAACAAGTGCCCGACCAGTTTGGAGGAGGCGAAGAAAATCGTGTGTCCTATGGATTTACCGCACGTGAAATACCATGTGTGCATGAACAATTGCATCATTTATCGGGACGAGCACGTGGAGTCTACCATATGTCCGGTGTGCGGCGTCACTCGATACAAGAAGAGGAAGAAAGCTCCTCGGAAAGTGGTGTGGTACTTTCCGATCACTCCTCGTCTGCAGCGGTATTTCGCGGACCCTAAGGTAGCAAAGCTCCTGCGTTGGCACGCGGATAGGGAGGAGAAGAAGCGAGAAGATGACGCAAATGATCCGGAGATAGATAAAAAGACAAGATGCTGAGTCACCCTAAGGATGCGAGCCAGTGGCAAGCGTTGAACTTCGAAGACCCAGAATTTGGGAACGATCCAAGGAACATCGTGCTGGGTGCGAGCACCGATGGAGTCAATCCGTTTGGCAGCCAGAGAAGCACACATAGCACCTGGCCTGTGTTTGTGTGGATGTACAACCTTCCCCCTAGTTGTGCATGAATAGGAAGTACATTCACATGAGTATGCTAATTGAAGGACCGAAACAACCAGGGAACGACATCAATCTGTATCTGGGGCTGCTGAAAGAGGAGCTTGACACGCTGTGGAAAACGCCAGCCAATACGTGGGACGCCGCAGAGAAAGAATATTTCCCTATGAGAGCCGCGCTGCTCACGACGGTGCACGACTATCTCGGTTACGGATATGTTGCGGGGCAGGTGGTCCACAGATTTTCTGAATCCGTCAGGTGCATGGATGAGACAACGTATCGCCAGCTAGATAGAGATCCCGGGTCTTCGAAAACCGTGTTCATGGGACATCGAAGGTGGCTTCGTGACGATGACCCGTGGAGAAAACGCAAGGATCTGTTCGATGGTGAAACCAAACCCCGAGGACGCCCGCGTACGAGGAGCGGCGAGGAAATAGACGAGCTGTTGAAAAATTGGAAAGACTGCCCACTGCCGGGAAAGAAGCAAAAGGCGCCAGAGCCGGGAAAGAAGCGAAAGGCGCCAGAGCCGCTGCTAAAGGTATGGAAAACGAGGTCTGTTTTCTGGGACTTGCCGTACTGGAAGATCCACCGTGTGCCTCACAGCCTTGATGTCATGCATATCACGAAGAACGTGTGCGAGAGTCTGCTTGGTACCCTGCTCAACATGCCAGAGAGGACCAAAGATGGGCCGAAAGCAAGGGCAGACTTGAAATCAATGGGCATCAGGCAGGAGCTTCACGCTATATATGATGATCATGATGATGATGATGATGAGGCAAAGCAGGACACGGAAAGTCGTCGCAAAGGCAAAAAGGCCAAGAAGACCGGAAATGACTACCCTCCCGCGTGCTTCACTCTGAGTCAGGAGGAGATCGAGCAGTTTTTCACCTGCCTCGTAGGAGCAAAACTTCCTTACGGTTACGCGGGGAAGATAAGCAGATACCTAGACCCAGCGAAGCTGAAGTTCAGCGGGATGAAGTCTCACGACTGTCACGTGCTGATGACGCAGATACTTCTAGTTGCAATCCGTGGGATCATGGACGCGCACGTCCGTGAAACCCTATTTGGCCTATGCAACTTTTTCGACGTCATCTCTCGGAAGTCTATTGGCGTGAGGCAACTCAGAAGGCTACAGGAAGAGATCGTGGTGATACTATGCGAGCTTGAGATGTACTTCCTGCCCGCATTCTTCGACGTTATGGTGCATCTGCTGGTCCATATCGTGGACGATATCATCCAACTCGGGCCGACGTTCCTGCACAGCATGATGTCATTCGAAAGGATGAATGGTGTCATCAAAGGATACGTTCGCAACATGTCACGTCCAGAGGGAAGCATAGCCAGGGGCTTTCTAACCGAAGAGTGCATCTCCTACTGCACGAATTATCTAGGCATCGAGAACCCCGTTGGTCTGCCCGTCAACAGGCACCTCGGCAGGCTCGCTGGATGGGGTCACCGTGAGGGTCGTCGCGAAATGCATGTCGACTTCGAGGGTCGACTCGCCGACTTTGAAAGAGCAAACCTAGTCGCGCTACAACACATAGACGTGGTCGATCCTTGGGTGGTACAGCACAAAACCTTTATTAAGAAGACGTACAATGACCGAGGCCAATAGAGGACGGACGGAGATATACTCAAAGAGCACAACTCATGTTTCACGCATTGGTTCAAGCAGAAGCTTCTGTCGTACCCTTTACATGAGGATTCTTCCGCGGAAGAACAACTCATATTCGCCTTGTCACAGGGCGCCGAGCACAACCTGATGACCTATGAGGCGTACGGTATCAACGGGTACACATTCTACACCGAGGCCAAGGACATGAAGAGCGATGGTTATCAGAACTCCGGGGTAACGATGGAATCCTACACCGGTAACGACAAGGACAGATACTACGGAAGGATCGAGGAGATCTGGGAGCTGAGCTACGCTGGAGAGAAGGTCCCGATGTTCCGTGTCAGATGGGCCAAGAGCGTCCTAAAAGAAGACCGGTATTTCACCACGATGGTTATACCCGAAACCAAATCCAAGATCGCGGGCGCAAACGTCACCGGAAAAATAAGCCATGGGTACTGGCTTCCCAAGTGGACCAATGCTTCTTCATTACCGACCCGTCAAAGCCCAGTCGTGTTGTCGTGAGGAGAGGCAAAAGGAAGATCATCGGAATGGATGGAGTAGCCAATGAGCAAGACTTCGACAAGTACGGCGACCCGAGGATCGAACATGACGACGATGATGAAGTAGCAGCATACACCACAAGAAGAAGCAGGACCACCCTACCTAAAGGACGTCCGTTCCACAGAAGAACTCCATTTGCGAAAAAGAAGGGCAAGAAGATTGTGAACAAATAGCTAGCTAAGATCGATTGTATTTAAATCGTAGCCTTCATTTCTCAATTGTATTTCATGGGCACTTTTTGAACTATCATGAATATTTTTAAATTTCATGGACACTCGATCTCGATCCCCCTCCATCTCGATCGCTATCCCACCTCGCCAGATCCGGTCCCCCTCGCCGCCGAGCACCCCCCGGTCCACCGGCCGCCGCCGCCGACCCCCCGCACCCTCGATTCCCCTACTCAACCGCCGCCGCCGACCCCCCGCACCCCTCCCCTACTCAACCGCCGCCGCCGACCCCCCGCACCCCGCGCACCCTCCCCTGCTCCACCGGCATTACTGTTTGATGATATTTTTTAAAAAATTATTACTGTCTTATAAAAAAATATTACTGTTACTGTCTTATAAAAAAATATTACTGTTATGATTTAACAAGTTTAAAAAATTATTACTGTCTTATAAAAAAATACTAATGGCGCACCACGGTGAGGTGCGCCATTAGTATGGATGTACTTATGGCGCACCGAGGGGTGGTGCGCCATTAGTATTGTGCCATTGCTACAAGAAAAAAAAACTACTAATGGCGCACCACGGTGAGGTGCGCCATTAGTATGGATGTACTTATGGCGCACCGAGGGGTGGTGCGCCATTAGTATTGTGCCCGATCCCCCCTTCCCTCTCCCCCTTCGCCCGATCCCCCCTTCCCTCTCCCCCTCGCCAGTTCCCTCTCCCTCCCTCCACCGCGTCGCCGCCGCTGCTGCCCCGACCCACTGCGCCGCAGCCTCCCACGCGCCCCCGCCGCCTCCCTCTCCCCTTCCGACCCCTCGTCGCCGGCGGCCCGGACGCCGCCCCGTCCACCTCGTCGGGCTCCTTCTCCCGCTCCCACCAGCAGCCGTCGCCGGAAGTTGTTGCCCTCCCACTGCCGCCGGACACCGCCCCCTCCCCCGTCGTGCAGAGCATCCAGGCGAGACGCCGGCGCCCCCCTCTTCACCGCCCTCCTCGACGACGCCCCGCCTCTGCCTCCTCTTCCACATCGGCCGCTGCCGACCTGCCGCTGCCTCGTCACCGGACGGTGAGCTCCTCTTCTACTCTCGTGCGCGTGCTACCTGCTACCGCTTGAGCCACTGGTGCTGTGCTGCTGCTTGCGCTACTGTTCTGTTGTGCCATGGATGGGTGGTTGTGCTGATGCTAGCTAGTGGCCGTTGTTCTAAAAAAATGGTCAATTTTTCAATTGAAGCATATGTAGAGTCAGTGTACATGATGGTCATTGCTATGTGAATTTGTCAATTGAAGCATGTATACACGGTGTGCATTTTACTTGCCAATTGATATGTGTGGAGAGAGTGTGCATTGCTATGTCGCCTGTTTATAGTACGTGATGCAACTTTTATCTTTTGATTGATACACTAGTATATTGTACACGTCGCACGAGTGATACAATTATCATATCTTATAGGTGTCATGCCTCAGTACAACAGTCTGGCACATAGGTGAAGTATACAGATGCAAGAACAGAAATGCATCTGTAGCTGGTTAATGTCCCAAGTGTTTACTGAATGCAAGTAGCAGCACTGATGCGAATGCGATGTCCCGTTCTTCCTAAATCCCAAGTTTTGGTTGGTTTCTCTTATGTTTCGACATGCCTGACTCATCAAAGTATGCATTGTAGCTGTGAAAGTGCTCGGTTTATGGTTACTTCTTACTTGGTGCCGGTCATCTGTGCGCGCGCGCTTTGATTTGCAGTATGCAGGGGGTTAGAGTAAAGTGCAGAAATTTGAGTGCCTAGTTCTCAGGTCTCAGCTCCCAGCTTGATTGATACTCATGTTATTAAGTCTGAACTAGTGAACATATGCGGTTGAAGATGATACGTTTCTGGAAGTTAACTTGCATCTAAACAGAGGCAACTCTGCATTGTTTCTGAATCACATTTCAGTAAAAAGTTAAATGGAATGTGGTAACAAATGCACCAAAAGATCAAGCAGGGTCACTGCTGTAGATTGCAGTGGCATGGATATTTACACCACATTGCTTGTTGACACTCAAACTACAATACATCAGGCCTTATTATAAGTAGCGGAACCATGGACTGAAGAGGCTCAGCCACATAGTGACCTGACTGAGTCATTCTAGTTTCATACTGATTTCTGGGCAGTTTGTGTGTAGGCACTTGTGCAGCACTACAGGTACAGGTTTCTTCAGTAGCTTTGTTTTGGGCATAGGGTGTTTCATACAAAATACCCAACACATGGTCTTATCTCTTCTTCTTTTTTTGTGATAACTCACATGGACCTCTCCTGGTCCATTCGTATTTTTTGTAAGGCTTTTATCGGTTTGGTTAATTGTAAAATCTTATGAGTGTTTGCTCCATGATCTACGCGCAAAGTATTTTTAGATTCTCGGTGCAGTTATTTAGGGGGGGGGGTTATTTTCTTGCTATATATAGAGGGAAAGTCATTGCTCTGTTTTCAGTATTTTCTGATCCAGCACCTTTACACAGAAACTAAAACTGCTTCACTGTCATCTTATCAATATTTAAGCCGCTGGTGATGAATGCAATTAAGTTCTTCCTTTTTTTGGTTGGCCATTATTCCCTGCTGGTGCTTGCTTTTCTGCAGGCTGCTACTGCTTTAGTTTTCATGCCTAACTAAGAACCATAAAAAAACACTCATCTTTTAGTCCAGTTGGCGACACAGAAGATGCATCAGCGTCTTGCTGCCATGCTTAGTTTTTTTTATCCATTCTCAGTTTTCTATCTGTCATACCAATATTAGTTATGTAGAGTTCTCATATTATGTAATGTTCAACTCTGACTAAACAGGTTCTGCAAACGGTCTTTTACTGCACTTGACTGAAGAAGTAGGTGTCTGCTATATCCTGCACTTGAGGTGAGTTGTGTTCTCAGGTTTACATTGCAATGGGCACTCTTCTTGTAAACACAAATTCAGATTTATATACTATATGCTGGCATGACTGTTTTTATTAGGCAGGACAGTGCAATAGTTGATGTATCTTGGGTTAATATTAACCTAACTATTCTTTTTTCCTTAGGTTAATATTAAAATGTCCAGTGTATATATATTTGAAAATGATTGCTGCTAGATGTTAATTTGCTGGTACTAGCTAGAATTTGGCACTGAAAAGCAAAAGCAAAAGCTAATTAACTGCTGGGTAATAGCACTGGTACTAGGTAGCTAAAATATGTGTTCTGAAACACTGAGAGCAGAAACACTTACTACATACATATGCTCAAGAAACACTTACTAACCAGAAAAGGTTTTGACTTGAATCTGTTAGTATTTGTCTACATTTTCTCACATTCTTCTTGTATCTGATCCAGTATTGCTTGTAGTGGTTTGTCCAAAATGTTGAATGATACTGCTTGGAGATGCATATATTGTTTCACCTCTTCACATGCCAATGTATTTTCCATGTTGTGATGGAGGCCTTTTTGCCTTGTCCACCCGAGAGGCCCTTGAGTTTGCTGGAATGTCGATTAACTTCTGTTCCGGCAAATTCGGGTACTCCATATGTCCTATTTTCAGCAAAGGTCATGCTGAAATTTTCCGTGAATTTTAGCATGACTTTGCTAAAAATAGGACATATGGGGTACTTGTGACTAATGCATGGGTCGGGGTATCTTAGTAGTTAATTAAGTAGGATCAAGTGCCCCGGCGTACTTGTGACTAATGCATGGCTTTTAGGGTGCCTCGGTGTCGATAAAAACCGAAATGATGAAAGCTTAGGCTTTTAGGGTGCCTCGGCGTCGAAAAACCCTCAATGATAAAAGCTTAGCTTTTAGGATGCCTCGGTGTCGACAAACCCTAAATGATGAGACCATGATCTTGTTCCTTGACAATAACCAACTTTTTGACCAAACTTTGTTCCTATTTAGAGAGAAACATGGCCAACAACGATGAGGCCGGGGGTTCGGGCGGCAAGGCATTCTGGGAGCTGTCCCGGGAGATGGCGGAACAACCTCACTTGTATAAGGACACCGCCTTCCCCACCGATCCTGAGACCACTGATGGTACCGCCGAGGATGACCCCACTGATGCCACCACTGATGGTGCCGCCGAGGATGCCACCACTGATGATGGTGGCGCACGCACATATGGCAGCCAACCGAAGAGGCAACGGAAGGACCGGCACCCGACCGTGCTCCGCACCCTCAAGGAGGAAGTTACTGAAGTGGACTCCGACGGGAATCCAACAGTGCCCGAACGAATAGTCAAGGGGTACTCGCTTCAGCTCGGGTGCATTCTCCGGAGCACCGTCTCGATCAACACCGAGAACCTGAGGCATCCTGACCGAGGGAATTTGCGCAACCTCCTCTTCACGAAGCTGCACGAACGATACAAGTTCCCCGCTGAATTTGAAAACACAAGCCTCAAAGGGAATAAAGTGAACAATGCTGCCCTCACGAAGATGAGCAAGGCCCTGTCTACTTGGAAAAGCAATGTGAAGAGAATGATCGAGAAAGGTGAGAGTTATGAGAAGATCAAGGAGAAAAATCCTTCGATCACTGAAGATGACTACAACGACTTCAAGATCAATTGCTCGAGCACCGCAAACTCCGAATCAAGTAAGTGGGGGAAAGAAATGCGGGAGCTGAACTTAGGGGAACACACACTCGGTCCCGGCGGTTACAGAGTGACGGAGCCTATATGGGACAAGGAGGAGGCGGACCGTGCCGAGCAAGGCCTACCGCCCCTCTTCGATAAATACGGTGACAAGCAGAACAGGAACTTTGTCAGGGCCCGGTACAAGAAGGACCCAAAAAAAAGGAGCTTACCATGGATCCGAAGACCAGGGCGCTTGAGCTTGTTCTGGTAAGGAATACACCCCCGTGTAATTAGCTCCATATGGTTGCATTCTAATTAATGAAGCCAAATTTCTAAATGGTTCACATTCCTTCCGCAGGCGACTGAAAGCAGTAGCGCGGGGTCGACTAAGAGCAACCCTTGGGACACCACTCTAAATAGGGCGTTGAATGTAATGAAGAATAAGGATAAGCTCAGTAAGCCGACGTCAGCTGGTCGTGTGGCCGACAAAGGCTTGTCGACAAAATGGTCGTCATACTATAACACTGGTGGGCGAAAGGAGAAAAAGACCAGCTCGGAAAGCCAGGCGCGCGAGGTTCAAGAACTCAGGGCACAGGTGGCGCAGATTCCGAAGATTGTCAAAGAGCAAGTGCAACAACAACTCGAAGCGACGATCACCGCCATTGTGCCTACCTTGATCCAGGGGATTAGTGCGTGGATTGCGGGAGGCCAACAGGGGCCGCCCCTGATTCCTAGCTTCACGGCCAGCAACTCGCAGAACGCGATGGCGGGGCCATTGGTGTCTCTGGCGGAGGCGGCATTGGTGTCTCCGACGCCGGCACGGGAGCTTAATGCACCCGGGTGTACGCCGGCTGCCACCTCTGCAGCAAGCGGCCCCTCCGTCAACTGCACGCCCGCCGTTGGCGGTGCCTCGACATTAGCCGAGCTCGACGCCATCATCACGGTAACTAATTAAACCTATCTTGGCCGAGGACTTCATCTCCTTGCCTTTGACTGGGCATCCCTGACGCCCTACATGTTTTCGCAGGGCGCCGCCGACGTTCCGTGCACTCTCCTGCACTTCGTGAACAACGAGTTGGTCGATGTCGCCAAGGGCAAAATCGTTCAACCGGGCAACCCCTTGTTCCACGGTACCCAGATGCCACCCAACTTGTTTAGGGTTCAACTGGTTCGGGTGCTGCCAGGCTGCGATGAGTTGTTACCTCCGATTCGACCCGTCGGGGCCGACGATGATGACGTGATGACCCTCAGCGCCTGCCTGAGCTGGCCCCTGCTTTGGCCGAAGAGCAAGATTTGTTTGGGGGCGGGGGACACCACCCCAAAGACAACACCGCCAGTCGTGCCGGCGCCAAGTCGGCCCCATGGCAAGACCGCCGCAACGGTGCCGGACATCCCTATGCCACTGGATCCAAACATGCATATGGCACAGGATCAGAACGACGACGACGATACATTTTCCAACGTCGATCAGTACTTTGCCGATCATGGGTACGGTGGCGACTTCATGGGGCCTCCTTCTCAAGAACCCAACCCAACAAAAGACGTGCGCGATCTAGCTGGTACCGCGGAGAAGCCAAGTTGCAACAGGCGTCGTCTGCCGTTCAGCTCTCAGGAGACGCCTCCAGCTGCCGACTTCACCGAGCCTCAGATAGGCGAGGTGCGAAATATTATCAGCCCCAACACACTCAAGAAGGCGGTCTGTGAGCAGAACTCGGTCCCGTTACAGGAGAAGAAGAAGGCACGCAAAAGAAAGACTAACAAGGGTGCGGGCCAGCCGGCACCGAGTACGATCCGTGCTCAGGACAGGCCACCTTCACCTGAGGATATCTCGAGGAGGGTGCATGTGGCGAGTAGGCCGATGCTACCGAGAAATATGCTCGATGCTGCAACCGGTGCTATGCGGAGTCTGCATGACAGTGTTCTTTCTTTGGAGAAGCGGCATCTCGGAGAGAAGGATGTGGCATACCCGGTTTTCGCGGCCAAGGTGCCAGAGGGCAAGGGCTTTGTGGATAACTCCATCGGGGGTACGATCGTCCTGCGGTTTGATGACATCCACGCTATGTTGAACCTTCATCCGCTGCACTACACCTTCATTCGGCTATTTTCGCTGAGTATGGAGATGCGGATCATTCGCGACAAGACCCCGGACATCGTGATAGTCGACCCCTTCTACATGCGTGCCAAGATCTTGGGCAGCGCTGGGGACCGGCAAGTCGCGAGTTCTTACCTCGAAGGCGTCATTTTTGCAAACCAAGATAAGGATAACTTCCTCGTGCCTTACTTTCCCGAGTAAGTCCTCCCCTCAACCGCCCCGTAACATATGAATTCTTAGATTTCGATCGTTTTTATTTTAACATTCCATGTTTTCTGCAGTGACACACATTGCACGCTCATCCTCCTAAGCCCCAAATATTCCATGGCCACGTATTTCGACCCGGACCGTCAGTCGAATGTAGACTACACAAATGTCAAGAAGGTTCTTGATGATGTTCTCCCCGGCTACGTCAAATCTGGAGGAACCTTCACCAGGCCTATTAATAAGTACGGCAAGCACGTGTTCTCCCACAATACGACGTTCTACTACGTCAAGCAGCCGCCTGGCGGTCAAAAGGGTGCCTACTACGCCATCCATCACATGCGGGCGATCGTACGGGACCATCATCAACTTCTGCTACCGAGTAGACTCAAAGATTGGGCCGCGAGCGTGCCGGCAATCCAGGACGCGGACATCAGACAAGAATTCTTTCGCATCCAGTCGGAGTTTGCCGAAATCATCCATCAAGATGTCCTTCGTACCTCGGGGCAGTTCTACCTCAGAAATCAACCGTCCAACAGTGACATCGACACAATCCTACAAATGCAGGCTGACAACGCCCGTTGTTTCATGACTCCCACGATAGACAGCGGCTTCATCCACGCTCCGGTCCCTTGAGTCGAGTCGAAAGCAGTGATGCTGTGTCTAGTTCTAAAACATCGATTGGCTCATGTTGTAATTAAACTTTAATGAACTTGTAGTATGTCTGTTTGGTTTCGAGAGTCGTTCAACTTAGATGTAATCGATGCTATTAATGTCTTGCTTTTCTCTTCCAATCGTTCTGTTGCATACTTATATATTGCTTATATATTGTCTGTGAATTGGTACTAACGTTTTGTTTGGCTACTGCATAGCGATGTCGTGGTATGTCGTGTACAAGGGTAAGGTTCCCGGAATCTACGACGACTGGGAGGAGTGTCGGAGACAGGTTCACCGATTCAGCAGTAACAGTTACAAAGGGTACGCCACTAGGGCCGAGGCCGAATCTAGATACGCCCGCTATCTAGCGGGAGAGGGGAGGGAGCGTTGGAGGAACCGGATGAAGACGAGTTTCATCGTGATGATGCTCATCGTGATGACCGCAGCTCTCTTCTATGTGATGGTAGTTTAGATGATCGATATCGACTTGTAATGTGAAGACAAACTCGCGGTCTCGAGACTTGTAATATAATGTTCTATCTTTGTTCGGTCTTTTCAATTCGGAGACTAATATGATGAATTGTATTCGGAGACTAAAAAGATGAATTGTATTCAGAGACTAATCTTCTATTGTATTCGATGAATCTGTTGTTGATGTGTGCTGTCTATATTTTGTCCAATTATACATTTTGTAACCTGTGCAAAAAACAAAAAATAAAAAAATAAAAAAACCCTAATATTCATACTAATGGCGCATCACATCATAGTGCGCCATTAGTATGCCAAAGGATACTAATGGCGCATCATTAAACAGTGCGCCATTAGTATGCCGAAGTTACTAATGGCGCATCCTGTTGTTGTGCGCCATTAGTATGCCAAAGCACTTGGGTATACATGGCCCCCTGGGAGGCATACTAATGGTGCACTGTTGTATATACTAATGGCGCATCTGGGGTGCGCCATTAGTATACCAGATACTAATGGCGCACCAGTGGTGTGCCATTAGTAAAATATACTAATGGCGTGGCACTAATGGCGCATCACTAATGCGCCATTAATGGCCAAATTAGGTGCGCCATTAGTAGGCCTTTTCCTAGTAGTGCCACCAGGACTCGAGTTTTTTTTAGAAAAGGAGGAGGACCCCCGGCCTCTGTATCTGCGCGATGCATATGACCACTTTATTAATTATTCTCATAAGACCTTACAAAGTGATACAGCAGTAAGACTAAAGCCACCGTCTACGCAACAACTGTCGCTACACCTATCCAATTGATGAAGGGGTGCTCATAGTCTGGGCTTAATACCAAACAGACATCGCAGCCAAACCTAAACATCTAAGACCTAAGGTCCCAACCCGGACGCCTTCCGGGTATGGGGCACCTACCAGTCCGGCGCACTCCTCAACCAGGACGCCTACCGGGTATGAGGCCGCCGCAGCCACCTGCCACCAATCCATCTTCAGTGTGTACTACTGCACCACCTTGCCCGGCCTCTCTGCCATCGATGTCACCACGGCGCCTGATAACGGCACCCTCCTACGCGAGTCCCTCACCACACATAGGGCGCCGAGTCTCCACCGCGCCACGCCGCCGAGAAACGCCATCATTAATGTGCAGGATGAAGCACCTCTCCACCAATTATTCCGTCCACTGGTCCCTCCACTGGTAGAAAAAGGGCCTGTTGTCCCGGTTCGTAAGGGCCTTTTGTCCCGGTTCTGGAACCGGGACTAAAGGGTCGGTACTAATGCCCTGTCCCTTTAGTACCGGTTCAATCCAGAACCGGGACAGATGGGCCTCCACGTGGCCTGTGCGCGGAGCCCAGGCAGGAGACCCTTTGGTCCCGGTTGGTGGCACCAACCGGGACCAATAGGCATCCACGCGTCAGCATTTCTGTGGCTGGGGTTTTTGTTTTTTTTTTGAAAGGGGGGGGGGGTTGGGGGTTTTGGGGGGTTAATTTAGGTGTTTCATATATTGTGTTAGCTAGCTATAATTAATAAAGAGAAGTGTCCTCTCTTATGTCTGTGCTTGGTCGATGCTACGTACTATACATACGTATAGAGAGGACTAGACACGCTAGCTAGCTAGTAAGCAAACGAAGGAAACAGAAGATCGTCATGAACATATATGCATATAGAGAGAAGTGATATCGACCACCTCTCCTTCTCCGAGAGATTGGTCGAACAACAAGTTCTCGTATATCTATCCGACACTACCGGCTACATATATACAATAATTATCTCTTACAAATATAATCATACGGACTCAGGGTCCACATAGAATTCTCCATCTTCAGGGATCACGTGGTCAAGAAAGAATGCCGCCAATTCCTCTTGAATTGCTCGCATGCGAGCTGGTGCTAGGAGTTCATCCCGCTTCCGAAACATCTAATTTAAAGAAGGGGGTCAATACATATATATATGAATGAATGAAACTCAACACAAATGATGGTAATAAAATAAAATTGTGAATGTTGTTATTTACGTACTTCATATTGTTCGTCAGTGTAGCCCCGCTCACAGGTCGTGTGGCGGATGGACTCGCAAATGTAGTATCCACATAAATCATTCCCTTGTTCCTGCCACAACCACTTTACAAGAAATAGAGGTCAATCAAACTGATAAGCAAGAATGCCAAATGGTATTGATGAAACTAGCGCTTGAATGACTAGTAGATGCGCGGAACATGCTACTATAGTACTTACTTTTGGGTGTCTAAATTGCAGCTCCTTCGGTAGTCCCGGAGCTTTTCTGGTGAATTTTCTCCAAACCCTGCCGGACAAAGAAAACAATTACTTGATATATCAGGAAATGAACAAAGTTGCTGATATGGTGGATAATGATTGATTTAACTTACTTCTCGAGTATTTGAGTCATGTCTGCATAGTCCTGGGTATCTTTTCGTCTTGAGTCTAAGACGGTTACTAGTCCCTGCTCAAGCTTAATCTCTAGGAGAATATAGTGGAAACTGCACACGCATGCATAACTCATCAATTACATTACTATAACCTTGACTAATATATAAGGGAAACCGAATACGCACAAGACAGTAACACTCACTTGAAGTTGTAAGGAAAGAGTATTATATCTTTGTTTTCATTTATTACGAACGATTGTAGCAAGTTGGCCTCGGTAGCTGCGGCATGAAATTTAACCTGAGTTGCATCTATGAGATATGTGTTAATGAACCCAATATCACCGACTTGTCTTTTCTTCAATTCGGCGATCTTCAATCTGCATAATATAGTGAGGATGATTATAAATACATGCAATGAAAGAGCTGAGCTATATAGAGAAACTTAATGACAGAAGTAGTACTACATACAGATAGTAGCAGGTGACCGTTGTTTTATCGAGGGCCAATTGATTGAAAAACTGATAGAACTCCTCAAATGGAACAGGCAACAGTTCAATTCCAATGAGGTCATGCTCCTTTTTAACTTTCACATACAAAGTACTCCACCCCAGAGTCTCTGCAGATTTTCAAGTACCAATCATGCAATCTTCGCATCATCGTTGATAGAGATCTTTCATCTTTGACGAGAGGCTTCCCGTACTCGTATCTTTGTATCTGCACGTCCATGGGTTCATAATGTACATCGTCGGGCAGGTAATCTGCAAGATTGCTATAACCGGGCACCATCCTCGGATCATTAGCGACGTTGTGGCTAGGCACCTTGAGTGGGGGGCACGATTGCTTCGCTTGTTCACCGAGCTGGGCAATTTGTTTCCTAGCTCGTTGTTCTTTCAGCCTTTGATCACTGACAGTACTTCCCGACCGCTCTGCTTCGGCAAATTCCTTTCCAATAAAGCGCTCATAGTTTCCTTTCGGCGGAGACTTCGGTGGTTTTGTCAGGGCAGCCAGAGTGCGCTTCGCTTTCACCGGATCTACCTTCTCCTCCGGAAGTGGATGTCTCTTTGCTTTCAACCCTTCAAACCAGTCATCCACTTCGGTTCGTGCGATCTCGGTGTTCTCCTCCGGGGTCTTCTCGTATGGTAACTTCTCTGGAGTCTTCAAAGAAGGACCGAATCTGTATGTCCTCCCGCCTCTGGTTGTACTGCTAGATGCCGACCAAGCAGACGGAGCGATTGTCTTCTTTACTTGCTTACGAGGCGGAGGAGAAGGACTACGACGTGCCGGAGCAGCCGGAGCGGCGGCAGGTCTCTTCCGCCCTTGCTGGCGAGGCGGAGAAGGAGGAGGCTGGCTGCTCGGGCGCGTCGGCGCAGGCGGAGAAGGAGCCAGTCGAGTGCCCTGGTCGTCACTCGCCGGAGGAGGAGGCGGTGGAGGAGGCGGAGTGCCCTGACTCGCCGGAGGAGGAGGCGGTGGAGGAGGCATCCAGTTCGGAAGGTTGATGAGCTCCTTCCGCCATAGGCATGGATTCTTCAGAGCAGACCCCAGCCTAGTCTCCCCTTCATCGGTAGGGTGGTCAAGCTGGAGGTCCTCAAATCCCTCCGTTACTTCATCCACCATCACCCTAGCATATCCTTCTGGAATCGGCCGGTAGTGAAAAGTTGCGCCGGGTTCAGTAGGATAAACAGAGCCAACAGCCGCCTTGACCTTCAAATTCATCCATTGTGTCATAAGGTGGCAATTTTGAGACTCCGTGATAGCATCCACGGGATAGCTGGCAGGAGCCGTCAAGGCATGCTCCGGCTGAAGCAGCTCGGTGGAAGCCACGCTGCTTCTGCGCTGAGATGGCGGGGTAGCTTCGGGGGAAGCTTCAGCAGTACGTTTGCTGCGATTTGCTTCTCGTTCCTCTATCGCGTCTACCCTTGCTTGCAGCGCCTGCATTTGGGTCTGCTGCACTTTTTTCCTCCTCTCATGGGATTTGTAACCGCCTGCGTCCGGAAACCCAACCTTCCACGGAATGGAGCCTGGCGTGCCTCGTGTCCGTCCAGGGTGCTCAGGATTCCCGAGGGCCATTGTGAGCTCGTCGTTCTCTCTGTCTGGAAAGAACGTCCCTTGCTGCGCTGCTTCGATATACTGCTTAAGCTTCCTGACTGGTATGTCCATTTGATCGTTCGTCCAAATGCACTTCCCTGTTACAGGGTCCAAGGTTCCGCCAGCCCTGAAGAACCAAGTCCGGCAACAGTCTGGCCAGTTAATTGTCTCTGGTTCGATCCCTTTATCAACCAGATCATTCTCAGTCTTGGCCCACTTAGGCCGGGCTACGAGGTAGCCACCTGACCCCGTGCGATGGTGATGCTTCGTCTTTGCAGCATTTTGCTTGTTTGTCGCCGACATCTTCTTACTCTTTTCCGATGTCTTGTGGGCCACAAATGCGGGCCAGTGATCTCTGATCTTCTCATATCTGCCCTTGAATTCTGGTGTCTCATCATTTTCGACAAACTTATTCAGCTCTTTCTTCCACCTCCTGAATAGTTCTGCCATCCTCTTAAGAGCAAAAGACTTGATTAATTGCTCTGTAACTGGGTTCTCTGGATTATCCTCTGGCGGTAGGGTGAAATTTGACTTCAGCTCGGTCCAAAGATCATTTTTCTGCATATCATTGACATAAGACACCTCAGGGTCTTCTGTAGTCGGCTTAAACCATTGCTGGATGCTTATCGGGATCTTGTCCCTAACCAGAACCCCGCACTGAGCAACAAATGTGTTCTTTGTTCGGATGGGTTCAATCGGTTGGCCGTCGGGCGCGATTGCTATGATCTCAAACCTTTCATCCGAGCTCAACTTTTTCTTCGGGCCTCGTCTCTTTACCGAAGTTGTGTTCGATCCGGAGGGCTAGAAAAAAGAACAAATACTTAATTAATATGTGTACATACCAAAACAATGAATGCATCAATCAGCTAGTCAGCACAGGCTTAACTAATATATATAACTGGCCGGACTCGGTTCGGTCACCGGAGCCGTCATCACGGTCTCCTTCTTGCACCGGCATTGGGTCACCGAAGCCGTCCTCATGTTCTTCTTCTTGCACCAGCATTAGGTCACCATAGCCAGCTTCTTCACCCTCTCCTTCCAGACCATCGGTGTCGTTGAGAAACAACGAGACGACATCACTTCCTTCTGCGATTATGTCCCTCAACAACGCTTCTTTTGCTTCGTCTCGGGCGGTGTCCATAGTTTCTACAAATATTTACAACATGGCAATTATTATTCAAACATGACAGATGGATATATTAGTGGCAAACGTAGAACTAGCTACCTAATCATAGTAAGGAATCATATATATTAATTAGTGGCCTTGACGCTGCTTCTCTAGGGTTTGGGGTGGCCTCGACAACGCTTCAAGGGTTTGGGGTGGCCTCGAGAACGCTTCAAGGAGGGGGTAATATCGACCCCCCCACGTGTTGAAGCTATCGGGAGGGGGTATATATCGACAACGATGACACTACATCTATGTCCCTCGACGACCCTCGTTCCCGATAAAAAAAAGAGGAAGAAGAAGAAAAAAAAAGAGGAGAAGAACTCCTCTATTCTTTCTTCTCCTCTTTTTTTTCTTCTTCCTCTTCTTTTTTTATCCTCTTCTTCCTCTCATGTTCGAGAGGATCGCCGAGGGGTCGGGAGGTTGCCTAGTGTCAAAGGATTCAACAAAACCATGTCTTCATCATTAGGCGAAAGTAACAGGTGCATGATGGTACGAAGCTCTCCAAAGTTATTTTGGAACGGAGTCCTAGATAGGATAATTCGCTTTTTGGTACAAAGTTCAGCAAGAACCTTCCAAATATCGTTATTTGGAAGGCCTTTGCTGAAATTCATACAAAAAGGCAAATTATCCTATCTGGGACACCATTCCAAAATAACTTTGGAGGACTTCGTCATGCCCTAGTTACTTCTGGCTAATGATGAAGCCATGGATTTCTTCAATACTTTGACACTCTAGGAAACCTCTCTCTCGACCCCTCGGCGATCCTCGACCCCTCAAACCCTCGACGACCCTGGAACCCTCGACCCCTCGGCGATCCTCTTCTTCCTCTCATGTTCGAGAGGATCGCCGAGGGGTCGGGAGGTTGCCTAGTGTCAAAGGATTCAACAAAACCATGTCTTCATCATTAGGCGAAAGTAACAGGTGCATGATGGTACGAAGCTCTCCAAAGTTATTTTGGAACGGAGTCCTAGATAGGATAATTCGCTTTTTGGTACAAAGTTCAGCAAGAACCTTCCAAATATCGTTATTTGGAAGGCCTTTGCTGAAATTCATACAAAAAGGCAAATTATCCTATCCGGGACACCATTCCAAAATAACTTTGGAGGACTTCGTCATGCCCTGGTTACTTCTGTCTAATGATGAAGCCATGGATTTCTTCAATACTTTGACACTAGGAAATCTCTCTCTCGACCCCTCGGCGATCCTCGACCCCTCGAACCCTCGACGACCCTGGAACCCTCGACCCCTCGGTGATCCTCTTCTTCCTCTCATGTTTGAGAGGATCGCCGAGTGGTCGGGAGGTTGCCTAGTGTCAAAGGATTCAACAAAACCATGTCTTCATCATTAGGCGAAAGTAACAGGTGCATGATGGTACGAAGCTCTCCAAAGTTATTTTGGAACGGAGTCCTAGATAGGATAATTCGCTTTTTGGTACAAAGTTCAGCAAGAACCTTCCAAATATCATTATTTGGAAGGCCTTTGCTGAAATTCATACAAAAAGGCAAATTATCCTATCCGGGACACCATTCCAAAATAACTTTGGAGGACTTCGTCATGCCCTGGTTACTTCCGGCTAATGATGAAGCCATGGATTTCTTCAATACTTTGACACTAGGAAACCTCTCTGGACCCCTCGGTGATCCTCGACCCCTCGAACCCTCGACGACCCTGGAACCCTCGACCCCTAGACGACCCTGGAACCCTCGACCCTCGATCCCTCGACCCTATAGAACCCTCGAACCCTCGACCCTGAAACCCTCGACCCTTGACCCCTTAACGACCCTCGACCCTCTACCCTAGTTCCCGACCCTCGACCCCTCAGCGATCCTCGACACCCTCGTTCCCAATAAAAATTAAGAAGAAGAAGAAGAAGAAGAAGAAGAAAAAAGAGGAGAAGAAGAAAGGAATAGCTAGAGGAGAAGATCGAAGAAAAAAAGAAGAAAAAAAAGAGGAGAAGAAGAAAGGAATAGTGGAGAAGAAGAGAAAATAGAATATATTCTATTTTCTCTTCTTCCCCACTATTCCTTTCTTCTTCTCCTCTTCTTTTTCTTCTTTTTTCTTCTTCTTATTTATTTCTCCTCTTCTTCCTCTCCTCTTCTTCTTTCTTTCCTCTTCTTACTTTCTTTCTTTCCTAGACTTCTTTTCCTTCCTTCTTAATATCACTTAGCAAATTTTGCAACGATAGAGAGGGGGTGCTCCCGTGGTCTAAAATCCGTCTATGCACGATAGAAAATTCTGAAAAAATACATCTATGATCCCTCAACGTCCCCGCCTCTCTCATGAACAAAAAAAATATGTGAATTAAAAAAACATCATGTTCTATGAACAAAAAAACATCATATTTCATCCACATTCGTGCATACATCATATATGTGATCTCTGAAAAAAACATCATATTCTATAAAAAATCACTACATATATATATATATATAAACAAGCATATATATATATATAACAAGCATATATATATATATAACAAGCATATATATGAAAAACAATTGCAAAGGGAGGGCGCCGGCGGCCGGACCAAGCTGAGGAGGCGGGCAGGGGCGCAAGCGACGGCGAGGGCGGGCCGGGGCGGCGCGTGTCGGGGCAGGGGCGCGGGCGACGGCGACGGGGGCGGGCCGGGGCGGCGCGCGTCGGGGCAGGGGCGGGCGGCGACGGCGAGTCCGTGGCAGGGGCTCGGGGCGCGGGGCGGCGTGCGCGAGCAGGGGAGCTCGAGGCGACGGCGGGGACGGCGAGGGTGCCGGCGCACGGGGGCGGGACGGGGCAGGGGCAGGGCGACGGTGACGAGGAGCGGGCGGCGATGGCAAGCACGGGGCAGGGGCGCGGGGCGACGACGACGGCGAGCACGGGCAGCCTGGCGACGTCGGGGGCAAATGGTCGATGAGAAACTGAAAAATTCCTAAGTCCTGCTTATATACACAGAGTATTGGTCCCGGTTCGTGGCACCAACCGGGACCAATGCCACCTTTAGTCCCGGTTGGGGCCACCAACCGGGACCAAAGGCCTGATTTCGCCAGCCCAAAGGGCGGGAAGCGGCGGCCTTTGGTCCCGGTTGGTGGCACCAACCGGGACTAAAGGGGGGCATTGGTCACGGTTGGTGCCACGAACTGTGACCAATGCCCCCTTTAGTCCCGGTTGGTGCCACCAACCGGGACCAATGGCCTTGTGCTGCCCCGCGCCCAAATGTTTAGTCCCACCTCGCTAGTTGAGACGGCTCGGGAGTGGTTTATAAGCGCTGCTGCGCCCACCCTCCCGAGCTCCTCTCAACTGCAGGCTTTCGGGCCTAATCTGTCACTGCAATGCTTGTGGGCCTACTGGGCCTACTGCGGGCCTGAATCCTGGCACATGGTAGGGTTTCTAGTCGTATTCAGGCCGTGGTGGCCCAGTAGGTGGCATTTTTTTGTTTTTTTGTTGCTTTATTTATTTTCTTTTGTTTTTTGCTTTATTTTTTAATTCTTTATGCTTTTAGTTTTAGAAAAATTATAAACTTTTTGTTAATGCCATTAGTTTTCAAATTTGAAAACACTTTTTTAGTTTTTTTGTTTTCTTTGTTGCTTTATTTATTTTATTTTGTGATTAACTTTACTATAAAAATAGTTTTTCCTGTTTTTTTGATTTGTTTTTTGCATTATTTATTTTCTTTTGTTTTTTGCTTTAATTTTTAATTCTGTTTGCTTTTAGGTTAGCAAAATTATAAACTTTCTGTTAGTGTCATTAGTTTTAGAAAAATTATAAACTTTCTGTTAGTGCCATTAGTTTACAAATTTGAAAACACTTTTTTAGTTTTTTTGTTTTCTTTGTTGCTTTATTTATTTTATTTTGTGATTAACTTTACTATAAAAATAGTTTTTTCCTGTTTTTTGATTTGTTTTTTGCATTATTTATTTTATTTTGTTTTTTGCTTTAATTTTTAATTCTGTTTGCTTTTAGGTTAGCAAAATTATAAACTTTCTGTTAGTGCCATTAGTTTTAGAAAAATTATAAACTTTCTGTTAGTGCCATTAGTTTTCAAATTTGAATAGTTAAAATTTGAATTCTTTGAAAATTGTTTGAATCACAAGTTTGTGATTAACTTACTAAAAAATGAGAATAGATGCGCTTATAGAGAAAATTCAACCTAAATTCCTAGTAGATTTCTATGAATTTCAGAGAAATTCACTATGAATTTAGGTTAAACTTTTCTCTATTAGGGCATCTATTTTCACTTCGAGAGGATCTCAACAAGGCAGAGAGGGAAGGGCTTATAAACCGGTGTGAGCCCCCTTCGGTTGGCGAGGTGGGACTAAACTCTGCCCGCAACGAGGACCAACCCTTTAGTCCGGTTTGTGGCACAAACCGGGACTAATGGTCATGGGCCAGGGGCGAACCATAAGACATGAAAGCATTTCAAATGAACTCTGAAAAAGTTGAAAGTTGGGATGGTATCATAATTTCACCCACATAGCATGTGCATGTACAAAACAGACAATGGTAGCATGTTCGTGTGTTACAAAGTTGGCATGGTATCATCATAATAGTTGCGGGAGAAAGTCTTCACTTTTTCTTCGCTTGTGTCATTTGCTTATTGCGCCGTAACCATGGATAATCTTCATTGTTTATCAGGATGCTTGGGTCAGCCTTGACATTGAAGGGAGGAATTTCATGAAACTTTTCATAATCTTCAGACATGTCTGTCTTGCCGTCCACTCCCAGGATGTCCCTTTTTCCTGAAAGAACTATGTGGCGCTTTGGCTCATCGTATGATGTATTCGCTTCCTTATCTTTTCTTTTTCTCGGTTTGGTAGACATGTCCTTCACATAGATAACATGTGTCACATCATTGGCTAGGACGAACGGTTCGTTAGTGTACCCAAGATTTTTCAGATCCACTGTTGTCATTCCGTACTGTGGGTCTACCTGTACCCCGCCGCCTAACAGATTGACCCATTTGCACTTAAACAAAGGGACCTTAAAATCAGGTCCGTAGTCAAGTTCCCATATGTCCACTATGTAACCATAATATGTGTCCTTTCCGCTCTCGGTTGCTGCATCAAAGCGGACACCACTGTTTTGGTTGGTGCTCTTTTGATCTTGGGCGATCGTGTAAAATGTATTCCCATTTATCTCGTATCCTTTGTAAGTCAATACAGTCAAAGATGGTCCCCTGGACAACAAGTACAACTCATCACAAACAGTGTTGTCACCTCTGAGATGTGTTTCCAACCAACTACTGAAAGTCCTGATGTGTTCACATGTAATCCAGTCGTCGCACTGCTCCGGGTGTTTGGAGCGCAGACTGTTCTTGTGTTCATCGACATACGGGGTCACCAAAGTAGAGTTCTGTAGAACTGTGTAGTTTGCTTAAGACCAAGAATATCCGTCCCTGCATATTATTGAGTCTCTTCCAAGAGTGCCTTTTCCAGTCAGTCTCCCCTCATACCGCGATTTAGGGAGACCTATCTTCTTAAGGCCAGGAATGAAGTCAACACAAAACCCGATAACATCCTCTGTTTGATGGCCCATGGAGATGCTTCCTTCTGGCCTAGCGCGGTTACAGACATATTTCTTTAGGACTCCCATGAACCTCTCAAAGGGAACATATTGTGTAGAAATACGGGCCCTAGGATGACAATCTCGTCGACTAGATGAACTAGGACGTGCGTCATGATATTGAAGAAGGATGGTGGGAACACCAGCTCGAAACTGACAAGACATTGCGCCACATCACTCCTTAGCCTTGGTACGATTTCTGGATCGATCACCTTCTGAGAGATTGCATTGAGGAATCCACATAGCTTCACAATGGCTAATCGGACGTTTTCCGGTAGAAGCCCCCTCAATGCAACCGGAACAGTTGCGTCATAATCACGTGGCAGTCATGAGACTTTAGGTTCTGAAACTTTTTCTCTGGCATATTTATTATTCCCTTTATATTCGACGAGAAGCCAGTCGTGACCTTCATACTGAGCAGGCATTCAAAGAAGATTTCTTTCTCTTCTTTCGTAAGAGCGTAGCTAGCAGGACCTTTATACTGCTTCAGAGGCATGCCGTCTTTTTCGTGCAAACGTTGGAGGTCCTCCCGTGCCTCAGGTGTATCTTTTGTCTTCCCATACACGCCTAAGAAGCCTAGCAGGTTCACGCAAAGGTTCTTCGTCACGTGCATCACGTCGATTGAGGAGCGGACCTCTAGGTCTTTCCAGTAGGGTAGGTCCCAAAATATAGATTTCTTCTTCCACATGGGTGCGTGTCCCTCAACGTCATTCGGAACAGCTAGTCCACCGGGACCCTTTCCAAAGATTACGTAGTGTAAATCATTGACCATAGCAAGCACGTGATCACCGGTGCACATGGCGGGCTTCTTCCGGTGATTTGCCTCGCCTTTGAAATGCTTGCCTTTCTTTCGACATTGATGGTTGGTCGGAAGAAATCGACGATGGCCCAGGTACACATTCTTCCTGCATTTGTCCAGGTATATACTTTCAGTGTCATCTAAACAGTCCGTGCATGCGTGGTATCCTTTGTTTGTCTGTCCTGAAAGGTTACTGAGAGCGGGCCAATCGTTGATGGTCACAAACAACAATGCCTTAAGGTTAAATTCCTCCTGTCTGTGCTCATCCCACGTACGTACACCGTTTCCATTCCACCGCTGTAAAAATTCTTCAACTAATGGCCTTAGGTACACATCAATTTCATGCCGGGTTGCTTAGGGCCTTGGATGAGAACTAGCATCATAATGAACTTCCGCTTCATGCACATCCAAGGAGGAAGGTTATACATACATAGAGTCATGGGCCAGGTGCTGTGATTGCTGATCTGCTCCCCGAAAGGATTAATGCCATCCACGCTTAAAGCAAACCATACATTCCTTGGGTCCTTTGCAAACTCATCCCAGTACTTTCTCTCGATTTTTTTCCACTGCGACTCGTCAGCGGTTGCTCTCAACTTCCCATCTTTCTTTCGGTTCTCGCTGTGCCATCGCATCAACTTGGCATGCTCTTCGTTTCTGAACAGACGTTTCAACCGTGGTATTATAGGAGCATACCACATCACCTTCACAGGAACCCTCTTCCTGAGGGGCTCGCCGTCAACATCACCAGGGTCATCTCGTCTGATCTTATACCGCAATGCACCGCATACCGGGCATGCGTTCAGATCCTTGTATGCACCGCGGTAGAGGATGCAGTCATTAGGTCATGCATGTATCTTCTCCACCTCCAATCCTAGAGGGCATACGACCTTCTTTGCTGCATATGTACTGTCGGGCAATTCATTATCCTTTGGAAGCTTCTTCTTCAATATTTTGAGTAGCTTCTCAAATCCTTTGTCAGCCACAGTATTCTCTGCCTTCCACTGCAGCAATTCCAGTACGGTACCGAGCTTTGTGTTGCCATCTTCGCAATTGGGGTATAACCCTTTTTGTGATCCTCTAACATGCGATCGAACTTCAGCTTCTCCTTTTGACTTTCGCATTGCGTCCTTGCATCGACAATGACCCGGCGGAGATCATCATCATCGGGCACATCGTCTGGTTCCTCTTGATCTTCAGCAGCTTCACCCGTTGCAGCATCATTGGGCACATCGTCTGGTTCCTCTTGATCTTCACCAGCTCCCCTCGTTGCAGCATCACCGTATTCAGGGGGCACATAGTTGTCATCATACTCTTCTTCTTCGCCGTCTTCCATCATAACCCCTATTTCTCCATGCCTCGTCCAAACATTATAGTGTGGCATAAAACCCTTGTAAAGCAGGTGGGAGTGAATGATTTTCCGGTTAGAGTAAGACCTCGTATTCCCACATTGAGTGCATGGAAAACACATAAAACCATTCTGCTTGTTTGCCTCAGCCGCATCGAGAAACTCATGCACGCCCTTAATGTACTCGTGGGTGTGTCTGTCACCGTACATCCATTGCCGGTTCATCTGCGTGCATTATATATAATTAAGTGTCCAAATTAATAGAAGTTCATCATCACATTAAAACCAAAGTGCATACATAGTTCTCATCTAACAACATATAGCTGTCTAGAGCATCTAATTAATTAAACCATACATTGAAACTATGTAAAACATTTCAATGCGAAAACAAATGCGATCATTATCGCAACCAAGGTAACAATTGATCCAACGTCATAATGATACCAACCCTCGGTATGAATGGCATATTTTCTAATCTTTCTAATCTTCAAGCGCATTGCATCCATCTTGATCTTGTGATCATCGATGACATCCGCAACATGCAACTCCAATATCATCTTCTCCTCAATTTTTTTATTTTTTCCTTCAGCAAATTGTTTTCTTCTTCAACTAAATTTAACCTCTCGACAATAGGGTCGGTTGGCATTTCCGATTCACATACATCCTACATAAATAAAATCTATGTCACGTTGGTCGGCATAATTTTCATAAACAATAAATGAACCAATAGTTATAAAGATAATATATAGACCACATCCGAATCATAGACAGGACGAGGGCCGACGGGGGCGGATACCAAAACCATCGCACTATATAAGATGCAATAATAAAAGTAAGAAAATAATACAAGTATCTATGTAAACATACAAGTAAGAATATTTTTCCTTTCAGAAAGAAGATAAGAACAAGAGGCTCACCACGGTGGTGCCGGCGATGAGCTCGGCGTGGGTGATCGACGGCGGTGAAGACGGGGACGGGGCGTGACGGACCGCTAAACCTAGACAAATATTATGGAAAATGGAGCTTGGAGGTTAAGCTTGGAGAGGAGAAAGCTTAAGTAGTGTGGCTCGGGCATTCCATCGAACACCTTGTGTGCATAGGAGGTGAGCTAGAGCACCACCAAGCCCTCTCCCCCTCGGCCAGAGAAAAACAAAGCACTGGGGTGCTCTGCTCGCGAGCGAGGGGTATATATAGGCACCTCATTGGTCCCGGTTGGTGACATGAGCCGGGACTAAAGGGGAGCCTTTGGTCCTGGTTGAAGCCACCAACCGGGACCAATGGTGGTGGGCCAGGAGCGAGGCCCATTGGTCCCGGTTCATCCCACCAACCAGGACCAAAAGGTCCAGATGAACCGGGACCAATGGCCCACGTGGCCCGGCCGGCCCCCTGGGCTCACGAACCAGGACCAATGCCCACATTGGTCCCGGTTCTGGACTGAACCGGGACTAATGGGCTGACCCGGCCAGGACCAGAGCCCTGTTTTCTACTAGTGCTCGAGCCCGTGTACACCTCCAAGAATGACGCCACAAGAGGAAAACGACACAATAATGCCACCGTCATCCAATCTACTGATTTAGGATTTCCCCCGGAGATAGCAGATAGGGGCCTGGAACTTCTCAACAGCGATGCCTTCAACAAGGGAACGACACTGAAAAGTGCCGCCATCGCCGGCCTCGGCAGCAGCCGCGAGCAAGTCTTCGCCCAGAACTGTTCCAATGGCCTCCATCAAGCGTCTTGTGCACGGACCGTCCACCACTGCGGCCGCTGCATCGCCCGTCGCGAGACCACAACCACCGATGCAACCTCCGCCAGCACTCGAGTGTTGTTGCAATCGAGAGAGATGATGATTGTAGAGTTGATCATGGATGAAAGAAGCTTCCAAGGAGCTTATATAAATCGTGTGTGCCTCTGTCTCCCAGCCCGCCGACATCAAGTCTTTAATCTGATTGCCCTGTGAAAGAAAGAACAACATGACGCTAATCCGTTTTTTAATTCCCAGGGTGTAGGAAACTTGCTAATTAACAACGTGAAGTAAAGCAGGGATGCAAAGTTCATGTTCACAGGCACACTTTGTTCTTTTTTTGGGGAGACAGGTACTTTTTTCGTGACTTAGATTTATATGCATGCACATCAAAAAGCAGGAGCATATGATATGCAGAAACAGATCTGCTTTTTATAAATAGAAGAAGAGATATATTTGTTTTCGAACGATTGAGACAAACCATCAATCATATTTCTTCCTTTTATTTTCCTGTTATGGACGTAATATTGGAATTGAATAAAAAAGCAGTGGTAAGCAACAACAGACAAGTTCAATATATATTTGGTAAGGGTCAGCCCGTGCTTAAACTTGGCAAGAAAAGTCATTTTGATATTAGAACTTGTGGCATATATTGAACGGGTGCCACAACTTCGCTCAGACAAGCCTATACAGTGCAAATCACGTGATGATACAAACACAGTGTTGACGGGGCAAGCCAGCGTGGCATGGGGCCCGCTGACAGTGACGGGACGGGGTGTGTGGTTGGTTTTTTTTTGCAGCAAAGCCCCTGAAAAAACTCATCACAAGAAATACACTGGCCCACCTGTTAGCGACCTACAAAAATTAAAAAAAAAACAAAAATTGGCTCCCCATGGAGCTCGAACCACCGACCTGCCTAGAGGAAGAGGGCGTGCGAAGCCACCGCTGTCATCACCATTTGTATTCCTGGAAGGATACTTTTACTTAATATCCTTTGCGGAAAGTACAAATTTATTTATAAACAAAAGAACGATGACCAATGGGAATCGACCTAACATCTGTGCCACTCCAACATAGAACATTTCATGTTTATACTTTATAATTAACCTTTATCTCGGACGAAGGGAGTAAAAGGTAAGATGACATGTATCTCAATTTCTATAAAAAAGAAGATGTCATTTGATGCATATGATATTAATTTTTTCGCAAAGTCTAGGTAAATTTTTGTTTTTATTCATTTCAAATGTGAAGGAATGATTCCTATCCTATATAGGAGTAGGAATCCATTCCTACAAACCAAAGGCTTTGAAAAGATCGTACAAAATCCTATCCTCTTAAAATTTGTACTGTACAAATTTTCTGTAAACCGGACTAAGATCCTGACTTGCCTCTAGCAAGTCACGTTGTAACTGGCTCCCTCTTATCCGCCCTCCAAACAACATCTAATGGATAGCAGTGACCTGAAGCAAAAAAGACCCGGGCATCCATCCAACACAGCTAAACAAAGAAAATGCTTCAGCCTTGGCCGTTCAGTCACTAGATAGTACAATCAACAGTTTTCATTCAGCTAACAATACGAATGTGACAGTACTAACAGCTTATATATGTACTGAATAAAAGAATATGACGGAGATAAGATAACCGTTCTTTTGCAGAGATAAGCTACAGTTCCTTTTTGCAGAGAATGAATCAAAAAGTTAGTAGAGATAAGCTACAGTTTTTGTAGAAATAAACTATAGTTTTTTTGCAGAGAATGAATCTACTTAGAAGAGAGAATATGTTAGTACAAAAATAAGCAGAGATAAGCTACAGTTTTTAAGCTACAGTTTTTGTTTCACCTGGTGTACTTCTCACTCCCACACAGTACAGAAATTAGCAAAGATAACCTACATTTTTTCTTTCACCTAGTGTACTTCTCACTCCCACATAGTACAGAAATTAACGAAGCTTAGCAGAGATAAACAATATGTGACTACTGTTCAGAAATTAGCATAGATAAGCTACATTTTTTACAGAAAATTGAAGAGCAATAGTAAGCAATATTGCCATCCTTCCATACGACACACCTTTCTTCAGATGTCTTAACAGACAACAAGCCACTTGTCATTGAAATTCATAAGGTCTTGTACAATTTCGGAACCGAGTGGTACCACTGAAACAATGATGCAAGGGTAGAAATTGGCCATTTCACTTGTACAATTACGCCACAAAAAAAATACTATGATTAGCCCCAAAATACTATAGTTAACCATGTCCAAGATACGATCTAACGAACTTGCATGCTAGAACATATCAGCATCACCTCAAGGTGTAGCCGACAAGACCTGCTGGGTGAAACTAATGATGCCATTCCATTCTTGAAACTCCAAATATGTTCCTTTGTTGTTTCCATACCTCTTCACTTGTACTGGAGGTTGTACACCATCCTTTTTATTTGGAGCTTCCCCTTTCTTTTTCTTTTGTTGGACACCATCCTTTTTCTTTTGTTGCACACCATCCTTTTTCTTTTGTTGCTGCCAATGAAAAGTATAGTAATTAGTTTACAAATGAACAACACAACATAGCATGTACCGTTTGCAACATACCTTTGCTCCTTTTGTTGTTGGTGCGGTAGCTTTACTTGATTTGCGCTTCCTCTTGAGTAACTTATCGAGCCAAGTTTGTTTTCTCCTTAAATTTGATGATTGAACCTCTTTTTTCTTCAGCCGTGCAGAACTAAGTATTTCCTGCACTTTCGGGTCAGCATTTTCTTTGTCTTTATATGGTTCACTCATAGCACTAGTGGTTGCATTGAGTAAATCCTCTGTGTGGAGTAAGGCCATCAAGTGCACTTTCCAGTAGCACACAACATTCCGGAGATTTGGCTGATTTATGTGCCATATTGTGAAACTTATAAGATAGGTCCTTGTATCGAAGTTGAGCTTTCAATTTTGGATTTTCTATCACGTTCCTTCCTTGCCTATCTTGTATACTTTCATTGCGCGCTTCTCTAGTCCATCTCTTTAGAAACCTACAACTTGGCAACGTCTTTATATGCATCAAGTCAAGAACTTTTAGACCATGCCCACACAATATCCCTGTCCTATTGAACATTGCACAACTACAAGAAACCGTTTGAGTCAAAGGATCACCTACAACTATGCGCTCCTCCTCAAACTCTAAATCACCATGCAAACTCCCAATGGCAACGGCAAATTTGTTATTTCCATTAAATACTCTACAACATGCAGCCATGGATCTTTCATACTCACCTTGGAAAGCTTCAAAAATAATTGGAGTGTACACTTTGCTTGCTTGCACCAACATAGGGGTGCACATCTTAATTCTTGGCAACTTCTTCCTCGCCTCAAATTCCGAATCCAATTCCTTTGTTCTTTTTACTTCCACCGTCCTCTCAAAATGCATCAAGAATCGAACAATATGAAAATCTGATTTTAAATGATTCTTCAAGGCATTGTTGAAGCTCTCACTTAATTGTGTACTTCTCACTCCCAAACTAAATACATCTCTCATACAACATTCCGTCCATTTTTCTTTCACCTTGTAGATACTATCCAACCAAGTTTGCTTATGCACTTTTAGCCTCATATTGTCAAACGCTTCTTAAAACGCTGCCTTGTCCTCATAGTCATACACACAAGCACTAAAATCAGTGAAAATATGAGACTCTTCTTCTTCTTCCACTTCATCTCTCTCCCCAACTTCATCTTCCTCTTCGCCCTTCATTGGAGATAAATGTTTGCAAGCATTTTGCATTATGTGGAAGGTACACAATCCATGATATGATTCCGTGAAGATTCTCTCTATGGCTTTCCCCATTGGTATATCTTGATCTATATAAATAGTCTTAGGTTGCCTTCCATTGTGCGCGGCTAGAAATGTTTCGAAGAGCCATATAAATGAGTCACGTGTTTCATCAAACATCAATGCGGCACCAAAAATGGTTGTTTCTCTAAAGTGGTTGAGCCCAAGAAAAATACCAAATGTAGTGTCAAATGTGACAACATCACCAAAGTGTGCATAGTCAAGTAGCATTTTAGCATCAACCCAGAATCTGCATGAAGTCGCCTTTCCATCAAATGGACTATATTTTTTGTTTTGGCTCACAATCAGTTTGCCCTTTCAGTCTAATGCCCTCATTGGAACAAACAAATCTGCATGAAGTCGCCTTTCTATCAAATTTGCTTTTGTTGGTGCATCTTTTTCTCACATCAAAACCTATGTGACCCCTCATATTCTAACCAAAACACCCAAGCCTCATGTGAATCTCTGAATCTCATACCAACTTGAGGTGTCCTTTTGCTAATTTCTGTCATTGCACAACCCAAATTCTGCCAAAATTCAAGAATATATGTACAATTAGTGGCAGACCGATATTTTCCATAGGCGGCCCACTGGTAGTACAAGTGTACAACGAACGGAAGCAGGCAAAGGATGGATATCAACGGAGGGAGGGCAAAAGCGATGTGGATATTTGTTGGCCGTCAGAAAGATCACTGCCTACAACACAGCATATGCAACGCTTGCGAGTCCGGTATGCATGCCTTGCGCTCTCTCTTGCGGTTACGTGGACATGTCTGTCGATGTGTACGAATGTGCGCCGGAGGAAAAAGAGTACATATAATGACACTGTAATTCTTTTACAGTAGCACTTTTTAGGTAATTTTTTGTACTGGTCGCATGGCAAGTGGAGGAGATCATGCTCGTTTGCGTCATTGCGTGGAATCGGGTGCTTTTTTGCCGAGCAACAAGGTGAGGAAACCCGAACGGAGACAGTAATAATTAGGTTTACTGAAATTTATTGGTAAACCACACAACTTTCTGCATCTCAAACTTGCTCACCATGTGATTCGGCGAGAGCGAGGCCAACGTCCATGAGATCTTCCTGAAGGCCAGGCAGTCGGCGCCGTGCGTGCGTCCTCTTTCTTCGAGGAGGTGTTGGTCATGGGCGCCGCCAACCGGCCTGACATGATCGACACTGCGCTGCTCCGCCTCCATCAGCTCATCTACACCCCCTTCACCAGTCCTTGGCGCACACGCTGCCAGTCGAGGGGGTTCCCAACTTTACTACTCCCTTCATTCCAAATTACTCGTCGTAGAAATGAATGTATCTAAAACTAAAATACATCTAGATACATCAATACCTGCGACAAGTAATTCGGAACGGAGGGAGTAGCTTATTATTATTAATGAGTACGTACTCTGCGTGGTGTGTATCTAATACTCCCTCCATTTCACAATGTAGTGCGCCTGCGCTTCCTGAGATTCAAGTTCGACCGTAAATTTAACTACCGAGACCGACTGCGGCAGGAGCAAAACTTATATCACTAAATTCGTATTTTCGATATGAATTTAGTGATATAATTTATGTCGCCGCCGCAGTCGGTCTCGTTGGTTAAATTTATGGTCAAAGTTGGATTTCAGGAAGCGCGGGCGCACTACAATGTGGAACAGAGGGAGTATATTTTCCATCACATACAGTTATTATTAAGAATCATACAAATAAGCATTCAGTCGAATAAAGAAGTAGTAGCATTTTGCTTTTAATCTTGGGCGGGTTCAGAAGCAGTGATTGAAGTTCTGGAGAAAGAATTCATACGCTCTGTAGTTTTTATGATTCGGCCATCCCGCCATTTAAACTGGCTGCTTGCACAAGTAGATATTCTTGGTGCCGATTTCGGCTCATCTGAAGCTGCTGTCATCTTTTTTACACTGCTACCGTAGCCGGCCGTAAAATTTTACTGCAGGAGCTCAGAGACAGCGAGTAAAATAGTCATTCAGTGTGCAAAATTATCAGCAGTAGCCAGCCGTAAGTAAAAGTTTGAAGTTGTATTAAAGCCCTGTTCGGATCCACTCCGCTCCACAGCTGCAACTCTTGGAGCGGAGGGAGCGGCAGCGCAATCGCACGGAGCGGCTCAGACCCAGTTCCTGGCACGGAATGGAGTTTTGAATCTGGAGAGGTACCGAACAGGCCTTAAGTCAGCAATACTTATTTTGGGACGGAGTGAGTACTATACTACGTAATTATAATTAAAACACGCCAAGGTACAGATAAGTGGATGTTCAAAACAAAATCGTCAGATGATGGCAACCCAAGTCAAAGCAAATTATATACCCAGAAATCAACTAGGAGCTATGTGTGCCACTGTCCTGGACACAACACGTGCTCCGAAGAAAGGCAGAAAATAGATAGAGGAGCCCCTTAAATATCAGGCACAATGTCAAAGTAATGAAAGGTTACATGAACAATAAAAACTGGAGAAAGGGAACATGCCTATTCCAGCACAAACATGAAACCTGAGCAAACAGAGGAACCAAAGTTCAGGCTAACCATTTTCCTGCAATGTAAGTGCAAAGCGCATGATTTATGAAGAAGAAACACATCAATGGCTATCATGAACAAAAAAACCACTGAAAAATTGACCATTAATTCGGAGTCTTAAGCCATTACATCAGATATCTGAACTCTACAGCACTTCACTTTCTTAAGGAGTGCCCTTTCTACTCTTCTAGGATAGGCCACAAGAGCAAGTTTCTCAGCTATGAAATACGGAGTATATTTCTAATTTGGACATGTAAGAGCACAAAAAAGGGTATCAAGAATACGGTTCAGCAGAGGCTCAATGTTCCATGGCAGGTTTAGCTACTAAGCTATTCAGAGAAGTTTCAGTTGAGGTAAGGCTGCTCTGGGAATTCAGTATGCACAAGGCTTGTGTTTTCTGCATAGAAATAGCACTGTCTGCAGATTTGCTATCCTGCTGGGGATGACCATTAGACGGCCTCATGTCCGCTGCCGCCGGAATACTGCTGCAATGCGTTTCAGGCCCCTTGACTGCCTTTGGTTGAGCAAGTAGCTGGCTGGGATGCAGAGGCTGAGTGCTGACAGACTGTTGAACAGGCGGTTGTTCGTCATTGTAGTCAGACACACCAAGATCAGAGGCCAGATTAGCAAGTGCAATCTGCCATGACTTCTGCACAGCTGATGCGTCTTGTATGCCTTGTGGTGCCTGAGTTACTCCCTGTGTTGCCTGAGCTACTCGTGTGGAGCACTGACGAAGCTGTTGCATTCCAGCAGTACCAAACGATCCATTTGGAGCAGCCTGGGGATGTGGCATTGGCCGAACCTGCACAGACGCAGCAAGAGAACGCTGAGTGGAGAAACCCTGAATAAGGTTACCTCCTGGCAGTACCCTGCTTCCGGGTGCCGCTTGTACTGTCTGAACTGCACGCAGGGTTGCTGGATGCATTGGGGCATTGTTAAGAAGAGCAGGGTAAACATAGCCATTTGATGGTGTATAAACTGTAGGAACAGCCCCTGTTTTGCCTGAGATTTTTGGCGCAGGAGCTGATGCTTTTGCCAGATGGGCGGCTCTCCACGCATTCCGTGCAGCCATAGCAGATGGATGCATTTGTTGATTTTGGCTGAGATTACTTGCAACAGGAACTCTTCCGGTGGAAGGTTGGTTTACAGTTGTCCTCAAAGCAGATGGATGCAATTGTTGATTTCTGCTGACATTACTTGCGACAGGAACTCTTCCGGTGGAAGGTTGGTTTACCGTTGTCCTCAAAGCAGATGGATTCAGTTGTTGATTTTTGCTGACATTACTTGCAACAGGAACTCTTCCGGCGAAAGGTTGGTTTACACTTGTCCCCAAAGCAGATGGATGTCTTTGCTGATTTTGGCTGACATTACTTGCAACAGGAACCCTTGCCGCGGAAGGGTGGTTTACGGTTGTCCCCAAATGTGCATATGGTTGTGCAGCTGATACCTGATGCCCTGTAAATTGCTGAGAGGATGGTGTTGTTGAGCTTGAGAGAGACATTTTCTTGGCACCTTCACGCTTAGATGGTGGCATGCTCTTGCGTTTGAGTGACTGCCTCTGTTTCTTCCATTTTTCATCCTTATCCGTAGCATGGCAATGATCAGTAGGCATGGTACCTTTGCCCCACCAGGGGCATGGAGCACGAGAATCACAAACATAACAGTGGCACTGCATCAAGAAGAAAAGCAAAATATGGTAATGCATCCATGTTGGAACAATTGGCATTCAATACTGTTTCCATAACTTGATCAAATGAGAAGGCAAAGATTTGCATTCATTAACTAACCATGGTGCAATGATTTGCATGAGATCCAGTTCCAAAAGGCAATCTAGCACATAGATGACGTGGATGGGGGAAATCCCTGCATGCTACCTGAAAATAGAAGAGAATTATAAGACCACATGTCTTCTTCTAAAATTGGGAGCTTTGAGATGGCTCCTGGATGCCACATGGCCCAATAATTAACATGGTTAAAAAAATAACATATATTGCCATGACAATCAGTGGGGTACTTCCAGTTCCTTAAATAATCACCAGTTTCATCATCAGCAACTATAAGATATGGCAGTACGCATACACTACCAATATCCAGGGACCACTAAAGTCATCACCATGTAACAATATTATCCGGTTAGAGCCCACCAAATTGTATTTTACAATAGCAATCCATGGGGAACTCATCCCATGGAGGCCATCCATGATATCCAAAATAGGGAACAATACCACTGAAATGTAAGTAGTTTGGCCACCTTCCCCTAATAGCTTAAGCTTTTAAGTTGATTGATTGGTGCAGTAAACTAAATATTAATTATAGGACCCACAACTAATAGTGGGGGTCATGCATGAATGACAGTTATTACCAAATCAGAAGAGCCCTGGACGAGCAACAAAATAAATGTTTGGAATCAAGTAAACTTTGGCTTAGCAACTACTCCCTCCGTTCCTAAATATTTGTCTTTCTAGAGGTTTCAAATGGTGACTACATACGGAGCAAAATGAGTGAATCTACACTCTAAAATATGTATATACATCCGTATGTGGTGACCATTTGAAATCTCTAGAAAGACAAATATTTAGGAACGGAGGGAGTAGATTCCTATAAACAATTTACATACAACCGAAACAGAAATCTGCA
Organism: Triticum urartu; assembly: GCF_056163025.1. NCBI lineage: Eukaryota > Viridiplantae > Streptophyta > Magnoliopsida > Poales > Poaceae > Triticum > Triticum urartu. The sequence goes on along the minus strand of NC_141877.1, from coordinate 653,196,852 downwards.
CTCGATAACTAGTCAATGCGACGCTGTGACGAACTGACAAAAAATCCTTTAATGATGATGACATATGACTCTAACAGCAACAGAAGGTCAACGCAATGACGTACGAACCGAAAAAAGTGATCTAACAAGACGACAACAACGTATGCGTTGAAACACAATAGCTGGTCAAATGCATGGCTTAGCAACTAAGATTCCTGAAACAAATTTATATGCAGGTGCGACAGAGATATTCACTGATCAGCCATTCAGCCTACTACATAAGAAGAGTTCCAGAATGTCAATAGGACCCATTCTGGCCAATAAGAAAGTTCCCAAAAGAAGTTGGTCGATGTGACGGATATTAGAACTGACGAAGCGATATCTAAAAATGTTGACGGCAATTTATGACTCAAAAAATAGCAATATGTATCTAACAGTGAAGAGGATAATGTATGATGACAAAGCAATATGTCAAATGACGAAGACGGCAATGTATGATCTGGAAGGCAATAGCTGGTCAATGCAACGCACATACAAACAGACAATGATGTACGAATCGGAACACGATGTGGTAACATGGAGGAATTTCAGTCAAGAAAGAAATCAGTACCTCCCCTTTCTCCGAAAGAACCTGCAAGTCTTCTTCTGCCCCATCTTTCCCAGGCTTCTCCTCCTTGACAACGACCAGGGGCTTGTCGGGGTCGCCGTCCAGGATCACGCAGTCGTCGTCGTCAGCAGCAGCCTTCTTGTCACCCTCCAGAGTGGACAAGAGCTCCTGTATCACCGCGGAGTCGTCTAAACCCTCGCCCAATCCAGTGAGGTCGTCGAGCAGGAGGCTGGAGGCCCACTCGAGGGCGTCGGCGGTCGGCTTGGCAGCAAAAGGACCCCCCTTCTCGTCGTCGTCCGAGATGATCTCGATGACAGCCCCCGCCGCGGGCCCCATGGTCCGCCCCCAAAACCCTCGACGAAATTCGCAGCAGAGCCGGAAAAGAAGACCGCGGCGGCCAATGAACCCTGCGAGCGAAACAGAGCAGAGCAGAGCAGGAGGCGATCAGCGGCGCGACGGGAAGATGCCGGGCTTGTTGAGCCAAGAAACAAAGAGGGTTTCTTGGACGAAAAAAAAAGACTCAATCTTGGTTCCGGGCAGAGGGAGATTTCGCCCCTGAAAAGGCAAGGCAGGGGTTTTAGTCTTACTTACAGCAGAGCAGAGCAGAGCAGGGGAAGACGAGGCGGCGCCCAATGCGGCGGCGGCGGGCGGGCGGGGGTGGCTCGGCCGCAATGCACCTGGAGAGAAACGAGCGAGCTGGAGGAGAGGGATGAGGAGGAAAGATTTAGCAAGATTTCTGCAGCTCCGCGGCCTCGATTGATCAAAGAAAGAAGCGAAGAGAGGGGCGGAGGGGAGCGGGGGGGTTTACCGTGGCGGCGAGGGGGGGAGAAGCGAAGCCGAAGCAACTGCCCGCTCGCTTTCGGGGAGATTGTGGTTGTTGCGCTGCGGCTGCACGCGCAGGGAGACCGGAGGCGGAGCGACTTGGGGTCGGGGCTCCGTGTGTCTAGTCGGAGGAGTCGTGCGTGCGTGGGACCCCCACTTTTATTAGGGAGAGAAGAGGGAGGCGGAGTGCGCGGTGATGTAACTATACCAGATCAATATACATGGTCACTAAAGTCATCATGAAGTGACAATACTATCCATTTAGAATCCGCCAAATAGATTTTGCAATAGGAATACATGGGGAACTCATCCCATGCAAGGGCATCCATGATATTCAAAATAGGGAATAGTATCACTGAAATTCAAGTAGTGTGGCTACCTTCCCTTAATATCTTAATCTTTAAGGTGAATGATTGGTGCACTAAACTAAAATATTATATAGAACCTACAACTAATAGTGGGGTCATGCATCAATGATAGTTATTACCAAATTAGAAGAGCAAAAGGTAATTGCACAAGGGCAACAAAATAAATATTTGGAATCAAGTAAACTTTGGCTTAGCAACTAGATGCCTATAAACAATCTAGATACAATCAAACAGAATCTGCACTCATTAGCCTACATAAAAAGAGCTCCAAATGTCAATAGGGCCCATTATTATCAATAGTTGGTCAATGCAAAACACATAAGAACTGACACAAAAAACCATTTAATGATGACGACAACAATGTATGACTCTAACAACAAGAGATGGTCAATGCAACGAACATATGAACCGACAAAAACATTATCTAATAAGATGATAACAATGTATGACTCTAACAGCAACACATGGTCAATGCAATGAACATAGGAAACGACAAAAACATTATATAAAAAGACATCAACAACGTATGACTCTAACAACAACAGATGGTCAATGCAACGAGTACAAAAACATTATCCAACAAGACGACAACAATAGATGGTCAATGCAACGAGTACAAAAACATTATCCAACAAGACGACAACAACATATGCGTCGGAACACGATAGTTGGTCAAATGAATGTCTTAGCAACTAAGATTTCTGCAAAAAAATACATGCAAGTGCGACAGCGATGTTCACAGATCAATCTCCATAAAAAGAGTTCCAGAATGTCAAGACGACCGATTCTGGTCAACAGAAAGTTCCCAAAAGAAGTTGCTCAATGTGACGAAGCAATATCTAACAATGTTGAAGCCAATTTGTGACTTGAAGAGCAATATGTGTCTAACAATGAAGACGACAATGTATGATGACAAAGCGGCATGTCTAACGATGAAGACGACAATGTATGACCTAGAACACAATAGTTGGTCAATGCAGCAGCCATACAAACCACCTCTCGCTTTCGGGGCAGGAGAAGAGAAGGTGAAGCAATAGCCCCAACCTCCTCTCGCTTTCGGGGAGATTCTAGTTGTTGCTTTGTGCGTTTGCCTACGCGTACTCTGCACAGGGAGCCAGGTTGAGGGCGACCGGAACGACTGGGGCTTGTTTGGGGTTAGGGGTCCATGTATTCAGAAGGTGTCGTGCATGGGAATCCCCACTTTTATTAGATCTCGGCGCAGCAGTAGGAAGAGGGGAGGGGAATGTGCGGTGAATACGCTCTGTGTGCGTTTGTTGCTCCTTTTCCGGTTCGTGTGTACATGGAGACTTGAAGTGTGACACTTGCACTGCTATTTCCATTCTTTCGACGGCTTGACAAACGACAACCGGTGTGCACACTTTCTTTTTCTCTTCCTACATACACTAGGTTCTTATTTTTTGCAGGGTAATTATGTTTATTTTTTTCTTTTGGGAGGGTAGATTTTTGTGTACGCCTGCGTAGATGGGGACCCAGAGCGTGGCACTTGCGTTGCTACTTCCACTTTTCTCCGGCTTGGCAAATGGCAAGTGGGATGCACACTTTGTTTGTCTCCTCCAAGATTGTTATGTGTTTTTCTTTTGGGAGGGTAATTATGTTTATGTTTTTCTTTTGTGAGGTTAGATTTTTGTGTACGCCTACGTACATGGGGACCCAGAGCGTGGCACTTGCGTTGCTACTTCCACTTTTCTCTGGCTTGGCAAATGGCAAGTGGGATGCACACTTTCTTTGTCTCCTCCAAGATTGTTATGTGTTTCGTATTTGGGTAATTATGTTTATGTTTTTCCTTTGGGATTGTCGATCTTTTGTGTTATAACTACATGCATTATTACATTATTACATGTACAGAACCACGTAGCCTTTCGATTCTATCCGGTTCATGGGGCCTGCTGGTGATTCCTATGCTGGTGGCAGTGGCACACGTGTTTCTTTCCTTCTTTTCGAACGAGTCGGTGTTCCGTGATTCATTTTCCAACCTCATCTGGTTGGTTTTCTTTCTTATTTTTGCCACCACGTTGTGGCCCTTCGAGAAGGCGCGTCGAGTGTTTTCTCTGCCTTCCGCGAGAAAACAACACCCGACACTTCATCAACTGTAATGGTATCGAGGATGCAACAACATGCCGCCCTCCCCCCACCTCTCGCATCACCGGTGCGTCACCCTCCCACCATGTTATCCTCCTCGATGTCCATGAGAGGCAGTAGATTGTAGGCCCTGGACTTAGCGCCTCCCGGCTGCGAATCCAAAGTCCTAACGGCTTCCTCATGCATCCTTGGTTGGGTGGTTTCACGATATAAACATCACCTGTTGCACCTGCGACAAATCCTCTTCTTCCATCGAAATCCATTTCGTTTGCGAGTACTCACTACAAGTTTGTTCACAATCCAGCATTTGCATCTACTCAGTGGATCCATAATAGTTGACAATACTATACCCTCTTGACTATGGTTTAAGAAAAGGAGCACATACCTATGGAAGATGAATACTTGGGCAACTCTTCCCATGGAAGGACATCCATGATATTTAAAATAGGGAACAATTTATATCACTGAAATGCAAATAGTATGGCTACATTCCCTTAATAGCTTAATCTTTATGGTGAATGACTGGTGCACTAAACTAGATAGTATAGCACCCCATAACTAATAATGGAGTCATGGATCAGTAACGGTTATCATTACCAAATCATAAGAGCAAAACATAATTGGACAAGAGCAATGAAATAAACTTTTGGAATCAAGTAAACTTTGGCTTAGATTACCCATAATGGGAGTAACATAACTGGTAACATCACACATATCTAGGCAAAATATATGATGTGGCAAGTAAGAGGCATGTTATAATATGCTAGTATGTTACTCACACTATGAGTAACATCACACGTACCAAGACAAGATGAGTCTACAACCTAATAAATGAAGTGTTTCATGACACCACACATGTTATTCCCCACTATAGAGATAGTAATATAGACTAGTAACATATGAATGTTAATTAGTAGTCTAAGTTACTCCCCACTATAGGCAGTCTTAGCAACCAGATTCCTATTAATAATTTACATGCAACCAAATAGAAATCTGCACTGATTGGCATACATAAAGAGCTCCAAATGTTAATACGGCCCATTCTTTTCAATATATGGCCAATGCAACATAGGTATGAACGGAAAAACATTCATTTAATGATGACGACAAGAACGTATGACCCAACAACAATAGATGGTCAATGCAACGAACATACGAACTGACAAAAACATTATTGAACAAGATGACAACAACGTATGACTCTAACAAGAATAGATGGTCAATGCAATGAACACATGGATCAACAAAAAATTATCTACCAAGACAACAACATTTTATGATTCGAAACACAATAGGTGCTCAACTGTAGGGCTTACCAACCAAGATTTCTGCAACAAATTTATATCCGATCAAGACAAAGATGTTCATAGACCAGCCTACATAAAAAGATTACTAGAATGTCAATAGGACCCATTCTTGTCAATAAAACAGCTACCCTGAAAAAGTTAAGTCAATGTGACACATATTAGAACCAAAGAAGCGATATCTAACAATGTTGACGGCAATTAGTAACTCAAATAGCAATATGTGTCTAGCAATGTATGATGATAAGGTAATATGTCTAACGATGAAGGTGACAACGTATGACCTAGACCACAATATCTGGTCAATGCAATGCCCATACAAGCCTCCTCTTGCTTTCGGGACATGGGATGAGAAGGTGAAGGCGAAGCAACTGCCCCAACTTCCTCTCGCTTTGGGGGACATTCTAGTTGTTGCACTACGTGCTTGCCTACACGTACTCCACACATGGAGCCAGGGTGAGGGAGACCGGAATGACTTGGGGCTTTCTTGGGGTCGGGGGCCCGTGTAGTCGGAGGGAGTCGTGCATGGGATCCCCCAGTTTTATTAGACCTCGTCGCGGCAGGAGGAAGAGGGGAGGGGAGGGCGCAGTGAATACACTTTGTGTGCGTTCGTTGCCCGTTTTCCAGCGCGAGCGTACATGGGGATGCAGAACATGGCACGTGCACTTTTATTTCCCTTCTTTTGATGGTTAATAAACGACAACTGTGTGCACACTTTCTTTTTATCTTCCTACACACACTAGGTTCTTTTTTGCATGGTAATTATGTTATTGTTTTTTTTCTTTTGTGAGGGTAGATTTTTGTGTGTTAACTACATTATCACGGGCAAGAAACCATGTGACCTTCAATTCTCTTCGATTTGAGGGTTCTGGTGGTGATTCTTGGTAGGCGTGTTTCTTTACTTCTCTTTGTATGCAGCGGTGTTCTGAGATTTATTTTCCCACCTTTGCTCAGTTTTCTTTCTTCTTTTTTGCCACAACATCATGACCCTTCAAGAATGTGCGCCAAGCGTTTTCTACCCCCCAAGGAAACAACAGCCATTGCGTTGTTATTTCCTTTCTTTGTCGGCTTGACAAATGGCAAGTGGTATTCACACTTTCTTTTATATCTTCCTATGTTCTTATGTATTTTTGCCGGGTAAACATGTTTAATTTGCTTCTGGGATTGTAGATTTTTGTGTGATTACTACATTATTACATCACATGTACAAAACCGCGTAACCTTTCAATTCTCTTCGACTTTAGGGGTCTGCTGCCTTTCTGTGCTGTTGACACGTGTTTCTTTGCTTATCTTCGGTACATATTGGTGTCCTGAGATTTGTTTTCCTCACAGTGTCATGACCCTTCAAGAAGGCACGCCAATGTTGTCTCCGCCTTCCACAAGGAAATAATGGTGGGAACGCATCAACAATAATAGAGGCCACAACAATACGCCACCCTCTCCTCCGTGTACTTTCCCCCGACCTCTCATAGCTCCGACAAGTTTCACTCCCACCACATTATCTTCCTCGCTATCCATGGGTGTTAGGGAACTGCTGGCCCTAGATCTAGTGGCTCCTGTCTACGAACTTAGAGTCCCCATGGCTTCCTCGTCTATCCTTGGTTGGGTGATTTCACGGATACAACGTCACCTGTTGCAGCGGCAACAAATCCTCTTCTTCCATCAGAATCAACAATGACAGTGAGTAAAGACTACATGTTTGATTTCAATCCAACATTTTCATCTTTTTTCTAAAAGAAGAAATACCCCCAACCTCCGCATCTCTTGATGCCAACATCCATATCCAACATTTGCATCTACTAACTGGAAGCATAATAATCGACGATACCATGGCCCTCTTGAGTATGATTTTAGAGAAGGAGCACATGTCCATGGAAGATGAATACTTGTGTGCACACTTACTTTAGAAGTATAAAAGAATTTAGTCTATCCTTCCTTTAATTTATACTTACATTTTATTAATTTTTTGCTATCTTTGTTCCTTCATCCCCACCGATACAGCCACCGGCTTGCCATCCTCCACCGGTTTAACATCAGGCGACGAAAATGCTCGGATTCAACGGGCGCCACCATCATTGGGTCTATGGGATTGGGCACGGGCTCTAATGCCAGCGACATGGAGTCTTCATCATCGTACTTAGTTGGCCGGATGCGCTTCTTCGCGGCCTCCTCCTCACGTTCACTTGGAACATTCGGGCGCCATTGCCTCCCGCGGCAGCTAGGTTGGGGCCAACATGCATGCAGAGGTTAGCGGCCTAAGATCTTTTGAAAGAAGTAGAGAGTATCTGATACGTCTCCAACGTATCTACAATTTTTTATTGTTCCATGATGTTATATTATCATTCTTGGATGTTTTTAAATCATTTTATAGAAACTTTATATCATTTTTTGGACTAACCTATTAACATAGTGCCCAGTGCCCAGTGCTACTTGCTGTTTTTTGCTTGTTTTTTACATCACGGAAAATCAATACTAAACGGAGTCCAAATGCAGCAAAACTTTTTGGAGAATTTTTATGGACCAGAAGGAACAACTTGGGCCAAAGAAATACCAGAGGGGTGCACCGAGGGGGCACAACCCACCTGGGCGCGCCTGGGGGCCCAGGTGCGCCCTGGTGGGTTGTGCCCAACTCGGTGTCCTCCCGCACCGCCTCTTCGCCCTATAAATACCCAAATATTCCAAAAACCCTAGGAGAGTCGATGAAACACAATTCCAGCCGCCGCAAGTTCTAGAACCATGAGATTCAATCTAGACATCATCACGGAGGGGTTCATCATCCTCATTGGTGCCTCTCCGATGATGCGTGGGTAGTTCATTATAGACCTACGTGTCCGTAGGCAATAGCTAGATGGCTTCCTCTCTCTCTTTTGATTCTCAATACAATGGTCTCTTGGAGATCTATTTGGTGTAACTCTTTTTTGCGGTGTGTTTATTGGAATCCGATGAACTTTGAGTTTATGATCAAATATATTTTATCCATGGAAGTTATTTGAGTTTTTATCTCTTATATGCATGATTATTTATAGCCTCGTATTTCTTCTTCGAATCTTTGGTTTAGTTAGGCTAGCTAGATCGATTTTTCTTGCCATGGGAAGAGGTGCTTTGTGATGGGTTTGGTCGTGCGATGTTCTTTCCCAGTGACAGAAGGGGCAGCAAGACACGTGTTGATCATTACAATTAAGGATAACAAGATGGGGTATATTCCTACATGAATAGATCTTGTCTACAACATGTCATTGTTCTTATAGCATTACTCCGTTTCTCCATGAACTTAATACACTAGATGCATGCTGGATAGCAGTTGATGTGTGGAGTATTAGTAGTAGATGCAGGCAGGAGTTTGTCTACTAATCTTGGACGTGATGCCTATATATTGATCATTGCCTGGATATCGTCATAATTATTTGAGGTTCTATCAATTGCCCAACAGTAATTTGTTTACCCACCGCGTGCTTTTTCTTGAGAGAAGCCACTAGTGAAATCTACGGCCCCCGGGTCTATTCTTTATCATATTTGCTTTTCGATCTATTATTTTCCTTCAAGATCTATTTTTATTTGCTTCTATTTTCAGATCTATTATTCTAAAAACTCAAAAATACCTTGCTGCACTTTTTATTTGTGTCTTTTATTTCGCGTTTATTCGAGATCTATTTATCCAGTCTATACAATTTTTATCCCGTCAACTTGGCAAATTCCTACGCCGTTACCCGTAAGAGGGATTGACAACCCCTCATAAGCGTCGGGTTGCAAATATTTGTTCTTTGTGTGCAGGTATCGTTTATATAGTGTTGCTTGGTTCTCCTACTGGATTGATACCTTGGTTTCATAACTAAGGGAAATACCTACCGTAGTTGTGCTGCATCATCCCTTCCTCTTTGGGGAAATACCGACGTAGTTCAAGTGACATCGGTATCGTCTAGGTTGCAGGTCATGCGCATGATTTGCATGAGGTCGGAGGACTTTGGCGTATGTGAGCTATCGGGCAGCCCGAACGACTCCCTTCCCACCATCACTCCTTGCTACTCAGACGATGTCCTCACCTCAATCATTCCTCACATAGCAAAAGCAGAACACCTACTTAGAACAAACATGCTCAACAACTATAATAAAACCATAAATCACGTGTTGCACAAAGCTAGAAATTTTGGTGGCGAACAAAGTTTACATATTCGAGTGGTGGTATCTTGGAATGGGTGGAAAGAAGCCACAAATGTTGAGAAAATAGGGAAAATGAATGGGAGGAAGAAACAATAAACTCACTAGATGGTAAGCTTATTCATCCTAAAATGAGGAAAATGAAATAGTTGGATGAAAACGATGTCACTTGCATTGATATTTCCTTTTTTACTATCTTGATAAGTGGTATGCACACTTTCTCGTCCAACTAGGTCTCAGTGTGCATTTTTTAGGATCGTATGTTTTTGTGTTATAACTACACGTGCCATGTTGTCTTCTCCCTCGACTTCTCAGAACATCAACACACCACCCTCTGTGCCATGTTGTCTTCCCCGATGTCCATAGGAATTAGCGGCTAAAATAGATCCAACATTGCCCGCCCTCCCAACTACGGGATCCAGAGTCCCCATGGCTTCATCATCCATCCTTGATTGGGTGGTTTCAAAGATACAATATCACCTATTACACTATCGTGAAATCCTCTTCTTCCATCGTATCAACATTGCAGATGAATATTGATTTCAATCCAACATTTTCATCTACTAGTGGATGCATAATAATTGATGATACTAAGCCCATTTTTAGTATGCTTTAGAAGAGCACATAACTATGGATGAAAAATACTTGTGTCTACACTTTTTCAGAAGTATTTACAAAAACAAGTCTATACTTTATTTAATATTATTTTAACTTGTTACCAATCATAAGTGTTATCTTTTTTTCTTCATCCTCACCAGTGCTGCCGTCGGCACGTTGCCCACCATCGATTTGACCGCAGGCGGTGAGAAAGCCCCAGGCTCATCGAGCGCGACTAACACTGTTTCCATTGCACTTTGGCCATATGCACCAATGCCAATGACGTGGAGCCTTCGTCACCATATATAGATAGTTGGTCGGCCACGCTTCTTCGCATCCTCCTCGTGTTCACCTAGAACGTCGGCACAACATTCCCTCCTATGGCAGCCGCGCCGGGTCCAACAGGCATGTTGAGGCTTGATAGCAAGTTGGGCTTACCGAATGTAGTAGGCAATGCACATGCTCTACATGGGGCCGGAGGACAGTGGCGTCAACAGGCTGTTGGCAACCCAAGCGGCTCCCTTCTAGCCATCCCTCCTCACTGCTCGGACGCCGCCCTCACCTCCATCATTCCTCAAAGATCTTAAGAAGGGATCCTACCCAGAACAAACATGCTCATCAACTATAAGAAAATCATAAACCCCATATTATAAAATCTTGGTGGTTGTATATTGGAATTGGGGGGTGGGGACTACAAATGTCAGGAAAATGGGGACAATAAAAATAAAATTTAAGGAAGAAATGATAAACTCACTAAATGGTGAGTTTATTAATCCTAAAATGGGTGGAAATGTAATAGTAGGAAGAAACAATATCACTTGCATTGCTATTTCCTTTCTTTGACTTGCTTGACAAGTGGTATGCACACTTTTTCATCCTAGGTTCTCATGCGCATATTTGCTATTACTACATACATTGTTACATGTACTAAACTGCATAGCCTTTCAATCCTCTCTGATTTTTTGGTTTGCTAGTGATTTATATGCCGCTGACATGTGTGTTTCTTTAATTCTATTTGTACGTATGAGATTTTGACTGGTCTTCTTATATTGTTTTCTCACCTTTAGTCATTTTTTCTCTTTTCTCACCATGTAATGTGACTGTTCAAGAAGGCACACCAAACACTTTCTCATCCTTCTGAAATTAATTTAAAAAGGAAACATCAACAATACATCAGTAGTAATAACAACAACGACGCATAACCATGTAGCCTTCTCCTCCGTGTCCTCTCCCCCGACCTTTGAAAACACTACCACACCACCCTCTCCACCACATTGTCTTCCTTGATGTCCATGGGAGTCCACAACCTTCCGTCCCTAGACCTAATGCCACCCGCCATCTTGACTACAGGATCTAGAGTTTCCATAGCTTCCACCTCCTCCATGGATGGGTGGTTTCAAGGATACAATGCCAAATATTGCACCATCGGCAAACCCACGTCTTCCTTTGGAATGAAAATCGTAGGTGAGTACCGACTACATGTTTGATTTCAATCCAACATTTGCAACTATGAGTGGATGCATAATAATTGACGATACTACACGCTTTTGAGTATGCATTTAGGAAATAAGGAGCACATACCTATGGAGATAAATACTGGCATCTACACATTTTTTATAAGCAACTAAAAAGATCAGCCTATACTTCCTTCATTTTTCTTTTTACTTGAGACTGATCAAAGTTTCCTATCCAGTTTTTTTTCATACCCACCAGTGCCACTGTCGGCACACCGTCTACCGCTTGGACGCACTCTCACCTCCATCATTCCTCATAGAGCAGAAGCAGATATCCTGCATAGTACAAACATGCTCAGCAACTAAAGAAAATCTTAACCCATGTTGCACGAAGCTCAAAATCTTGAGAGCGAACTTAGGTTTCAGCTTTGAGTGGTGGTATCCTACGATGGGTAGGAAAAACGAATAATGTATGGAAAATGAAAAAATCAAAATAAAATGAGAGGAAGAAACGGTAAACTCACTAGATGGCGAGTTTATTCATCCTAAAATGTAAAAAGGGAAATGGTGGGAAGAAACGATGACACATGCATTGCAATTTCCTTGTTTGACCAGCTACACAAGTGCTATGCACACTTTCTCTTCCTCAATCCTGGTGTGCATGTTTAGATAATGTAGGTTATTATGCTATAATTACACACATTGTTATGTGTATTAAACCATGTAGCCTTTCAAGTTTTTTTGTTTTTAGGGCCGCTAGCAATTTTTATGCTGACGACACGTTAGTTTCTTTAGTTCTCTTGGTAACATACGTGATTTCGACCGGTCTTCACTGACTTTTTTCATACCTTCAATATTTGTTTTTTCACACCACGTAATGTGATCCTTCGAGAAAGACCAAACATCGCCCGCCCTTCCTGCCGCGGGATCCAAAGTTGGCTTCATCATACATCCCCGAACTAGGAATGGTTCTGGGCAAGAAATTCCTTGGGGTTTGGTTGTGCGAAGGCTTGGGTTGGATATCTCAGACAAGTTCTCAATTCCATGGTAATGTAGAAGTTTGGTTTTGCTGGTAATGGGATTTATTCCATGCTCGAGTTGTGGCAGCTTGGCTTGTGCGCTCCTCATTCTCCATCAGTCCACAACCGTGGCGCTGGCCAAATGTTATGGCTTGGACTTCGGCAGCACTCAGCTCGGAAGAGTAGAGGGAGGGGATTGTAAAGGTCCATGACTAAACATGGACGAGGGGACGGCCGGGCTGACTAGCAAGTGATGGCTACTGGTAGTAGAAAAACAGCTACTACAAAATGGGGACGACGTCTAATATTGTTGGAAATTTTGTTGACTCAACATAGCATTTTCCCCTAGTAGTTCACATCTATTTTCAGTTTGCATCTTTTTATTTATTATTCATTGTAATTCTTTCGAGAAACAGATATACATACACATCACATCCTACTTGCTGAAAGGATTTTCCTCTTCTCTAGTCCACGCGACCACATCTGGGCAGAGAGATAAAGATCGGGGGAGACGGAGAAGGGGAGCAGAGATGATTGTCACAACGGGCTTGGAGGAGTGTATATGGCACATGGTTGTGGGGGATGCAGTGAGTATGGTCCGGTTTAGAGAAATTTGTGAATGGTTTCCATCATGGAGATGCTTGATGCGGAGTCAATTGGAATTACGATCTCGGTGATGGAGGCGGAGGGAGCAAGTATGTTCAGAGATGAAGCTCCTCCTATTGAGGTCATTCACTTGGCTATGATGGAATCTAAATCAGTAGATCCTGGGTAGAAGAGGTGTTGGGCGACATATAGATCCTGTGTGTTGTCCCCCTCCCCCCAATCTGGAGGAGTTTGTGGTGGGGGCAATCATGGCGATGCCTATAAGTAGCACACCCATCATGTTTATGAGAATTATTATCATCAATTTCAGAAAAATCAACAACCGAATCAAGAGCGAAGCAACTTGTAGGTGAAACTGACATATATGGAGAGCTAGTCAAATCAACCACATATGCAGTAATATCAATACAATGTCGCTTCATCAATTTTTTCTTCACAGAACTTTGTGTTCGTCTATCACAGACAACAGGAGTATCGAATTAACCATATCGATCTAAATCTCTCGAATGGGTGATGAAATATTTATCCCTGGCAGCATGAATTTGAGCAGGGGGTTGATTATACATACCACACACTACAGAAGATTCCTCATCGGATCCTCTCCGGCCAGCACTAAGGTGGGGCTGTCGACCGGAGTGACTCCTAATACCTGCCTAACACGTGACTAAGAGCTCGAATCCTCGCTGAGTGAAGACTGAAGCGAGACGAGCGACACATCATCTGAATCGGGTGCATGCCTCTCTCCCTCCTTCGTGTAGGCACGCCGATTTCTCCCATCTCTGGCATCTGCTGGTCCACTAACCCCTGTACATGCATTGCCATTATTGCTCCCACCACAGACTCCTCTAGATTTGGGGAAAATATCACATGGGATATGTATGCCACCTATCTCCTCCTCTTCCCTGGTTCCACCGATTTCGATTAGATCATAGCCCAGTGAATGAGCTCTTAGGAAAAGATCCTTCTCCGAACATCCTTGTTCATTCCACCTCCGTTGTCGAGATCGCGTCTAACCGAATCCACATCGAGCATCTCCATGTTCGGAAACCATTAGCAGATCTCTCTGAACTGAGCCATCCTCACTACATCCTCCGCCGCCATGTTCTACATCCACTCCTCTAAGCCTGTCATGATGATCATCTCTGCCCCCCTTCTCCACCCCCTCGAGTTTCGTCTCTCCACCCAGATGTGGTCATGTGGACTAGAGAAGAGGATAATACTTTCCGCAAGTAGCATGTGATGTGTATGTATATCTGTTTCCATAAAGAATTAGAAAGGAGTAAATAAATAAAAAGAAGAAAACGAAAGTAAGTGTCAATCCTCTAGGGGAAACATTATTTTGAGTCAACAAAATTTCCAACAATGTGAGACATGATCCCCGTTCTCTAGTAGCCATTTTCCTACTACTAGTAGTCGTTGCTCGCTCATGAGCCAGTCGCCCCCTCATCCATGTCCTATCGTGGTCATGTCCACACCCCTCCCTCCACTCCGCCAAGCCGAGTGCCGCCAAATTACAAAGCCGTAACATTCAACTAGTGACACGATGGTGGCCTAGTGGAGAATGAGGAGTACACCAACCAAGATGCCCCGACCAGGATGTGGAATAAACTCCATTCCCTGCACACACAAACCTATGCATCTCCATGGAATTTAGAACATGCCCCAGATAGCCAACTCAATCCTAGGCACAACCAAACCCCATGGAATCATGAGTGGGCCCCCACTTTTATTATACCTCGGTGTAGCAGATGGGGAGGGGAGCCTTGCTCCTTTTCTGGAGCCCTCATAGGTGGGGACCCATAACGTGGCACTTGGGTTGATGTTTTCTTTCTTTCACCGGCTTGATAGACGGCAAGTGGTATGGACACTTTATTTTTATCTTCCTACTAGGTCCTTATGTTTTATTTCATGATGACCATAGATTGTTGTGTGACAATTCGTTAGTAATTATACATCACATTATTACATTATATGTACAAAACCACATAGCCTTTTGTTCTCTCTGATTTTAGCATTGTGTTGGTGATTTATGTACTACCGACACATGTGTTTCTTCTCTTCAAATGCACTGTCATTCTGGAAGTTCTTTCCCACGTCCAGTTGTTTTTCCTTTCTATTCTCTATCACCGTGTTGTGATCCTTTAAGAAGGTTCTTCAAGTGTTTTCTCCTCCTTTTGCGAGAAAATAACAACGGTGGTGCTTCAATAGTAATAACATCGAGGCCGTAACATCACACCCCTCTCCTTCGCTTCCTCTACCCCGACCTCTCATAGCACTGACACATTGCCCTCTCAACCATGTTTTCTTCCTCACTGTCTATCGGAGTCAGTGGTACACCATCCTTGAATAGCGCCTCCCAACTACGAATCCAGGGTTCCCACGGCTACCTCATCTGTCTCTAAGTTGGTTTGTTTCACGGATACAATGAGACCTGTTGCACTATCTGACAAATCCTCTTCTTCCATCGGAATCAATATTGCCGGTGAGTACATACTACAAGTTTAATTTCAATCCATCATTTGCATCTACTCAGTGCATGGATAGTAATTGACAGTACTACACCCTCTTGGGTATGGATTAAGAAAGGAGCTCATACCTGTATCGAAGATGAATACTTGTGTCTATACTTTTTTTAGAAGTATATAAAAGAATTTAGTCTATACTTCCTTTAGTTTATACTTACTTTTGACTGATAAAATTTTGCTATTTTTTGTTTCTTCATCCCCACTAACACCACCGCTGGCTTGCCATCTGCCGGTGGTTTGATGGCAGGTGACTAAAAGCTCAGACTCATCAGGCACCACCGTCCTCGGGTCTATACAATTGGGCATAGGATCCAACGCCAGCGACATGGAGTCATTGTCACCATACTTAGTTGGCTGGCTGCACTTGTTCGCTGCTTCCTCCTCATGAGACAACCGTGTCAGGTCCAACATGCTTGTCGGGGCTACCAAGCTGAGTTGCGTTGAAGGAAGTAGGGAGTGTCATCTGAGTCGTAGATCGAGCGCATGCTCTGCATGTGACCAAAGGACTGTGGCGTCGATAATCTATTGGATAGCCCAAACGGCTCCCTGTGGTTCAAACGATGCTCTCACCTCATTTGTTCCTCACATAGCATAGCCAGAGCTCCTACCAAGAACAAACATGCTCATCAACCATAAGAAAAGCGTAAACCTCCTATTGCACAAAGCTCGAAATCTTTGTGACGGACAAATTTTACAGCTTTACATAGTGGTATCTTGGAATGGCTGGTGTCGGTGTCAAAATCGGCGGATCTCGGGTAGGGGGTCTCGAACTGTGCATCTAGGCCGAATGGTAACAGGAGGCAAGGGACACGAAGTTTTACACAGGTTCGGGCCCTCTTGATGGAGGTAAAACCCTACGTCCTGCTTGATTAATATTAAAGATATGGGTGTTACAAGAGTAGATCTACCACGAGATCAGAGAGGCTAAACCCTAGAAGCTAGCCTACAGTATGATTGTATGTTGTGATTGTTGTCCTACGGACTAAAACCCTCCGGTTTATATAGACACCGGAGAGGGTTAGGGTTACACAAGGTCGGTTACAAAGGAGGAGATATCCATATACGTATTGCCTAGCTTGCCTTCCACGCCAAGTAGAGTCCCATCCGGGCACGAGACGAAGTCTTCAATCTTGTATTTTCATAGTCTAACAGTCCGGCCAATGGAGATAGTCCGGCTGTCCGGAGACCCCCTAATCCAGGACTCCCTCAGTAGCCCCTGAACCAGGCTTCAATGACGACGAGTCCGGCGCACAGTTATCTTCGGCATTGCAAGGCGGGTTCCTTCTCCGAATACATTACAGAAGAAGTTGAATACGAGGATAGTGTCCGACCCTGCAAAATAAGTTCCACATTCCACCATAGAGAGAATAATGCTTTCGCAGATCTAATCCGCTAGCTTGCTTTGGCAACATGACGTTACGTCATGGCCCGGTGATTATTCGAACCGTTTCTTTTAACCAGCCCCGCACATAACGCGAGGCAGTTTTTCAACACGTCTTGTCAAAGCAGAGATCGTGTCCCCCTATTACGGGATTCTCATCAATACGGGCGTGTGTAACCCAACCGCGCCATCAATTGCGGCGCTTGGGGGATAAGCGAGTTTTACTAGGCAAGTGGGGACGTTTAATTTTGTCCGCCCATATAAAGGGATAAGGATTCACCTTTCTATCCACGCCTTCTTCCTCCTTTGCTCATCTGCTCCCGCATACTCGAGCTCTAGCGCCCAAGCTCTCACTTCCACCTCAACCTTCTCCAACCATGTCCGGAGCAGGAGGCAAGTGGATGGTCTCCTCCGTCACGGAGGGAGATGCCAAGAAACTGAGGAGAGCCAGATACCTGCACGACGACATCGCGCACCGGCTCCCAGATTCGGGACAACTCATCCCCACCCCCGAGCCCCATGAGAGGGTGGTATTCCTCACTCATTTCCTCCACGGACTGGGATTTCCTCTCCATCCCTTCGTCAGGGGGTTCATGTTTTATCACGGCCTGGATTTCCACGATCTGGCCCCGAACTTCATCCTCAACATCTCGGCATTTATCGTCGTGTGCGAGGCCTTCCTCCGCATCAAGCCCCACTTCGGCTTATGGCTGAAGACCTTCAATGTCAAGCCGAAGGTAGTGAGCGGCCGCCAGGCGGAGTGCGAAGGCGCCATGGTGGGCAAGATGCCCAACATCACATGGCTCGAGGGCACCTTCGTGGACACCATAAAGGGGTGGCAATCGGGGTGGTTCTATATCACTGAGCCGCGCGACCCCGCATGGGTAGCGGCCCCCGAGTTCCGATCTGGCATCCCCATGCGGCTCACCTCCTGGAAAGAGAAGGGCCTATCCTGGGGTAATTCAAAAGAGTTGACCGGACTCCAGTCATGTATTCAGAACATGGTGGATAAGAAGCTCAAGCTTGTCAACATAGTCCAGGTTATGCTCGTTCGCCGGATACTCCCGTGCCAACAACGGGAGTTTACCTTGTGGGAGTTCAATCCGGAGCAGCACCGAACTCTGAACAGGCTCTTCGACATGACTCATGAGGATGCCTGGAGGGTGCTGTTCAAGGGCGCCGCGGTCCCTCCCTCCATTACTAAGGATCGCGGATTTAGCGCGAAGCACCACGCCAGTGCGGTAAGTTGTTTTAACTCTTACAGGATATTTGTTATATATATATATATAGATTGGCTCTATGCGGGATCTAAACTCCCGTAATTTTGACAGGACTGGCAGAAGATGGCCAGACAGATCGACTGTCCGGCTCCCTTGCCCGAAGGCCCCGCAGACGCTCTTTTGACGAAGATGCTGACTCCGGCCCGCTATAAGGTGCCGGAGAAGACCAAGAAGGCCAAGGGAGCTCAAAAGAGTTCCCGATGCCAGGCGACGTCGGACTCACCGTATGATGACTCTGTGGCACACCCTTCCCCCGAAGACAAGGAAGAGGAAGAAGAGGCTCCCCCACCGACTGGGGGAGACAAGAAAAGAAAGGCCGCCCCAACTGGGGAGGCCGAAGGGTCCAAGAAGGGCAGGACGCTCCCTCCGGACAGTGCTACCGCCGCCGACGAAAGTGAAGACGAGTGGTTGCCCAGGGGTAAGCCCCAGGGGAGATCGTAAGTGTTCGGATACCAAAGTAACCCATAGGATTCCTTTGTCGCGTTGCTTTCCCTAACGCCGAACTCAATTGTGCAGGCCGCCCCGAGCCAATATCGAGGTATCCTTGGACGGCCCCTGGGTGCGTCGGACATGGATAGCGATCCAGTCCCGACGGCCACCTCCCCTCATCCAGCCGACGACAGCGAGGTGCTATCTCAAGAGGCATCGGATCAAGGGGGGACAGTCCCGAAGGCGCCGCAAGGCGACCTTCCAGACTCCGGGAGCCGAGGGGACGGGGTCCCCGAGAGCTCCGAGTTCGGCCCTCA
This sequence comes from Triticum urartu, assembly GCF_056163025.1. Classification (NCBI taxonomy): domain Eukaryota; kingdom Viridiplantae; phylum Streptophyta; class Magnoliopsida; order Poales; family Poaceae; genus Triticum; species Triticum urartu. The sequence continues at coordinate 653,177,909 of NC_141877.1, read as the reverse complement.
GTCGAACAACGCGCCGGACCCTCCAACGGATCCGAGCTCGGGCAGGCGGTCCCCTTCTAAGGAGGGTGAGACGTTTGTGCCGGTGACCTCTGTCCATCCAGAGGCGTCGGACACTATGTTGGAAGCGCTTCCATCAAGGAGGAGCACCCCACTATCATGAGTGCGGTGATCCAGAAGGTTCAGTCCGCCAAGAGCGGATTGACTGAAGCCTGTACTAGCCTTCTAACAGGCTTCGAGGTAAGTATTTTAAAATGTAGTAGAAGTGTTACCGCATAGATAGTAGCCCCTGATGCTTTGTTCGGTGTTCACAAAGAAAAGCCGAACAAAGGATCAAATAATATCGCAGGAGTCTAATATAAGTATGTCAATATGCATGTGCAGGCTTCGCTGCTGGCGTCCACCGCACTAACTGCGGAGGTCGCCGTACTGAAGGAGGCCCTCGAGGGGTCCCAGAAAGAGCTCGGCCTTGCTAAGAGGCAGCTCGAGGAGAACAAGGGTAAGTAATACCCCATCTGTAGATGAGAAAAAGGGACGCGATTGCTAAATGACAGGATCACTATATGTTTGCCAGGGGCCACGACCGAGGTGGCGACCCTGAAGCAAGCGTTGTCCCAGGCTGAAGAAAAGAAGGCCCAGGAGCGCACCGAGCGAGAGAGGCACGAGGCTTGAGTGGCCGAGGTGCAGCAAGAGCTCCAGGCTCTCGTGACAAAGCACGAGGCGTTGGAGCTTGACTTGAAGACGAGAGAGTCTGAGCTTGCCGTGGCCCATGAGAGCGCGAAGAGTGCCAAGGCCGAGGCCCAGAAGGTCCTTCAGGAGATCGACGTGATGAAGAAGATAGTGGCAGGTATGGCTTTTTATATGCAAAGCAAGCATGCAACGGTGAATTACCGATTACTTACCCGAATCCGGAGCTCTTCAGGAGCATTCGTAGATTTGCCCCGCAGTGTGTCCGATGCCGCACTACTCTACCAGGCCGAGGACGGAAGCTCGACGAAGAAGCTATTCTGGTCTCAGTATGCTGAGGCCGAACATCCAGTGCCAATGAGCGACCAGCTGAAGCAGATGGCCGAGCTACATAAGGCGGCCAATCAGGCCATGAAGGGCTTCATAGTCCGGTTGTGGCCTGGCGACGCCCTTCCGAACAGCTTCTTCGGCCTGGTGAGGCGGCTTGTGGATGCCTGCCCACGGCTGGAGGTCGTCAAGCAATCCGTCTGCATTGAAGGTGCACACCGGGCCTTCGCCCGTGTAAAAACGCAGTGGGTCAAGCTAAACGCCGTGAAGCTGATCAAGGAGGGGCAGCCGGAGGGCAAGGAGCACCGCCACCCCGAGATGTACTACGAGGGTGTTCTGCCGGGCACCCGTCTTATCACGGATGAGTGTTCGCAAAATGTAATATTTGGATGAGACTTGCTCATTTTGTCCTGTATGTATGAAAACTTGTATCGTTTTCGATATGCAACGCTTGTGTGAATTTAAAATATTACCTTCTGTTTGGCTGTTTATCCAATCCGAGAGATGGCTAGTCCTCGGCTTCTGCCCCCATGCCACGAGTGCCAGGGTGTTCGGGATAAACCTGAGCACTCTTGTTCCCATGTTTGGGTCCTTCGAGGGAGGTGCTCAGCACAACGAACAAGGCAACCAGACTAATAATGCTTTATCACTCTCACTTAGCCATAGAATTCTATAATTTTAAATTTCGGCGAAGCCCCTGGTATTCGGAAGGCCGAATTCGGGGCGCGATACACGCCTGTAATCCGGACGGAGCCGACCCCTCGCCCTAAGCGGCATAAGTCTTTAGGGACTCGAAAAACCTCGCCGAACAGCGACCAGTCTCTCGCCTTATCATGACAGTCCATTTTAGCTTTCTCTACTAAGGTGCTCGGCCCGGCAGAACCAGGGCACAATCGCAGTAGTTCTCCTAGCGCTACCTTAGCCGATAGAGCGGAACGTAAGGTACCAAAACATAGGAGCCGGGCAAACCCAACATTTGACCAAAGACATGATTCGGAGCTGATGCATATAATGCTATAAGTTCGGGGTGCCGCACTTGTGGAAGTGTTCGGACTTTTCACACCATATTGTGGGTACGTAAGCCCCTGGTGCATTGGCCGTACTAGAGTGTACGGTTGCTAGGCGTCATTAATGAACACATAGATATGTATACATATAACAAAAATGCGATAATAATCGTAATGTCATGCATTGTATATTAAAAAATTGCATTAAAGCAGAGTGATATAGATAGTGTAATGAGCAAAAAGAGTAGGACTATGTCCCTTCCAAGGGCGAGCTGAGGAATTATGTGAAATCTGTAATCCACCTGGGAATTCTGTAGTCGTCGGCCTCCTTGGTTGCTGTATCATGTGTTCGGCAATAGAGCTGCTAGACAGAGTTTCCAGAGATTGAAGTCCTGAAAGAAAAAAGAAAAATAACCAAACGGGAAGCCCCTAGTGCGGTTTAGGCCGCGTTTTGGGACGTGCCGTAGTTGTGCCTCCCCCTCCCCATCTGTGCCCATGGTATTTTTAATGCGTAATAATGTATGCGCGGCACGAACAACGTCGTTGGGCTGGGATTGGGGTGGCCATCGTATTGCTATGTGAGCTCAGATCGCGCCAGGCGGTCTATTTGCCGATTGCCCCGAGTGCGCTTGAAGGTGTGCGGGCTTTGAAACGCCGAACTGGTAGATTGCCTTGAGAGGCTGCTTTGCGCTTCTGCTGCGAGGGCCGCGGTGTCCTCCTCTGTTCGGAGAGAGCGCTCTGTGTTTCCATTGACTGTAATAACTCCGCGAGGTCTTGGCATCTTGAGCTTGAGGTATGCATAATGTGGTACCGCATTGAATCTAGCGAATGCGGTTCGTCCGAGCAGTGCGTGATAACCACTGCGGAACGGGACTATATCAAAGATTAGCTCTTCGCTTCGGAAGTTATTCAGGGATCCGAAGACCACTTTCAGTGTAATTGAGCCTGTGTAGTGGGCCTCTACGCCTGGAATGACGCCTTTAAAGGTCGTCTTTGTGGGTTTGATCCTTGAGGGGTCTATACCCATCTTGCGCACTGTGTCCTGATAAAGCAGGTTCAGGCTACTGCCGCCATCCATGAGGACTCGAGTGAGGTGAAATCCGTCGATGATTGGGTCTAGGACCAGTGCGGCGAATCCGCCGTGACGGATACTAGTGGGGTGGTCCCTGCGATCAAAGGTGATCGGACAGGAGGACCAAGGGTTGAACTTCAGGGCGACTGGCTCCAGCGCATATACGTCCCTGAGCGCACGCTTCCGCTCCATCTTGGGGATGTGGGTTGCGTATATCATGTTCACCGTCCTCACTTGCGGAGGAAACCTCTTCTGTCCTCCAGTGTGCGGCTGCCAGGGTTCTTCCTCATCATCGCTATGCGGCCCCTTGTCCTTGTTTTCGGCAATTAACTTGCCGGCCTGCTTGAACACCCAACAATCCCTGTTGGTGTGATTGGCTGGCTTGTATGGGGTGCCGTGTATTTGACACGAGCGATCGAGTATATGGTCCAAGCTGGACGGACCCGGCGTACTTTGTTTGAATGGCTTTTTCCGCTGACCGGGTTTAGAGCCTTTGAATTCGGCATTGACTGCCGTATCCTCAGTACTTTCGCCGTTAATGCGGCGCTTATGCTTGTTGCGACGTGACCTGCTGTTGCCGTCCTTGGTATCTGAGGTACCATGGTTCTTTGATATGTTGTTACTGCGAGCCAACCAGCTGTCTTCTCCCACACAAAAGCGGGTCATGAGCGTCGTGAGGGCTGCCATAGATTTCGGCTTTTCTTGACCAAGGTGCCGGGCTAGCCACTCGTCTCGGATGTTGTGCTTGAAAGCCGCTAAGGCCTCCACATTCGGATAGTCGACGGTTTGGTTTTTCTTTGTAAGGAACCGAGTCCAGAATTGCCTGGCCGATTCTTCTGGCTGCTGAATTATGTGGCTCAAGTCATTGGCGTCTGGTGGTCGCACATAAGTGCCCTAAAAGTTGTCGAGGAATGCGGCTTCCAGATCTTCCCAACAGCTAATGGAGTCCGCTGGCAAGCTATTAAGCCAATGCCGTGCTGGTCCTTTGAGTTTTAGTGGGAGGTACTTGATGGCATGTAAGTCATCACCGCGGGCCATGTGGATGTGGAGGAGGAAGTCCTCGATCCATACCGCGGCATCTGTTGTGCCATCGTATGATTCAATGTTTACAGGTTTGAAACCTTCTGGGAATTGATGTTCCATTACTTCGTCTGTGAAGCATAAGGCGTGTGCGGCGCCTCTGTATTGGGCTATATCGCGACGCAGCTCGTATGGGTCCTGCCCGCTGTGTTCGGCCCGACCGGATTTGCTTTTACTGTATCCGGCGTGACGTTTACCGTCTCATAGAGTGGTGCACCCTCGTGATCCGTAGATCGATCTTGAGTGCTTTGCTTTGTCCTCCAATATGTCTCGCAGGTCTGGCGTATCTCCCCATGCCTTTTTATTTGGATGGCGTTGGGGTGGAGGCCGAGCTTTCGGCAGGAATGCCTCTCTATCACGGCCACGAGGTAACCGATCAGCCGTATCATACGCTTCTTCCTCCAATCAGGGTAGTAACCTGCGCCTTGGGTAACTCTTGGAGGGACGCCCGAGATTATATTCCTCGGCTGCGAGGACTTCAGTCCATTTGTCAGCTAGCAGGTCTTGATCAGCTTGAAGCTGCTGCTGCTTTTTCTTCAGGCTATTTGCCGTGGCCATAAGCCTGTGCTTGAAGCGCTCTTGTTCGACAGGATCCTCTGGTACGGCGAATTCATCGTCGCCGAGGCTTGCCTCGTCTTCGGAGGGTGCATGTAATTGTCATCCTCCTCCTCACCGCTAGCCGCTCTCTCAGGAGAGCTGGCTCTTTCATCCTCCTGATCTAACTCTTGCTGGAGGGGGTTTTCGTTGTCTTTGGTGCTATCCGGAGTGTTATTATCTCCTGTGCCGGTATCACCACTTTTTCTTTGGCGGGACTTAGAGCGGCGCCGCTGACGTCGGCGCTTGGGTTGCTTCTTGGAGGGGTCATCCTCCGCTATCTCATCGCCGTTGCCTTCATTGGGTGTATCCACCATGTATATGTCATACGACGAGGTGGCTTTCCAGTGCCCTATAGGTGCTGGTTTATGTTCGTCTCCTACATCGTCGTCCATACCGTCGATGTCTTCGGAGTCGAAGTCGAGCATGTCGGTTAAATCATCGACAGTGGCTACAAAGTGGGTGGTGGGTGGGCGTCGAATTTCTTCGTCGTCCGTATCCCAGTCCTGTTGGCCATGATCCGGCCAGGGCTCTCCTGACAAAGAGAGAGACCTTAGTGAATTCAGAATGTCGCCGAAGGGCGAGTGCTGAAAGATATCCGCAGCAGTGAATTCCATGATCGGTGCCCAGTCGGATTCGATTGGCAAGGGCGCGGATGGTTCAGGGTCCGGAGGAGAGTCCGGCACCTTGGAGTCACAGGCTGCGCAGAGGATTATGCTGGTGTTCGGCTCGATCGCCGTTGAGACTGCAGCCCCTGAGGTGGTGTCTAGCCACCCGTCCTCGATTAGCGTAGCTGGCTCCGAGCTAAGGGTCGGAGCTAATGCGGGTGTGGCCTTTGGGGTACCGTCCGATGGCAGTGCTAGGTCATGCTTGACAAGACAGTGCGGCGCGCCCGGCTATGGCTGGAATCCGTCGAAGATCAAGTCTCCGCGGATGTCGGCCCTGTAGTTCAAACTTCCAAATCTGACCTGATGGCCAGGGGCGTAGCTTTCAATCTGCTCCAGATGGCCAAGCGAATTAGCCCGTAGTGCAAAGCCGCCAAATACGAAGATCTGTCCGGGGAGAAAAGTCTCACCCTAGACCGCATCGCTACCGATGATGGTAGGAGCCATCAAGCCTAACGGCGACGACATAGAGGAACTCTCAATGAAAGCACCAATGTCGGTGTCAAAACCGGCGGATCTCGGATAGGGGGTCCCGAACTGTGCGTCTAGGCCGGATGGTAATAGGAGGCAAGGGACACGAAGTTTTACCCAGGTTCGGGCCCTCTTGATGGAGGTAAAACCCTACGTCCTGCTTGATTAATATTGAAGATATGGGTGTTACAAGAGTAGATCTACCACAAGATCAGAGAGGCTAAACCCTAGAAGCTAGCCTACGGTATGATTGTATGTTGTGATTGTTGTCCTACGGACTAAAACCCTCCGGTTTATATAGACACCGGAGAGGGTTAGGGTTAGACAAGGTCGGTTACAAAGGAGGAGATATCCATATATGTATTGCCTAGCTTGCCTTCCACGCCAAGTAGAGTCCCATCCGGATACGAGAAGAAGTCTTCAATCTTATATTTTCATAGTCTAACAGTCCGGTCAATGGAGATAGTCCGGCTGTCCGGAGACCCCCTAATCCAGGACTCCCTCAGCTGGGAAGAATACGCAAATGTCAAGAAAATCAGGAAAACAGAAAGAAATGGGAGGAAGAAGTAGAACTAGTAGACTCACTAGATGGTGAGTTTATTCATCCTAAAATGGGGAAAATGAAATAGTTGGATCAAACGATGTCACTTGCATTGCTATTTCCTTCCTTATACTGGCTTGAAGAGTGGCATGCGCATTTTCTCTTCCTAGGTACTTGTGTGCATTTTTGGGGATCATATGTTCTTGTGTTATAACTACACACATTGTTACGTGTACTAAATGGCCCAACCTTTCAATTCCCTCTGCCTTCTAGGTATGTCGGTTATTTATATGTTTCTGACATGCATGATACATTAGTTCTCTGATTTTTTGTCACGTCCATACAATGTTTTTTCCATGTACACCGTGTAATGTGACCCTTCAAAAAGGCACATCAAACACTTTCTCCTCCTTTAGCAAATTAAGCAAAAAAATAAAATAAAATAAATAGCAGTAATAACAACAATGGTGCATCAAAAGGTAGCCCTCTCCTTCGCGTCCTCTCTCTCGACCTCTCACAACATCAACACACGACCCTTTCCACCATTTTGTCTTCCTTGATGTCCACGGGTGTAAGTGTCTTGCTGGCCCTAGACCCAGCGTTGCCTACCATCCCGACTGCTAGATCCAAAGTCCCCACATCATCATCATCCGTCCTTGGTTGGGTGGGTGGGTGGTTTCACAGATACAACCTCACCTATTACACCATCGACAGATCCTCTTCTTCCATCATATCACCATTGCACATGATTATTGGTTTCAATCTAACATTTACATCTATTAGTGGATGCATAATTATTATAAAACATATGTATACTTACTTTATTATAATTTTAAATTCAAACTGATGAAAGTGTGTTATCAATTTTGTTCTTCATCCCACCGGTGCCACCGTTGCATGCCGCAGGTCTGACACTAGGTAGTGAGAAAGCCCCTGACTCATTGGGCACCACTATTGTCGGGTCCATGGACTTTGGCGATAGGCACAAATGCCAATGACATGGAGCCTTTGTTACCATACTTATTTAATTATCCACGCCTCTACTCATTGTCCTCCTCGTGTTCATCTGGAAGGCTAGCACGCCATTGCCTCTGTGCCAGCATCGTCTAGGCCAACGGGCAAGTCAAGGCAAGCTGGCAAGCTAAGCTCTACTAAAGGAAGTATGGAGTGTCATCCGGGCCATAGGTCATGCACATGCTCTACATGGGGCCAAAGGACTGTGGTGTCAGCAGGCTATTGGCAACCCAGACGACTCCATTCCCACCATCGCTCCCTATGTTTGGTTGACGCCCTCACCTCCTTCATTCCTCATAGAGCGAAAGTAGAGCTGCTACCCAGAACAAACATACTCACCAACTATAAGAAAATCATAAAACCCCGTGTTGCACAAACATCAAAATCTTAATGGCAAAATGTTTACTGTTTTGAATGGTGATATCTTGGAATGGCTGGAAAGAAACCGCAAGTGTCAGGAAAATGGGGGGAATAAAAATAAAATGGTAGGAAGAAACAGTAAACTTGCTAGATGGTGAGTTCATTCATCGTAAAATGAAATAGTTGGAAGAAATGATGTCACTTGGATTGCTACTTTCTTTCTTTCACCTACTTGACAAGTGGTATTCACACTTGCTCTTCCTAGGTTCTTGTGTGAATTTTTGCTATAACTACGTACATTGCTACATGTACTAAACAATGCATCATTTCAATCCTGTCAGATTTTTTTGGTTTGCTAGTGATTACTATGATGTTGACACGTTTGGTTAGTTAGTTCACTTCGTACGTACGTGATTTTGAGTGGTCTTCTCCGATTTGTTTTCTCACCTCCAGTCAATTTCTGTTCTTTTTCAAACAATGTAATGTGACTGTTCAAGAAGGCACGGCGAACACTTTCTCCTCCCGCCACAAATTAAGTATAAAAGGGACAATAGGACACATTCTGGTAAAAAAAAGGTCCCAAAAGAAGTTTGTCAATGTGACGCATGTTAGAACTGACGAAGAATTATCTAACAATGTTAAAGGAAATTTATGACTTGAATAGAAATATGTGTCTAACAACAAAGACAACAATATATCATGGCAAAGCAATATGTCTAACGACAAAGACGAAAATGTATGACCTTGGACGCAATAGCTCATCAAATGTAGTGCACATACAAATCGACAACTATGTATGAAGAGAACACAATGTGGTAACATAGAGGAATTGTAGGAAAGAAATCAGTACCTCCGTGCACATAGAAACCGACAATGGTGTATGAATAAAACACGATGTGGTAACATAGAGGAACTGAAGTCAAGAAATCAGTACCTCCCCTTTCTTTGAAAGTACTTGCAACTCTTCTCTTGCCCCATCTTTCTCAGGTAAAAAAAGACGACGACTAGGGCTATATTAGGGTCGCCGTCTAGGATTACACATTCATCCTCCTCATCAGTGGCAACACTGCCCTTCTTACCATACGAATTGGACAACATCTCCTGTATCATCGCAGGATCATCTGCCCCCCCCCCCCAATCCAATGAGGTTCTTGAGCAATAGGTTGGAGGCCCACTCGAGGGTGCCGGTTGTTGGCTTGGTAGAAAATATATCCTCCTTCTCGTCATCTGAGATGATCTCGATGAAAGCCCCCGCAACCAGCCCCATGATCCGCCCCCAAAACCCTCAAAGAAAATCACAGCGGACTTGTTAAAGAGGATCGCGGTGGCTAATGTACCCTACGAACAGAGCAGCAAGCGATCAACGAGGAGTTGGAAGATGTCGGTCGGTCATGTTGAACCAAGAAGATGGTTCCTTGGGAACTCGTCTGAGGTAGTGAAAAATAATAAAACAAAGAAAGAAAAGACAAAATGTTTGTTCCGGCGGAGGGAGAGGAAAAAAAGGCTGGGGTTTTACTTATAGAAGAGAAGAGTAGGGGAAGACGAGACGCCGCCCAATGTGGTGGTAGCCAAGTGTGGTTCCGCTGCAATGCACGTGGACAGAAACCACTAAGCTGGAGGGGGAGAGATAAGGATGGGAGATTTAGTTGGTCAATGTAATACAGATAAGAGATGACTCAAAACACATTTAATGACGACGACAACAAGGTATGACCCTAACAACAACGGATGGTTAATGCAACGAACATATGAACTGACAAAAACATTATCTAACAAGATGACAATAATGTATGACTCTAATAGCAACAGATGGTCAATGCAACAAACATACGAAATGATAAAAACATTATCTAACAAGACGTCAACAATGTATGACGCTAACACCAACAGATGGTCAACACAACAAGCATACACACCAACATATACATTATCCAACAAGACGACAACACCATATGTGTCGGAACACAATAGCTGGTCAAGTGAATGTCTTAGAAACTAAGATTTTTGCAAAAACAAATACATGCAAGTACGACAGCGATGTTCACATATTAGTCTCCATAGAAAAGAGTTCCAAAATGTCAAGACGACCGATTATGGTCAATAGAAAGTTACCAAAGGAAGTTGGTCAATGTCACAAAGCAATATCTAACAATGTTGAGCCAATTTGTGACTTGAATAGCAATATGTGTAACAATGAAGACGACAATGTATGATGACAATGTATGACCTAGAACGCAATAGTTGGTCAATGCAACATCCATACAAACCTCTCACTTTTGGGGTGGGACAAGAGAAGATGAAACAATAGTCCCAACCTCCTCTCGCTTTCAGGGAGATTTTGGTTGTTGCCCTGCGCGCTTGCCTACGCGTACTCCGCATAGGGAGCTAGGCTAAGGGTGTCCGGAACGACTTGGGGCTTGCTTGGGGTTGGGGGTCCACAGAAGGAGTTGTTCAAAACACCCCCACTTTTCTTAGACCTCGGGGCAACAATAGGTAGAGGAGAGGGGAATGGGCGGTGAATACGCTCCATGTGCGTTCGTTGCTTCGTTTCCGGCTCATGTGTACATGGGGACCCAAAATGTGGCACTTGCACTGCTATTTTCGTTCTTTCGATGGCTTCACAAATGACAACCGGTGTGCACACTTTCTTTTTCTCTTCCTACATGCACTAGGTTCTTATTTTGCGGTGTAATTATGTTTATGTTTTCCTTTTGGGAGGTTAGTTTTTTTGTACGCTCGTGTACGTGGGGACCCAGAGCATCGCACTTGCATTGCTGCTTCCACTTTTTGACGGCTTTGCAAATGGCAAGTGGGATGCACACTTTCTTTGTCTCCTCCACGATTATTATGTGTTATTTGTATGGATAATTATGTTCATGTTTTCCATTGGGACTGTAGATCTTTTGTGCCATAACTACGCGCATTATTACATTATTGAAAGTGCGTTATATCGACTAGAGGGGGGTTGAATAGGCGATTTTTATAAAAGTCTTCAAAACGTGGAAGTTATGAAGACAAACAGTAGAGATATGCCTATTACTATGCAGCGGAAGTTAGACTACACTAGGTAAGCCAAGGTCAAGTATCAACAGAGTGAAAGCACAGTGACAAATAGCTGTAGTGTAATTAGGATCAGGTAGGAAGATACTATGAAGCCAAACAGATCATACACTCACGTTGTGAAGAAAAAAGATAGAACAGACACGCAATGACTTCACAATGAGTGATCAGTAAGTAAAAGGAAGTGAAGATGAAACCAGTGACTCGTTGAAGACAATGATGTGTTGGACCAGTTCCAGTTGCTGTGACAACTGTACATCTGGTTGGAGCGGCTAGGTATTTAAACCTTAGGACACACAGTCCCGGACACCCAGTCCTGAACACGTAGCTCAGGACACCAAGTCCTCACCGTATTCTCCTTGAGCTAAGGTCACATAGTCCTCGCCCAATCACTCTGGTAAGTCTTCAAGGTAGACTCCCAAACCTTCATAGACTTCGTTCACTGGCAATCCACAATGTCTCTTGGATGCTCTGAACGCGACGCCTAACCGTCTGGGGATGCACAGTCCTCAAGTGTAATAAGTCTTCAGATCACACAGACAAGAAGACTTAAGTGATGCCCAATGTTCTCTGGCTCTGGGTGGTTAGGGCTTTATCCTCGCAAGGAATTCTCTCTCTCAAAGGCTTCGAGGTGGGTTGCTCTCACACGACAAAAGCCGTACTGTCAATTTGAGCAGCCAACCGTTTATGGTTGTAGGGGGTGGGCTATTTATAGCCACTTGGCAACCCGACCTGATTTGTCCGAAATGACCCTGGGTCACTAAGGAACTGACACGTGTCTCAACGGTCAGATTTCAAACTCTCATGGCAACTTTACTTGGGCTACAAGCAAAGCTGACTTGTCCGGCTCTGGACAAGATTCGCTCTCATTGTCTTCACTCGAAGACATAGGTTCTTGGTTTAGGCATCACTTCAGTCATTCTGACTGGTTCTCCTGGACTTCACTTAACAGTACGGTGGTTCCTATGACTCAACACAAAAGAAAAAGAACTACGAAAGATCTAAGTCTTCGAGCTCCATAGGCTTCATATCGTGTCTTCTCTTGTCATAGTCTTCAATGTGAATATCTTCATATACCACCTTTGACTTCAATGTCTTCATACATTTTTAGGGGTCATCTCTGGTAGTAAAACCGAATCAATGAGGGACTTCTACCCGTGTTATCCTGCAATTCTCACAAACACATTAGTCCCTCAACTAGGTTTGTCGTCAATACTCCAAAACCAACTAGGTGTGGCACTAGATGCACTTACAATCTCCCCCTTTTTGGTGATTGATGACAAACTAGTTGAAGTTTTCAACGGGGAATATAGTCTGTGAAATTGTAAAGGATAAGGAATTGTCTTCATAAGTTGCAAGGGCTCCCCCTGAAGATCTGCATATAAGTTAATTTGCTTTTGGAATGCAAATGCACATGGCAGGTTGTACTTGTGGAGATCCACTTCAGCTTATGATGACAATCCACTATGCATGTGAAAGTATATGAAGATAATGACATGCATAATGGAAAATGGACGTCTACAGAATGAGATAAGTGCGGAATTTATCGTCGCACATGCGGAATTTATCTTCGCAAAACAGGGTGGCAAACAAGTAGCAGACGACCATCTGGTTTAAGTGTTACAACTCATAAGAACCAAATGTAGCAAAAAAACGAGAGTTGTAAGCACGAAGCAAAATATAAGACACCCGCCCATATGAACCCGCTTGAAGACTATCAATCTCATATGCTTCTCCCCCTTTTGTCAGTAATGACCAAAAAGGTTTGAAGACATAGAGCTTCTACTCGTCCCTATGAGGAGTAGATGAAGAAGCAGGGTTGTTGGCGTTGTTTGGCGATGCAGAAGAGCTTGGAGGTGCTGAAGTAGGTGGAGGTGAGGTAGCATCGTCTTCTTCATCAATGATTCTGGCAGTGACTGTGGCAGCAGAGGAAGAAAACTCAGAGTCTTCAAGAGATGGGGTCCCCAGCAGCACAGCTCTTCGAGGAGGTGTGGAGTCAAACTTGAATTTCTCAGTGAAGCCATCCTCTTGAAGATCAGCTTCAAAAAGCATCATCGTTAGCCCTTTCCATGTGCGGCGACAGGTTTCATGGGCAACAAAAGCGTTCTTGGTGGCAAGATTTCGGATGCGATTTACATCCACCAAGAGGCTTTTCATCTGTCTCTTCAACCAGTCATGATGCCTATCCTGCTTTTGATGAAGGGCCACAAGAAGCTCTCGGTCATTGAGAACACGAGTGCGCTTCTTGGGTCTTGAAGCAGTGGCACTGTCAGTGGCTTCAGTTGAAGCAGGGTGTGGTGCACATGTAGTGCCAGCCAAAGGATACACCCTGGAGATGGCTTCAACACCTTCAACGTTTTGAGTGAAGCTCTGGTGTTCTGCATTCTGAAGACTCAGAGGTTGCTTGGCAGGCTCAGGATATATAGCTTCAGTAGAGGTATCCACATCTGGCAAGAAGATCCGATGGTTGCGGGCTGAGGGCTGATATGAGATCGCAGAGTGAAGCTTGATCAGTCTCATTACCCAAGGAGCATAGAACTTCAAACCAAGTAAATCTGAGCCTGATGCAGCAAGTTGGTGTATGAAAAAGTCCTGTGCGTTGAAGCATTTGCCATGAAGGATACAAAATATCAGAGTCTTCATTGCACCCTCGATCTTGGCATTTGGAGAGTGCCCTTTGATAGGCCAGAGAGTCCGCCGGATAATGTGATAGATGGTTCTGGGCAGGTACTCAAAGTCTTCAACGAAGAACTCTGTTGGATAAGGAGTATCGTGGGGCAATGGCTTCATCATGGAGAGCATCTGACTCATATTCGGTTCAGGCCTCTGGAATATGCTCTCAAGAGCTTCAGTGTGTAGTGGAAAGCCTTCCTCGAAGAATTCGCCAGGAGTGGGCAGGCCGGTGAGCTCAATGATATCAAATGCATTGGCTTCGTGATGGACATTGCCGGTCATCCACTCCAGGGCCCAAGTCTTCGGATCTCTGTTGTATCCTTTGATGTGGAGGGTGGCATAGAATTGCAGCAGAAGCTCTTCATTCCAGTGCTCTTCATCAGTTACAAACTACAGCAGACCCACTTGCTTGAAGCAATCCAATGCTTCCTCTAAACAGGGCAGACCAGCAATGGCTTCAACATCAAGGCGCTTGTGCGGGAAGATGCGACCTTGGTTGTATAGGATGCATGAATAGTAGCTGCGCTGAGGATAGCTCCAGAACCTATCTGATGAAATCCTTTCCCTTGAATAGGGGTTCTTGGAGCTGTTGAAGAACATATTATCTGCCTTGAAGCTATTGATGTCAAAGGAGCCCGGTGCTGATGCAGGACCTGGGAACCTTGGCAGCCTTGGGACTGGCTTCTGGATATGAGGCCTGTGCTCAACATGGTAATCAAATTGAGGACCTGCAGCAGACTCAGGAACAGAAGTGTCTGGATCAGTAGCTTCGTTGTCTTCTGAAGCTTTTGGTGGCGAGGGCTCCACATTGGCTTCAGTGTTGGTTGTGGCAGCCTCAATATTTTCAGCCTCCGCTTGATGAGCTGGAGGGTCGGTCACAAGCACGTTCTCCTGGAGAACTGCTTCTTGGTGGAGCATAGGAGTGGGCTCTTGTGGTGCTTCTTCTGCGGCTGATGCAGCCGAAATGTCTTCAGCATAGACTTGAGGCCTTGGACCTTTGCGAAGCCTGCGGAATGCAGACGATGCCTGTGGGGTTGGAGTGGGCTGGGCCTCATTGTCTTCTTCCTCTTGAGGGCGATCCGCCCATGAAGCATCCTGTGCAATTGGCGTTAGTGGACGACCAATGCTGATGAGTTCGCTGTGTTCTAATTGAGGAAGGGCTGCATCATCTTCTACATTGTCACGATGACCAATGTCTTCAGCACCGATGGGATCAGCTGCTGGAATGTCTTCAGGAACAGGAGCCTCTGTGGAAGCAGGCTCATGCACCGTCAGTTGATGTTCTGCGTCAGGGTGAACCATAGAAATAGGTTCAACTATCAAGGGCTCTATGGGAGCAGCCCGAGATTTCTTGGTCTTTCTCTTTTTCTTGCTGGGGGCAGTAGGAGAGGCTTCAGAGCTTTTCCTCTTCCTGGCTTCAGCCTCAGCAGTTCTTGTCTTCTTGAGCTCTGAAGCTGTTGACCGGCTCTTTGGCTTCGAGCCAGTCGTTGCAGTTGGGAAGACAAGCGGAACTGCTTCCTGCCTTGGTGCCTCTTGTTCAGCTGGAACAGTCTTCTTCTTTTTCTTTGCGGCCATCTTGGGGTCGATGCCAGGACGCCCAAGTGCCTTGCGCTTCTCAGCCTCATTGTAGGCCTGCACACATCTGTCTGCCAGAGTCTTCATTCGCTCCCGCGAACCTTGAGCTTCTGCACGCTTCTTCAGAAAGTTTTCCTTTAGTTCGTGCAACATGATGTTGAAGCTCTTCACTTCTTGCACGCTGAGCTTGGCCATATTCTTCTTGAACTGAGCCTTTTCATGATCAATTTTCTGCTTCAGTTCAACAATGCGCTGGGCAATTGCAAGTTCTGAAGCAATAGCGCCTTGGAAGGCGACGCTGAGGCCAACGGGCAGCTGCAGATCTTCGAAGCTGATGTTTGGTGTGGCAAACCATTCGTCGATGAAGTTGTGGATGATGGCGACATCAAAGAGAGGCAAATTGTTGAAGATTTCAGCTTCTTCTTTACTCTTGATGACCTGCTCGAGAGCGTCATCTCCAAGATCTTCATCACTTGACAGATCAATGGCTTCGCTGTGCAGAATGGCAACAGCTGTGAGCTCTTTGCCGGTGTGTGGTTGAGGCATCTTGGCCTTCTGGGGCTTGGAGACGCGGGATACGTCTTCAGACTGCACACTGTCTTCAGGAGGTGCAGTTGCCAATGGCTTCGCCCTTGAGATTTTGGGTGAAGAGGCCGGCCTTGAAGCTTTTGGCTTCCTCGACTGCTTTGGCTTTGGTACAGCAGGAGCTTCATCAAACTCAGAGTCAGCTGGAGGGTCATTCACGGTAGTCCCTTGGACTAAGATGCGGGTGATGAGGCCCTCAAGGTTGGCATACGGACCGATGATATTGGGTTCTGCGTCGCGTGTGCCATCTGCCCTTGGTGCGGAGGGACCAGGGTTGAAGTCTAACCCCAACTTCTTCTTGTTCTGCTTCGCTGAGTTCTGGGAAAACTGGAAGTTGCGCTTGAACAGATTGTCGTCACGACACCAGAGTAGTGACGACGGATGTGCTTCAGCAGGCTGTGGTCCTTGGACTATGCATGGGTAGAAGCCTTGAGCAATGGCTTCATATCTGGTCCTAGGTATGAGGTTCTTGTAAAGGATGTCCCCCCACGATCTCTTGATGGCACTTTTCTCAGCATACTCCTGGGTGACGAAGCGGTATTGGAACCATTGTTCTGCCCAATAGCGTCGAATCCATTGGATTCGGGTCTTGCGCTGACCATAATTCTCTTCAGGATCTGTTTTATACATTTCTGCCAGTTCATCAGGTAGATCTTTGGATGTTCCTCCACGTCACTGTCTGCCCCCTTCCTTGCTGCTGTTTCTGAAGCCATAAACTTTAACTTGAAAGGCTTCAAAACTTTCAAAGGCTTCAAAGGCTTCCTTTTGCTGGACCAGCAGGAACTGGCTTCAGGAGAATTTATGTGATGCTGTAGGAATTCTGCAAATGAATGCAGACTATGAGAATCAAAGGATTCTCCCACGGACATGTACCTGTGACAGCATTAAGGTGCGAGGGAAGGGGAAGAGGTCATATGCATTCTCAGAAGATTTTGAAGATAAATCAGTTTAGAAGACATTGACCTCATCGTGCGAAGACATTCACTCATAGATAAGAAGTTGGTTCCAGATTTGTACGAATCCACAAATCAGTACAAGTGAGGAATCTAACTACTTTGTGAAGCACAAGTGAATATTCTAGGCATGTTATGAGATGCAGTTTGAGAGAGATCTAGCTTGTGTGAACAGAAACTTCTTGTGGTAGAAAGTGACAGAACAAGAGGATCTATGGTGCTGTAAAAAGGCAGTTTTATTTACCACACTGAGAACTGCTAGATGGAGCGAGAGATGAGGCCGAGCAGTTCACTCGTCCGTGCCCTAACTTGGCGACGGAGGATACCTACGGCGACAGCGGAGAGGACGATGTCCGCGGTCGGTGTGAAGATGGCGTCGGAGAGGTTGCGGCAGCGAAGCGCTTCGTCGCCGGCGTCGTCGAGAGCTAGCGGTGGCGCTAGGGTTCGTGCGAGGGTGGAAGAAGAGATAGTTACTGCTGTGAGTGTGTATTTATAGGCACAGGGGCGGCACTGTGCTGTTACACAGGTGCCCCTGGCGATTCGCATCTGAGGAACGCGTGGCCAGTTTGCGGAAGTTTGGGGTTTGTTCCACGTCCCACGCACGCCTGGATTGTCGGGTGGTCGTTCCTGCTTCTCCGGATTTTATGTGGAGGAATGAGCATTGAAAACGGACTGTATGGTTGTCTCTATATCTTCTGCTGACAAGGACGCAGTGAAGACATTCGACAGTTTCAATAGAATGCATATGACTTGGAGAGATAGAGTTTGAGATAGAAAGCATAGAGAAGTTGGGGTCCGATCACATTCACTTAGTTCAAAAGATTCAACACGAAGATATAGCTATAAGTGAATGCTGTAGAGGACATAACACTAGCATATATATATATATATATATATATATATATATATATAATCAACATAGTGAAGATAATCATGAAAACATGTTGAGTTCGAAGCCAAACCAAATGTGAAGACATTGCAAGGTAACGCCATGAGAGAAACACTTCAAAATAGAACGTTTGGTGGTGGCGTTACCCACCGTATAGGAAGTATTAGACCCAGACACGGCGCACAATTATCGTGGCGCTCCAAAGTCAAAGTCCACATTAATGTATTCACACTTAGAATGTATGTCTTCATTGATTGAAGATATACTTCACTTCGTGTGTTGCACATCTAAGTCATCAATATGCATAAGGGTTAGGATGTGTGCCTGATCACAGGACATTTGAGGATTCCAGGATATTTAGCTCCCACCGTAACTTGCAAAACCTCTTCTCATCCAAGGGCTTGGTGAAGATATCTGCCAATTGCTCTTCAGTGTTGACGTGTATGATATCAATGTCTTCCTTCACAACATGATCTCTGAGAAAGTGATGACGAATTTCAATGTGCTTTGTCTTCGAGTGCTGAACTGGGTTGTTGGCAATCTTGATGGCGCTTTCGTTGTCGCAGTAAAGTGGCACTTGCTTCAGATGAATGCCATAGTCCTTGAGTGTTTGCTTCATCCACAGAAGCTGAGTGCAGCAAGATCCAGCAGCAATGTATTCAGATTCAACAGTGGAGAGAGATACACAGTTCTGCTTCTTTGAAGACCAACATACAAGTGATCGTCCCAGAAAGTGACAGGTGCCTGACGTAGACTTGCGATCAACTTTGTCACCAACATAATCAGCATCCGAGAATCCAAGCAAATCAAACTCTGAGCCCTTTGGATACCATAATCCTAGAGTTGGGGTGTGAGCCAAATATCGAAGAATTCGCTTCATAGCTAAGTGATGCGATTCCTTTGGTACCGCTTGAAATCGAGCACACATGCAAACACTAAGCATAATATCTGGCCTAGATGCACATAAATAAAGCAAAGAACCAATCATGGAGCGGTATACCTTTTGATCGAACTCTTTACCATTGTCGTCAGGACCCAGATGATGTTTGGCTGGCATTGGTGTTGTGAAGCCTTTGCAGTCTTGCATACCGAACTTCTTCAGGCAATCTTTTAGATACTTCTCTTGAGATATGAAGATGCCATTGAGTTGTTGTCGTATTTGAAGACCAAGGAAGAACTTCAGCTCCCCCATCATGGACATCTGATATTGCTCTTGCATCATATATCCAAACTCTTCACTGTACTTCTGATTGGTGCAGCCGAAGATAATGTCATCCACATATATTTGGCACACAAACAGTTCACCATCATATGTCTTCGTGAAAAGAGTGGGATCTAGGGAACCAGGTATGAAGCCTTTGCTCTTCAGGAAGTATTTGAGTGTGTCATACCAGGCCCTAGGGGCTTGTTTGAGGCCATACAGTGCCTCGTTGAGCTTATATACCATGTTAGGATGTTTTGGATTTTCAAAGCCAGGCGGTTGTGCAACATACACTTCTTCTTCAATCTTGCCATTGAGAAAGGCACTTTTCACATCCATTTGATATAGAAGTATGTTATGATGATTTGCATAGGCCAACAGTATGCGTATGGCTTCAAGCCTAGCCACAGGAGCAAATGTTTCATCGAAGTCAATGCCTTCCACTTGAGTATATCCTTGAGCAACGAGACGAGCTTTGTTTCTGACAACTTGACCATGCTCATCTTGCTTGTTGTGGTATAACCATTTGGTGCCTATTATATTGTGCTTCCGTGGATCAGGACGCTTAACCAGTTCCCATACATTATCTAGCTCAAATTGTTGAAGCTCTTCTTGCATAGCTTGAATCCATTCAGGTTCCATGAAGGCTTGTTCAACTTTCTTGGGTTCTGATATTGAGACGAATGCAAAGTGCCCACAGAAATTTGCTAGCTGAGTTGCCCTTGAACGAGTGAGTGGACCAGGTGCATTGATGCTATCAATTATTCTTTCAATCTGCACTTCATTGGCAACGCGAGGATGTACAGGGCGAAGACTTTGCTCTTGCTGTTCACTGTCGTTGTTGGAAGGAATGTCTTCAGGCTGAGCAATGTCTTTATGTTGATCAGGTGCTGAAATGATAAGTTCTTCTTCAGGATGAGCTTCAGAAGGTATGATCTCTCCAGTTCCCATTAGCTTGATTGATTCACTAGCTGGAATTTCATCTAGCACATTTGGAAGTTGCTCTCTTTGTGAACCATTAGTCTCATCGAACCGCACATCCACTGTTTCAACCACTTTGTAATGAAAGAGATTGAAGACTCTGTAGGAGTGCGAATCCTTTCCATATCCAAGCATAAAACCTTCATGTGCTTTTGGTGCAAATTTTGAGGTGTGGTGTGGGTCCTTGATCCAGCACCTTGCGCCAAATACTCTGAAGTAACTGACATTTGGCTTCTTGCCAGTTAGGAGTTCATAAGATGTCTTGTTCAGAAGCTTGTGAAGATAAACACGATTGATTGTATGGCATGCAGTGTCAATGGCTTCATTCTAGAATTTTCTTGGAGTCTTGTATTCATCTAGCATCGTTCTGGCCATCTCAATGAGTGTTCTGTTCTTGTGTTCGACGACGCCATTCTGCTGTGGCGTGTACAGAGATGAGAATTCATGTGTGATGCCCAAGGTATCAAGATATGTATCAAGGCCAGTGTTCTTGAATTCAGTGCCATTGTCACTTCTGATGTGCTTTATCTTGGCGCCATGATTGTTCATAGCTCGATTGGCGAAGCGCCTGAAGACATCCTGCACTTCTGTCTTGTAAAGGATTATGTGCACCCAAGTATATCTAGAGTAATCATCAACAATGACAAAGCCATAGAGGCAAGCAGTAGTGGTAAAAGTTGAGTATTGAGTGGGACCAAAAAGATCCATGTGAAGCAGTTCGAAGGGTCGAGTAGTGGTCATGATTGTCTTCGAGGGATGTTTTGCCCTCGTCATCTTCCCTGCTTCACAGGCACCGCATAAGTGATCTTTCTTGAACTTGACGCCCTCGATGCCTATGACATGTTTCTTCTTCGCAAGGGTGTGGAGGTTCCTCATGTCAGCATGCCCAAGCCTCCGATGCCAAAGCCAGCATTCTGAAGCTTTTGCAAGAAGACATACTGCAAGTTGTGGCCCTGCTGAGAAATCTACCACATACAAATCATCTTTCCGATACCCTTCAAACACTAGAGACTTGTCAGATTCCATTAGTACAAGGCAATGATATTTTCCAAACATTATGATCATGTTCAAATTGCAAAGCATTGAGACAGACATTAAGTTGAAGCCAAGGGATTCAACAAGCATGACTTTATCCATGTGTTGATCCCTTGAGATTGCAACTCTACCTAGACCCAATACCTTACTTTTACCAGTGTCAGCAAATGTGATGTGGCTCTTGTCGGATGGACGTAAGGTTGAGTCCATAAGAAGGCTTCTTTTGCCAGTCATGTGATTTGTACACCCACTATCAATAATCCATTCTGAAGACTTTGAAGATGCTGGTGTCGTACCCTACAGTGCAGTTAGGGGGATAGGCTTCACGAAGAGAATTGTGAAGAAAAAAAATTTGACGAACCAGTGGGTTATGAAAGCTTAGATCCAGATTAGGACTAATAGGGAGAGTAGCATGCGATTCAGGAATGAAGTACATAATGATGCCATTCGGGCATTTTATCTTGCGCCCTACAAGATTTTTAAGGTCCCCAGCAATAGCGTCAGAAGATTTTGTTTTTCTGCTGGAGACCTTTCCCTGCAAAAGAGAGTTAAGCTTTCTTAACCACCCACATCTTCAAGGGTGGCTTAGAAGCAATAAGTCTAAGTGCAGCATCTGAGAATTTTGGCTTTGAAGCCCTAGCAAACAGTCTAGCAGGCGGACAATAGTAATCATAAGAATAGGCAGAATAGTTTTTGGTCATATGAACATGACGGTTTGATGAACCGCTCTCATATTCATATGCCTGAGTATGGTTTCCCTGCAAAACATTTGCGTTAGTGCGACTCAGGTGAGTCCTCTGTCTGTATGAAGCCTTTAGACCGTATGAAGCCTCTGGTCTGAGGTTTGTCTTCTTCATGTGAGGTGTCATGAAGACATTCACAGGAAGATTTTCCAGACACTTTTTCAGAACCCAGATCTTCTTCATAGGCGGTCCATTCCTGCAGTTAGTACCAATGTACCTGGCAAACACTTCACCATTCTGATTTTTAAACAGTACATAGTTTGCATCAAAGGATTCATCAATGATAATAGGGTTAGCACAGGTGAAGCCAGATAAATTGGGTGGATCTGCTGAAGGTTCCTTTGCAGCAACCCACTTGGTTTTGGGGTACTGCTCAGGTTTCCAGTAAGAGCCATCTGCATTTATTTTCCTTACGAACCCAACACCCTCTTTCCTAGGGTTTCGGTTCAGAATCTGCTTCTTGAGGACATCACATAATGTCTCATGTCCTTTAAGACTTTTGTACATCCCTGTTTCAAGCAATGTCTTCAACCTAGCATTCTCATCAGCAATAGCAGTGGTATCCTCAGCAGAGGGGTTAGTTACCACATCAACAGTTGAAGATATTGCAACAGCAGTAGCAGTGGAACATTCAGCAACAGAAGTAGCATTATCACGCTCAATGCATTTAAGACATGGTGGTTCAAATCCTTCCTGAGCGGAACTGATCTGTTCGGCGCGAAGTGACTCGTTTTCCTTTTGAAGATCTTCATGAGCCGCTCTCAATTTCTCAAGTTCTTGCTTCCTTTGAACATAATCATAGGAAATCTTTTCATGAGTTGTTGAGAGAGTATCATGACGATCTTCAAGTTCCTGATACTTAACGTGAAGATTTTTTTATGTCTTCAATTAAGGATTCAGATCAAGTCATTTCAGCACCCAACAGATCATCGCTTCTGTCTAACTATTTTTTAATATGTTCCATGGCTTTCTGTTGTCCAGTTGCAATTTTAGCAAGTGTTTTGTAACTGGGTTTTGAATCACAATCAGAGTCATCGTCACTAGATGTTTGATAGTGAGTAGTGTGTTTGTTTACCTTGGCACCGCGTGCCATGAAGCAGTAGGTAGGAGTGGAGTAGTCCTTGTCATTTGCATCGGTGTTGGTGATGAAGTCATTGTCTTCAGTGTTGAAGATGGACTTGGCGACGTATGCTATAGCCAGACTTGCAATGCCAGAATCAGACTCCTCCTCAGACTCCACCTCTGCCTCCTCAGAAGCGGACTCCTCCTCTGATTCCATTTCCTTGCCAACAAACGCACGTGCCTTGCCAGATGAGCTCTTCTTGTGTGATGAAGACTTTGAGGAAGACTTGGAAGAAGACTTTGTGTATTTCTTCTTCTTCTTGTCGTCAGAGTCATATTCCTTGCTCTTCTTCTTCTTTCTGTTCTCATTGTCCCACTGTGGACACTCAGAGATGAAGTGTCCAGTTTTCTTGCACTTGTGGCATGTTTTCTTCTTGTAGTCATGAGCAGAGGCTTCATTATTCCTTGAGCTTGATCATGAAGACTTTCTGAAGCCTTTCTTCTTGGTGAATTTTTGGAACTTCTTCACTAGCATTGCAAGTTCCCTTCCAATGTCTTCAGGATCATCAGAACTGCTGTCAGATTCTTCTTCAGACGAGGAAACAACTTTTGCCTTCAAGGCACGAGTTCGCCCATAGTTTGGACCGTAGATATCTCTTTTCTCCGAAAGCTGAAACTCATGTGTATTGAGCCTCTCAAGTATGTCAGACGGATCGAGTGTCTTGAAATCAGGACGTTCTTGGATCATCAGGGCCAGGATGTCAAATGAACTATCAAGTGATCTCAGCAGCGTCTTGACGACTTCGTGTTTGGTAATCTCAGTGGCGCCGAGGGCTTGAAGCTCATTTGTGATGTCAGTGAGTCGGTCAAATGTGTGCTGGACATTCTCATTGTCATTTCGCTTGAAGCGGTTGAAGAGATTGCGAAGGACACTGATTCTTTGATCTCTCTGGGTTGAGATGCCTTCATTGACCTTGGAGAGCCAGTCCCAGACCAGCTTGGATGTCTTCAAAGCACTCACACGGCCATACTGTCCTTTGGTCAGATGACCACAGATGATGTTCTTGGCAGTAGAGTCCAGTTGAACGAATTTCTTGACATCAGCAGCAGTGACACATTCTCCAGCCTTGGGAACACCGTTCTCGACGACATACCATAGGTCGACGTCAATGGCTTCAAGATGCATACGCATCTTATTCTTCTAGTAGGGATATTCAGTTCCATCGAAGACGGGGCACGCAGCGGAGACTTTAATTATCCCTGCAGTCGACATAGCTAAAACTCCAGGTGGTTAAACCGAATCACACAGAACAAGGGAGCACCTTGCTCTGATACCAACTGAAAGTGCGTTATATCGACTAGAGGGGGGGTGAATAGGCGATTTTTATGAAAGTCTTCAAAACGTGGAAGTTATGAAGACAAACAATAGAGATATGCCTATTACTATGCAGCGGAAGTTAGACTACACTAGGTAAGCCAAGGTCAAGTATCAACAGAGTGAAAGCACAGTGACAAATAGCTGTAGTGTAATTAGGATCAGGTAGGAAGATACTATGAAGCCAAACAGATCATACAGTCATGTTGTGAAGACAAAAGATAGAACAGACACGCAATGTCTTCACAATGAGTGATCAGTAAGTAAAAGGAAGTGAAGATGAAACCAGTGACTCGTTGAAGACAATGATGTGTTGGACCAGTTCTAGTTGCTGTGACAACTATACGTCTGGTTGGAGCGGCTAGGTATTTAAACCTTAGGACACACAGTCCCGGACACCCAGTCCTGAACATGCAGCTCAGGACACCAAGTCCTCACCGTATTCTCCTTGAGCTAAGGTCACATAGTCCTCGCCCAATCACTCTGGTAAGTCTTCAAGGTAGACTCCCAAACCTTCACAGACTTCGTTCACTGGCAATCCACAATGTCTCTTGGATGCTCTGAACGCGACGCCTAACCGTCTGGGGATGCACAGTCCTCAAGTGTAATAAGTCTTCAGATCACACAGACAAGAAGACTTAAGTGATGCCCAATGTTCTCTAGCTCTGGGTGGTTAGGGCTTTATCCTCGCAAGGAATTCTCTCTCTCAAAGGCTTCGAGGTGGGTTGCTCTCACACGACAAAAGCCGTACTCTCAATCTGAGCAGCCAACTGTTTATGGTTGTAGGGGGTGGGCTATTTATAGCCACTTGGCAACCCGACCTGATTTGTCCGAAATGACCCTGGGTCACTAAGGAACTGACACGTGTCTCAATGGTCATATTTCAAACTCTCATGGCAACTTTACTTGGGCTACAAGCAAAGCTGACTTGTCCGGCTCTGGACAAGATTCGCTCTCATTGTCTTCACTCGAAGACATAGGTTTTTGGTTTAGGCATCACTTTAGTCATTCTGACTGGTTCTCCTGGACCCCACTTAACAGTACGGTGGTTCCTATGACTCAACACAAAAGAAAAAGAACTATGAAAGATCTAAGTCTTCGAGCTCCATAGGCTTCATATCGTGTCTTCTCTTATCATAGTCTTCAATGTGAATATCTTCATATACCACCTTTGACTTCAATGTCTTCATACATTTTTAGGGGTCATCTCTGGTAGTAAAACCGAATCAATGAGGGACTTCTACCTGTGTTATCCTGCAATTCTCACAAACACATTAGTCCCTCAACTAGGTTTGTCGTCAATACTCCAAAACCAACTAGGGGTGGCACTAGATGCACTTACAATTATTACATGTACAGAACCATGTAGCCTTTTGTTTCTATCCGGCTCATGGGGCCTGCTAGTGATTCCTACCTGCTAGCTGTGGCACGCGTGTTTCTTTCCTTCTTTTCGAATGGGTCGGTGTTCCACGATTTGTTTTCAAACCTCCTCCGGTCTGTTTTGTTTCTTCTTTCTGGCACCACATTGTGGCCCTTCGAGACGGTGCGTCGAGTGTTTTCTCTGCCTTCTGCGAGAAAACGACATCGACACTTCATCAATCATAATGGTATCGAGGGTACAACAAGACTCCGCCTTCCCCCTACTTCTCACATCACCAGCGCGTCACCCTCCCCACCATGTTATCTTCCTCGATGTCCACGAGAGTCAGCAGATCGTAGGCCATGGAAAACGCCTCCCGGTTGTGAATCCAAAGTCCCCACGCGTCCTCACGTGTCCATGGTTGGGTGGTTTAATGGATATAAACATCACCTGTTGCACCGGCGTCAAATCTCTTCTTCCATCGGAATCAACTTTGTTGGTGAGTACTCCCTACAAGTTTGTTTACAGTTCAGCATTTGCATCTACTCGGTGGATCTATAATTGTTGACAATATTATACCCTTTTGACTATGGTTTAAGAAAAGGAGCACATACCTATGGAAGATGAATACTTGGGGAACTCTTCCCATGGAAGGCCATCCATTATATTCAAAATAGGGAACAATATCAATGAAATGCAAATAGTGTGGCTACATTCCCTTAATAGCTTAATATTTATGGTGAATGACTGTGGACTAAACTAGATAGTATAGCACCCCACAACTAATAATGGAGATATGCATAAGTGACGGTTATCATTACCAAATCAGAAGAGCAGAACTTAATTGGACAAGAGCAATGAAATAAATGTTTGGAATCAAGTAAACTTTGGCTTAGATTACCCATAGTGGAAGTAATATAAGTGGTAACATCACACATATCTAGGCAAAATAGATGATGTGGCAAGTAATTGATGAGGAAAAATAGGCATGTCGATCGTATCATAGTATGTTACTCACACTATGAGTAACACGTACCAAGAAAAGATGAGTCTATAACCTAATAAATGAAGTGTTGGATGACACCACACATGTTACTCCCCACTATAGATATAGTAACATATGCTAGTAACATATCCATGTTAGTAGTCTAAGTTACTCCCCACTATGGGCAGTCTTAGCAACTAGATTCCTATAAGCAATTTACATGCAATTGAAATAGAAATCTGCATTGATTGGCCTACATAAAAGAGCTTCAAATGTCAACAGGGACCATTCTTTTCAATATATGGTCAATGCAACATGGGTATGAATGGAAAAACATTGATTCAATGACGACGACAATAACGTATGACTCAACAGCAACAGATGGTCAAAGCAGCGAACATACGAACCGACAAAAATATTATCCAACAAGATGACAACAAGGTATGACTCTAACAACAATAGATGGTCAATGACAACAACATTGTATGAGTCGAAACATAATAGTTGGTCAGCTGTAGGGCTTAGTAACCACGACTTCTGCACCAAATTTAGATCCGATCAAGACCAAGATGTTCATAGACCAGCATACATAAAAATCAATGAATAATGTCAATAGGACCCATTCTTGTCAATAAAATAGTTACCCTGAAAAAGTTAAGTCAACGTGACACATATTTAGAACCAAAGAAGCGATATCTAACAATGTTGACGACAATTAATAACTCGAATATCAATATGTGTCTAGCAATGTATGATGACAAGGTAATATGTCTAACGACACTACTAGGAAAAGGCCTACTAGTGGCGCACCAGTTTTGCCTACTAATGGTGCACTACTGGTGCGCCACTAGTACCACGCCACTAGTATTATATACTAATGGTGCACCACTGGTGCACCATTAGTATCTGGTACACTAATGGCGCACCACTCCGTGCGCCATTAGTATAGACCAACATGCGCCATTAGTATGCCTCCCAGGGGCCATATTTACCCATGTGCTTTGGCATACTAATGGCGCACTATGGGGTGATGCGCCATTAGTATGAATATTAGGGTTTTTTACTTTTCTGATTTTTGCACAGGTTACAAAATATATTATTGGACAGAATATAGACAGCACCACACAACAACAACAGATTCATCGAATACAATAGAAGATTAGTCTCCGAATTCAAAAGACCGAACAAAGATAGAACATTACAAGTCTCGAGACCGCGAGTAGCGAGTTTGTTGGAAGTAATACTAATCCTAACAAGTCCTACTAATCATCATCATACAACTTCTACTCGTTATTAATAACAAGTCATACGATCATCATCTTGATAGTCATCGAACCAACCCTACTTAATTGTTCTTAGCACATGATCATCAGTATTAGGCAGGACCTAAATACCCTATTTAAGGTAAAATAGCATAAAACAATATAGATCCTGACTCTCCATTATGGAGAATGGAGAACATCCTGTCTCCAATTCTTGCGCTTCGCTTCCTTTTGCTTCCAAGAACCTCCTTATGACTGTCCATACATTTTTTTCCATCCTTTGATTTTCATGTCTCCACTTCTTTTAGAAATCTCGTATGGACAGTTGAGATTCGTAGGATGACCTGGCTGTATGTTCAAAACATTAAGACTACCTTTCTGATACATCAAATGAGGGACACAATTCTCTGGGATTATCTGTTGAAAAACATAGTAATAACTTCATAGTTAGCAATGATGTACTAGTTTTAGAAGTATGCAAAAGATGCACAGATGTCGTAATAGTAAAAATCTTACCAGGGTATCTCCATGGTAGTTACCGTAGTTGAACACATGCACTAGTGGTACGTATTGACCATAATGTTGAGGAGTTTGATTGTAGATATTGTAATTCTCAATGTCAGTACAAAATCCGACCAGATGATTTTTCTCCTTGTAACTTGTTAATTCGGAGCCATCGGTGTAGTGGGTTTTGTCTACCATCTCCTGCACATTCTTTGAACAATAAAAATAAGCTGTCAATGGAAATAAGCTGTCAACTATTTTGAAATAAACAATATAAATTAGCTAATAACTATGTTTGAGAAACTCACATAGCGGTAGAACTGGAGGCGTATCAACAAGGACCCAAATGTCCATATTGTCTTGGTCGATGTCAGGATTACCAAGATCCATGGTGATAAGCATACCCTCATCAAAACCATACATCTTGAAAAATGCTTCCCAATTTTTGCAACCAAAATGGGTTACGCTCTCAGAATTATACAGATTTACTTCAAAGTCCACATCGTGATGAGTCCTTAGGTGAATTTTCTTTGTTTCAGAAATTTCATGGTCTTTAAAATCCATCCTCTCCAAGACATAGCGTCTTGCATGGCATGGGATAAGCTATACTCGAATTGTAAAAGATGAAAATTACACGTTGAAAAAGTTGAAGTCATGCTTAATTATGAAAAAAACAATTGTCGTCGTTGCGTACTGTTTCAACTTCTAAGGTCTCCTAGAGCTTAATGCTGAAGCGCCGACCATCGTCCAGGTGAGGCCTGTCGCACAGACCTCGATCGTCGTGGCACCAGTCGCACTCCCCCGGGAGACTTTCGTCGTCCGATGACGACATTTCCTACGTTCATAATTCAAACTACATAGGATGAGTGGTTCCTCTTCCAGATTAGGGTTTATCGATGACGAGCAGCTGACATTAGTAATAACTATGAGTTGATATCACACTTCTATATCACCGATTCTATAGAAGCCAAGGTTTCATCATTTAGGGTTTGTCGACGCCGAGGCACCCTAAATGCTAAGTTAAGTTTTCATCATTTAGGGTTTATCGATGCCGAGGCACCCTAGGTTGGGTCTAATCACTTGCCACTAATCACTTGGCTCTATTGCCACCTATGTTGGGTTTATCATCTAGGGTTTATCGATGCTAAGGAGAATTCTAAGTTGGGCCTAATCACTTGGCTCTATTGCCACCTATGGTTTAATGCAGTAAGAATGGCGGGGCAGTTGATCCTACTTAACAAAGTACTAAGATACCCCGGCCCATGCATTAGTCGCAAGTACCCCATATGTCCTATTTTTAGCAAAGTCATGCTAAAATTCACGAAAAATTTCAGCATGACCTTTGCTGAAAATAGGACATATGGAGTACCCGAATTTGCCGGAACGGAAGTTAATTGACATTCCGACAAACTCAAGGGCCTCTCGGGGTACCTGCAAATTCATCACGACACAATGGTCGGAGACAAAACCCAGCAAACTAGCAAAGTTACTGACGTGTTTACATAAATTGTTTTCTGTAAAAGATGATCATCATCTTTGCAAGTTATTACTTGTCAAATATAGAAGAAGGAACAATTTATTTGTGACATAGTTACAAATGATGACAGAATAAAGCAACACCCTGCACTAGCCTAAAAACAAGTGAAGTTTCACCCATATAAGAACAACTTTATAAAATCAGAGAAGTTGCTAAATTTTTTGTATCCTTCATATTCACTGGAGTACAATGCTTTATAATGTTCCACCATCATTACAGAAAATTGACAATTGTCCATAACAGTTAACTGCAATTTTTGCCTCATAGCTTGGGTGGGTTAAGTACTAGGAGACTTTATAATGTGCAGTACAGGTGCAGTAACAGGCTTCTGAGTTAAGAAGACATTTCTGTTTAATTTTCAGTAAAAAGGCTTAAGAACTCAAACATTGCAAGCACAAAATTACTCCAAGAAATTTACTCCTGCAAGCACAAAATACAATCAAGAAATCCAAGAAACACATGGTCTTGAGGATATTCTTTATGACTGATTATTTCAGTTTTACATGCAAATTTTGACCAAAAAACACATGGTCTTTTTAACAGTTTTCATTTTGGACAGAATTCCTAACACTTTGGTCTTCTAGTTACAAAACAAAACTGACATAATTCTAGATGCCATAACTGAATTTTTTGACAGTAGCTCCTAACTGAAAGACACATTAACTAAGCAAAAAAAGGCAAACCAGCAAACACACACACACACATCCAAAGAGATTTGGTTGCTTCATATATATGACTGAATAGATGAGTTCAGAGGGGGGGGGGGTTTGGCTAAAACACTACCTGCACTCCACTTAACTAGATCACAATTTTAGAAAGATTTGTCACAATAATCAACATGAAGGAGCACAACCCCCACCGATACAGACCACAAATCCACACTGAAATCAATCTGCTGACTTTTACTAACCCTAGAACACGGGGGAAGAGGGATGTGGTACTCACGGGAGGTAGCCTAGGGGGAAGGGGGGAAGGGGGGAGAGGTGAGGAATCACATGTGGGATAACGACAGGCTGCCATAGGAGGTCACCGGCGTCGAGGAGGCGGCGAGCGGCGGCACGTCGAGGAGGAGGCGGCGCGTCGAGGAGGCGGCGGCGCCTTCTTGCTCAGTCTCTTGCTTCCCCGAGCCCTTCCTCGAAGACGGCGATGGGGGGCAGGGCAGCAGTGGCGGCGTAGTGGGTCGGGGCGGCGGCGGAGCAGCAGGTCGAGGGCTCGGGGGATTGGGGATTGGGCTTGGCCGGGGAGGAGGCGGCGCTCGGGGGAAAAGGGATAGAGGGGGGAAAGTTACTAGTTTTGGAAAAAAGATAAAAAAAATTGATTTTTTTTGAAAAAAACTTAGTAATTGCGCAGCTGTGGACAGTGCGCCATTACTAGTTAAACTAGTAATGGGCACTGTCTACTTGATGCGCCATTAGTATGTTTGGAAAAATGAAAAAAGATTTGTTACTAGTGGCGCACCATGTATCCGGTGCTCCATTAGTGTCTTCCACACTAATGGCGCACCTGCACATGGTGCGCCACTGCTATATTGTAGTGGCGCACCACATGTTAGGTGCGCCATTAGTATCCATTTCATCTATAGCCCTTTTCCTAGTAGTGCGATGAAGATGACAATGTATGACCTAGAACGCAATATCTTGTCAATGTAACGCCCATACAAACCTCCTCTCCCTTTTGAGGCGGGGGAAGAGAATGCAAAGGCAAAGCAACTGCCCAAACTTCCTCTCGCTTTTGGTGACATTCTAGTTGTTGCACTATGCGCTTCCCTATGCGTACTCCACACGGGGAGTGATACGTCTCCAACGTATCTATAATTTTTTATTGTTCCATGCTATTATATTACCTGTTTTGGATGTTTTAAATGCATTAATATGCTATTTTATATTATTTTTGGGACTAATCTATTAACCTAGAGCCCAGTGCCACTTTCAGTTTTTCCTTGTTTTTTTAGCTTCGCGAAAAAGGAATATCAAAAAGAGTCCAAACGGAATAAAACTTTCACGATAATTTTTCTTGGACCAAAAGACACCCAGTAGACTTGTAGTTCAAGTCAGAAGAGCCACAAGGCTGGGAAAAGGATGGAGGGCGCGCCCTAGGGGGGCACCCCCTACCTTGTGTGCCCCTCGGTGACCCCCTGACCTAGTTCTTCCTCCTATATATTCACATATATTCCTGAACCTCTACAAGCATCCACGAAAACACGTTTCCACCACCGCAACCTTCTATTCCCGTGAGATCCCATCTTGGGGCCTTTTCTGGCATCCTGCCAAAGGGGGATTCGATCATGGAGGGCATCTACATCAACTCCATTGCCCTTCCGATGAAGCGTGAGTAGTTTACCTCAGACCTACGGGTCCATATCTAGTAGCTAGATAGATTCTTCTCTCTCTTTGATTCTCAATACCATGTTCTCCTCGATGTTCTTGGAGATCTATCCGATGTAATTTTCTTTTGTGGTGTGTTTGTTGAGATACGATGAATCGTGGATTTATGATCAGATTATCTATTAATATTATTTGAATCTTCTCTGAATTGTTATATGCATGATTTGATATCTTTGTAATTCTCTTCGAACTATTGGTTTGGTTTGGCCAACTAGATTGGTTTTTCTAGCAATGGGAGAAGTGCTTAGGTTTGGGTTCAATCTTGCGGTGTCTTCACCCAGTGACAAAGTAGGGGTAGCGAGGCACGTATTGTATTATTTCCATCGAGGATAAAAAGATGGGGTTTACATCATATTGCTTGAGTTTATTCCTCTACATCATGTCGTCTTACTTAAAGCGTTACTCTGTTCTTCATGAACTTAATACTCTAGATGTAGGCAGAAGTTGGTCGATGTGTAGAGTATTAGTAGTAGATGTAGGCAGGATTCGGTCTACTTGACACAGGCGTGATGCCTATATTACATAATCATTGCCTTAGATATCGTCATAACTTTGCGAATTTCTATCAATTGCTCAAGAGTAATTTGTTCACCCATCGTATTATTTGCCTTCAAGAGAGAAGCCTCTAGTGATACCTATGCCCCCCGGTATATTTCCCATCATGTTAGTTTCTGATCTACTATTTTGCAATCTTTTATTTTCAGATCTATAAACCAAAAAACCCAAAAATATTTAGTTATATTTTGTTTTCTTTTATTTATCTCTATCAGATCTCACCTTTGCAAGTGACCGTGAAGGGATTGAAAACCCCTTTATCGCGTTGGGTGCAAGTGTTTGTTTGTTTGTGCAGGTATTGGTGATTTGCGCGTTCGTCTCCTACTGGATTGATACCTTGGTTCTTAACTGAGGGAAACACTTATCTCTACTTTGCTGCATCACCCTTTCCTCTTCAAGAGAAAAACCAACGCAAGCTCAAGAAGTAGCAGGAAGAATTTCTAGCGCCATTGCCGGGGAGATCTATGCCAAGTCAAGCCTACCAAGTACCCATCATAAACTATCATCTCTTGCATTACATTATTTGCAATTTGCCTCTCATTTTCGTCTCCCCCACTTCTAAAATGATTTTTGAAAAGATTTGCCCTTTTCTTTGCTCTTCTTCCATTCATCTTTTCGTTTGCGTTTTGTTTGCCCATGTGTTGGTGTGTTGCCCGCCTTTATGGCTCAACCAAGGAATGTTGATCCTTACTATAAGAGGTTAGAAGAAATTGAAAACAATGTTAGGATCTTCATGTCTTTATAATTTGAGTATAATAGTTTCTTTAGAAACGAGCTTAAGGAGCAGAAAACTTTTATGGAGTACATGAATAAAGAGCTCGATGATATGTCTAAAGAATTTTATGGTTTGAAATCTCAGTTTTCTCATCTTGAAAATTTAGTAGGCTAAATTTTTGATAAGCAAGCTACTTTAGTAAACAAGATGGCCGCTAAACCGGAGTCTTTGAATAATGATGAAGATCTTAATTTGATTGATGTGATTCCTATTGAATATTTCTTTTCTAAAATAGATCTTGATAAAGATGGGACTGGAGATGAGTCAACTTTAGCTAGAAGGCATCCCAATGATTCGGAGTTTATAGATGTTGATGCAAAAATTGATAAAAGTGGGATTGGAGAGGTCAAAACTTTAAGTAGCAATGAACCCACTCTTTTGGATTTCAAGGAATTTAATTATGATAATTGTTCTTTAATATATTGTATTTCCTTGTTGCAATCCATGTTGAATTCTCCTCATGCTTATAATCAAAATAAAGTTTTTACTAAGCATATTGTTGATGCTATGATAAAATATTTTGAAGAAAAGCTTGAATTGGAAGTTTCTATTCCTAGAAAACTTTATGATGAGTGGGAACCTAATATTAAGATTAAGATTAAAGATTATGAGTGCCATGCTTTGTGTGATTTGGGTGCTAGCGTTTCCATGATTTCAAAAACTTTATGTGATGTGTTATGTTTCCGTGAATTTGTTGATTGTTCTTTAAATTTGCATCTTGCAGATTCCACTAGTAAGAAACCTATGGGAAGGATTAATGATGTTATTATTGTTGCAAATAGGAATTATGTGCATGTAGATTTCATTGTTCTTGATATAGATTGCAATCCTATATGTCTTATTATTCTTGGTAGACCTTTCCTTAGAACGATTGGTGCAATTATTGATATGAAAGAAGGAAACATTAGATTTCAATTTCCGTTAAGGAAGGGCATGGAACACTTTCCTACAAAGGAAATTAAGTTTCCATATGAATATATTATGAGAGCTACTTATGGATTGCATACCAAAGATGACAATACCTAGATCTATGTTTTTATGCCTAGCTAAGGGCGTTAAACAATACTGCTTGTTGGGAGGAAACCCAATTTTATTTTTGTTCTTGCTTTTTTAGTCCTGTTTTTAAAAACCAATTCATCTAGCCTCTGGTTACATGTGTTTTTGTTTTTAATTAGTGTTTATGCAAAGTAAGACCTTTGGGATAGCTTATGGTGATGGTTGATTTAATCTTGCTGAAAAACAGAAACTTTTGTGCTCAGGGAAACAATTCTCGTGTTTAGAAGAAGCATGATAAATATTGATTCTTTTTGCAGAAGATTAAGATACAAATTGCCTCTGTTGTCCAAATTTTCAGAATTTTTAGAGTTACAACAGTATTCGAGAGTTACAGATTGCTATAGATTGTTCTGTTTTTGACAGATTCTTTTTTCTTTGTGTTGTTTGCTTATTTTAATGAATCTATGGGTATTATCAAGGAATATGAACCATGGAAAAGTTGGAATGCGGCAGATATTACACCAATATAAATAAAAATGAGTTCACAACAGTACCATAAGTGGTGATTTATTTTCTTATACTAACGGATCTCATGAGTTTTCTGTTGAGTTTTGTGTTGTGAAGTTTTCAAGTTTTGGGTAAAGATTTGATGGACTATGGAATAAGTAGTGGCAAGAGCCTAAGATTGGGGATGTCCAAGGCACCCCAAGGTAGTATTCAAGTACACCGAAGAGCCTAAGCTTGGGGATGCCTCGGAAGGCATCCTCTCTTTCATCTTCGTCTATCGGTAACTTTACTTGAGGCTATATTTTTATTCACCACATGTTATGTGTTTTGCTTGGAGCGTCTTGTATGATATGATTCTTTGATTTTTAGTTTGCAAAAATCATCCTTTCTGTACACACCTTTTGAGAGGGACACACATGAATCGTGATTTATTTGAATACTCTATGTGCTTCGCTTATATTTTTGAGATAGGTAATTTTGCTCTAGTGCTTCACTTATATCTTTTTAGAGCATGGTGGTGGTTTTATTTTATAGAAATTGTTGAACTCTCATGCTTCACTTATATTATTTTGAGAGTCCCTTTAAACAGCATGGTAATTTGCTTTGGTTATGTATTTAGTCCTAATATGATAGGCATCCAAGAGGGATAAAATAAAAACTTTCATATAAAGTGCATTGAATACTAGGAGAAGTTTGATTCCTTATGATTGTTTTGAGATATAAAGATGGTGATATTAGAGTCATGCTAGTGAGTAATTATGGATTTTAGAAATACTTGTGTTAAAAGTTTCTGATTCCCGTAGCATGCATGTATGGTGAGCTGTTATGTGATGAAGTCAGAGCATGATTTATTTATTGATTGTCTTCCTTATGAGTGACGGTCGGGGAAGAGCGATGGTATCTTCCTACCAATCTACCCCCCTAGGAACATGCGTGTAGTACTTTGTTCCGATGACTAATAGAGTTTTGCAATAAGTATGTGAGTTCTTTATGACTAATGTTGAGTCCATGGATTATACACACTCTCACCCTTCCACTATTGCTAGCCTCTCTAGTACCGTGCAGCTTTCGCCGGTGCATTAAACCCACCATATACCTTCCTCAAAACAGCCACCATACCTACCTATTATGGCATTTCCATAGCCATTCCGAGATATATTTCCATGCAACTTCCACTGTTCCGTTTATTATGACACACTTCATCATTGTCATATTGCTTTGCATGATCATGTAGTTCACATCGTATTTGTGGCAAAGCCACCATTCATCATTTTTTTGTACATTTTGCTCTTGAGTCATTGCACATCCCGGTACACCGTCAGAGGCATTCATATAGTCATATTTTGTTCTAGAATCAAGTTGTAATTCTTGAGCTGTAAGTAAATAAAAGTGTGATGATCATCATTATTAGAGCATTATCCCATGTGAGGAAAGGATGATGGAAGCTATGATTCCCTAACAAGTTGGGATGAGTCTCCGGACTTTACAAAAAAGTAAAAGAGGCCAAAGAAGTCCACACAAAAAAAGAAAAAAAAAATGAGAGAAAAGAGAGGAGGGGCAATGTTGCTATCCTTTTTCCACACTTGTGCTTCAAAGTAGCACCATGATCTTCATGATAGAGAGTCTCCTATGTTGTCATCTGTCATATACTAGTGGGAATTTTTCATTATAGAACTTGGCTTGTATATTCCAATGATGGGCTTCCTCAAATTGCCCTAGGTCTTCGTGAGCAAGCAAGTTGGATGCACACCCACTTAGTTTCTAGTGAGCAAGCAAGAGGCAATGTGCGCGTCCTTGTTGCCATGTCATAAGAAGTCTCTGATTGGGGGGGGGGGGTTAGAGCCAGCGCGAGTAGCATATGGACCGGCATGGCAGTTAGCACATGGCAGATGAGGGCTAGGCGCTGTCCGCGGGAGAGAAGAGAAGCTTTACATGTTGCAAGCTTCTTCACAAGCTTGTCGATGAGCGGGAGCAGTGCGGAGACCGAAGCCTTCCGGATCGAGAGAGGCAATCCAAGGTAGTTGATAGGAAACCCCACCATCGGGCATGCAAGAGAGGGCCCGATGGTGGAGAGCTTGTCGTTGCCGCAACGAATTGGCGAAGCGGAGCATTTGAGGAAGTTTGTGCGGAGTCCGGAAGCATTGTCGAACAGTCGGAGGAGCTCCTTCACGGTGGCGAGCTCATGGGCGTCGGGGTGACAAAAGATGACCACATCATCGGCGAACATGGAGATGCCGCATGCCATGCAGTGAATCTTTTGAGGATGCTGGTATGCATGGCATGTTGAAGCAGCGAGGTGATCTTGTAGATGACCAAGGCAAAGAGCATGGGTGAAACGGGGTCACCCTGGCGAAGACCTTGCGCGTGGGAAATCGGCAGCCAGGGGTTGCTGTTGATGAGGACCCATGTGGATGCCATGGAGAGGAGGATGGAGATGCATTCGCACAAGCGGTGGCCAAACCCAATGTGCCGTGGAGTTTCGAGAAGGAAGGGCCACGAGACCGTGTCGAAGTCCTTGGCAATGTCTAGTTTGAGAAGGATGTGCAGTGCTCTAAGGTTGTGGAGTAGCCTCGCAGTCCGCTGAACCAGGAAGAAGTTGCCGTGTACGCCCCTCCCGCGATGAATGCGCTTTGGTTTGCATATACTCACTGGAAGCATAATAATTGACGATACTATGGCTCTCTTGATTATGCTTTTAGAGAAGGAGCACATGCCTATGTAAGATGAATACTTGTGTCTACACTTTCTTTATAGGTATAAAAGAATTCAGTCCATCCTTCCTTTAATTTATATTTACATTTATTAAAATTTTGCTATCTTTGTTCCTTCATCCCCACCAATACATCCACAAGCTTGCCATCCGCCACCGGTTTAACAGTAGGCGGCGAAAAGGCTCGGATTCATCGAGTGCCACCGTCGTTGGGTTTATGGTATTGGGTGCAGGCTTCAATGCCAGTGACATGGAGTCGTCATCATCGTACTTAGTTGGCCAGATGCGCTTCTTCGCAGCCTCCTCCTAATGTTCACTTCGAACACTCGGGCACCATTGCCTCCCGTGGTAGCCAGGTTGGGACCAACATGCATGCAGAGGTTAGCGGCCTAAGCTCTGTTGAAGGAAGTAGAGATTGTCGTCTAGGTTGTAGGTCATGCGCATGCTTTGCATGAAGTCAGAGGATTGTGGCGTATGTGAGCTATTAGGGCAGCCCGAACGACTCCCTTCCCGCCATCAGTCCTTTCTACTCAGACAATGTCCTCACCTCAATCATTCCTCACATAGCAAAAGCAGAGCTTCTACTTAGAACAAACATGGTCAACACCTGTAAGAAAACCATAAATCACGTGTTGCACAATGATCGAAATTACAAAGTTTACATATTTGAGTGGTGGCATCTTGGAATGGCTGGAAGAAGCCACAAATGCCAAGAAAATAGGGAAAATAAATGGGGGTAAGAAACGGTAAACTCACTAGATGGTAAGCTTGCTCATGCTGAAATGAGGAAAATGAAATAGTTGGATGAAACGATGTCACTTGCATTGATATTTCCTTTTTTTACTATCTTGATAAGTGGTATGCACACTTTCTCTTCCTACTAGGTCTCGGTGTGCATTTTTTAGGATTGTAGGTTGTTGTGTTATAACTACGTGCTTTCTTATTCTTACATGTACTAAGCCACATAGCCTTTCAATTCTCTTTGCTTTCTTGGGTCTGCTATTGATTTCTATGCTGCTGACAGGTATGCTTCTTTAGTGCTCTTTGTGCGTATGTGATTTCGACTAGTCTTCTCCGATTTGTTTTCGCACCTCCAGTCAATTTTTTTCTATGCACACCTCGTAATGTGACAATTTAAGAAGGCATGTCAAACACTTTCCCCTCTTTAGCAAATGAATTAAAGAAGTAATGACAACACATTAGCAGTAATAACAATGGTGGAGCATCAACACTTAGCTCCTTTCAACATGTCCTCGCCCTCGACTTCTCACAACATCAACACACCACCCTTTGCACCATGTTGTCTTCCTCGATGTCCACAGGAATCTGTGGCGAACGTAGACCCAGCATTGCCCGCCCTTCCAACTATAGGATCCAGACTCCCCATGGCTTCATCATCCGTCCTTGATTGGGTGGTTTCGAAGATACAATGTCGCCTATTACACTATCGTCAAATCCTCTTCTTCCATCGTGTGCAACATCGCAGATGAATATTGACTTCAATCCAACATTTGCATCTACTAGTGGAGGCATAATAATTGACGATACTAAGCCCATTTTTAGTATGCTTTAGAAGAGAAACATGTAACAGTGGGTGAAAAATACTTGCGTCTACACTTCTTTAGAAGTATTTATAAAAACAAGTCTATACTTCGTTTAATATTATTTTAACTTGTTACTGATCATAAGTGTTATATATTTTTTGTTCATCCCCACCAGTGTCGCCGCTGGCACGCTGCCCACCATCGGCTTGACGACAGGCAGCAAGAAAGCCCCAACCTCATCGGGTGCGACCAGCGTTGTTTCCATTGCACTTTGGCCACATGCACCAATGCCAACAATGTGGAGCCTTCGTCACCATATATAGATAGTTGATCGACCACGCTTATTTGCATCATCATCCTCACCTGGAACGCCGGCACAACATTCCCTCCTATGGCAGCCGTGTCGGGTCCAATGGGCATGTCGAGGCTAGATAGCAAGTTGGGCTTTACTGAATGTAGTAGGGAGTATTGTCGAAGCCATAGGTCGTGCACATGCTCTGCATGGGCCGGAGGACAGTGGTGCCAATAGGCTATTGGAAACCCAAACGGCTCCCTTCCCGCCATCCCTCCTCATTGCTCAGACGACGCCCTTGCCTCCCTCATTCCTCAGAGAACTTAAGATGGGATACTACCCATAATAAACATTGCTCATCAACTATAAGAAAACCATAAACCCCATGTTATACAAACCTCAAAATCTTGTGGCTAATAGAGTTTCCTGCTTTGAGTGGTGGTATCTTGGAATTGGGGGTGGGGACTGCAAATGTCAGGAAAATGGGGACAATAAAGATAAAATGGGAGGAAGGAATGATAAAGTCACTAGATGGTGAGTTTATTCATCCTAAAATGGGGGGAAATGTATCAGTAGGAAGAAGCAATATCACTTGCATTGCTATTTCCTTTCTTTCAATTGCTTGACAAGTGGTATGCACACTTTTTCATCCTAGGTTCTTGTGCGCATATTTGCTATAACAATATACATTTTTACATGTACTAAACCACATAGCCTTTCAATCCTCTCTAATTTTTTTGGTTTGGTAGTGATTTATATGCTACTGATATGTCTGTTTCTTTAATTTTTTTATATGTATGAGATTTTGAATGGTCTTTTATATTATTTTCTCACCTCCAGTAATTTTTTACTATCTCATCATGTAATGTGACTATTCATGTAGGCACGCGAAACACTTTTGCATCCTTCTGAAATTAGTTTAAACAGGAAACACCGACAACACATTAGTAGTAATAACAAAAATACGCATAACCATGTATCCTTCCCCTCTGTTTCCTCTCCCTAGCCTCTGAAACACTACCACACTACCCTCTCCACCATGTTGTCTTCCTCGATGTCCATGGCAGTCCACAGCCTTCCAGCCTAGACCCAATGCCACCCACAATCTCGACTGCAGGATCTAGAGTTCCCAGAACTTCCACCTCCTCCTTGGATGGGTGGTTTCACAGATACAGTGCCACATATTCCACCATTGGAAAATCCACTTCTTCCTTTAGAATGAAAATCGTAGGTGAGTACCGAGTACATGTTTGATTTCAATCCAACATTTGCAACTACGAGTGGATGCATAATAATTGATGATACTAGGCGCTTTTGAGTACTCATTTCAGAAATAAGGAGCACATACCCATGGAAGATAAATACTGGCATCTATGCATTTTTTATAAGCAACTAAAAATCAGTCTATAATTCCTTCATTTTTTCTATTTACTTGAGATTGATCAAAGTTCCCTACCCATTTTCTTCTTCATACCCACAGGTGCAACTGCCAGCACACCGGCTACCGCTTGGACGCCGCTCTCATCTCCATCATTCCTCATAGAGCAGAAGCAGATATCCTGCATAGTACAAACATGCTCGGCAACTAAAGAAAACCTTCATCCATGTTGCACAAAGTTCAAAATCATGAGCTTGAACCTAGGTTTCAGCTTTGATGGGTTGCATCCTACAATGGGTAGGAAAAACCAATTATGTATGGAAAATGAGAAAATAAAAATAAAATGAGAGGAAGAAACGGTAAACTCACTAGATGGCGAGTTTATTAATCCTAAAACGTAAAAAGGGAAATGGTGTGAAGAAACGATGACACCTGCATTGCAATTTCCTTTTTTCACCGGCTACACAAGTGCTATGCACACTTTCCCTTCCTTAGTCCTACTGTGCATTTTTGGAGAATGTAGGTTATTGTGCTATAACTACACACATTGTTATGTGTATTAAACCTTGTATCTAGACTTTCAAGTTTTTTCTGTCTTTTAGGGTTGCTAGCAATTTCTATGCTGTTGACACATTAGTTTCTTTAGTTCTCTTTGTAACATACGTGATTTCGATCGGTCTTCCCCGATCTTTTTCTTACCTTAAATAATTTTCTTTTTTAGACCACATAATGTGACCCTTCGATAAAGACCAAACATCGCCCACCCTCCCAACTACAGGATCCATAGTTGGCTTCATCGTACGTCCCCTAACTAGGGTTGGTTCTGCTTAAGAAATTCCTTGGGGTTTGGTTGTGTGAAGGCTTGGGTTGGCTATCTCAAACGAGTTCTCGATTCCATGGTAATGTAGAAGTTAATTTTTGCTAGTAATGGGATTTATTCCATTCTTTGGTCATGGCGGCTTGGCTCGTGGGCTCCTCATTCTCTAGCAGTCCACAACCGTGCGACTGGCCAAACGTTACGACTTGGACTTCGGCAGCACTTGCTCAAAAGAGTGGAGGGAGGGGATTGTATAGGTCCATGACTAAACATGGACCAGGGGACAGTCGGGCTGACCAGCAAGAGGTGGCTACTAGTAGTAGAAAAATGACTAACATAGAGTGGGGACCATGTCTAATGTTGTTGGAAAATTTGTTGACTGAAAATAGCATTTCCCCTAGTAGTTTCACATCTATTTTTAGTTTCTTCTTTTTATTTATTACTCATTGTAATTCTTCCAAGAAACGAATATACATACACATCACATGCTACTCGCGGGAAGGATTTTCCCATTATCTAGTCCATGCGACCACATCTAGGAAGAGAGCCGAAGATCAAGGGAGATGGAGAAGGGGAGCGGAGATGATCGTCACAACGGCCTTGGAGGAGTGGATATGGCTCATGGTTGCGGGGGATGCGGTGAGTATGGCCCTGTTCAGCGAGATTTTGTGAATTGTTTCGAACATGTAAATGCTTGACGCAGAGTCGATTGGAATTGCGATCTCGGTGATGGAGGCGGAGGGAGAAAGTATGTTCAGAGATGAAGCTCCTCCAATTCAGGTTATTCACTTGGCTATGATGGAATCTAAATCGGCAGATCCTGGGTAGAGGAGGTGTTCAGCGACATATAAATCCTATGTGCTATCCCCCTAAATCTAGAAGAGTTTGTGGTGGGGCAGTCATGGCGATGCCTATAATTAGCACAACCATCATGCTTATGAGAATTATTATCATCAATTTCAGAAATATCACCAACCAAATCAAGAGCGAAGCAACTAGCAGGTGAAACTAACATAGATGGAGAGCTAGTTAAATCAACCACATATGCAGTATTATCAGTACAATGTTGATTCCTCAATTTTTTCTTCATAGATCTTTGTGTTTGTCTATCACGGACAATAGGATATCAGATGAGCCATATCGATCTACATCTCTCGAATGGGTAACGAAATATTTATTCTTGGTAACATGAATTTGAGCAGGGGGTTTGATTATACATACCACACACTACAAAAGATTCCTCATCAGAATCCTCTCCGGCTAGCACCAGGGAAAGGATGTCGACCGGAGTGACTCCTAATACCCACCTAACCCATGACCAAGAGCCCGAATACACGCTGAGAGAAGAGTGAAGCGAGACGAGCTACACATCATCTTCATCGGGTGCATGCCTCTCTCCCTCCTTGGTGTAGGCACGACTATTTCTCCCATCTCCGGCATATGCTGGTCCACCAGCCCCTGTACAAGCATTGACATTAGTGCTCCCACCACATACTCCTCTAGATTTGGAGAAAACATCACATGGGATCTGTATACCACTTATCTCCTCCTCTGCCCTGGATCTACCGATTTCGATTACACCATAGCCCAGTGAATGTGCTCTCAGTAAAAACTCCATCTCAGAACATCCTTGTTCGTTTTGCCTCCATCGTTGAAAGGGTGATTCCAACCAAATCCACATCGAGCATCTCCATTTTCAGAAACCATCCGTAGCTCTCTCTGAACTGGGTCATCCTCAGTTCATCCTCTGCCACCATGTGCTATATCCTCTCCTCTAAGCCCGTCATGATGATCATCTCCGCTCCCCTTCTCCCCCCTCAAGTTTCTCCACCCAGATATGGTCATGTTGACTAGAGAAGAGGAAAATCATTTCCGCAAGTAGCATGTGATGTGTATCTATATCTGTTTCCCTGAAAACTTACAATGAGTAAATAAATAAAAAGAAACCCAAAAATAAATGTCAATCCTCTAGGGGAAATGTTATTTTGAGTCAACAAAATTTCCAACAATGTGAGACATGGTCCCCATTCTGTAGTAGCTATTTTCCCTACTACTAGTAGTCGTTGCCCGCTCTTGACGTCGGTCGTCCCCTCATCCATGTCCTGTCGTGGTACTGTCCATACCCCTCCCTCCACTCCGCCAAGCCGAGTGCCGCCAAATTACAAAGCCGTAACATTCAACTAGTGCCACAATGGTGGATCGGTGGAGAATGAGGAGTACACCAACCAAGACGCCATGACCAGGATGTGGAATAAATCCCATTACCTGCACAAACAAACCTATACATCTCCATGGAATTTAGAACAAGTCCCAGATAACCAACCCAAGCCTAGGCACAACCAAACCCGAAGGAATCATCAGTGGGACCCCCACTTTTATTAGACCTCGGTGCTGCGGCATGGGGAGGGGAGCCATGCTCCTTTTCTGGAGCCCGCGTATGTGGGGACCCATAACATGGCACTTGGGTTGATGTTTCCTTTCTTTCACTAGCTTGATAAATGGCAAGTGGTATGGACACTTTATTTTATCTTCCTACTAGGTCCTTATGTTTTTATTACGTGATTACCGTAGATTGTTGTGTGACAATTCTTTAGTAATTATACATCACATTATTACATTACACGTACAAAACTGCATAGCCTTTCCGTTCTCTCCAATTTTAGCGTTGTGCTGGTGATTTATGCACTAATGACACATGTGTTTCTTTACTTCTCTTGAAATGCACCGGCGTTCTAATATTTGTTTTCCCACGTCCAACTGTTTTTCCTTTCTATTTCTATCACTGTGTTGTGATCCTTTGAGAAGGTGCCTCAAGTGTTTTATCCTCCTTTAGCGAGAAAATAACAACGGCGGTGTGTCGATAGTAATAACATCGAGGTCGTAACATCACGCCCTCTCATTCACTTTCTCTCCCTGAACTTTCATAGCACTGACACATTGCCTTCTCAACCATGTTATCTTCCTCACTGTCTATCGGAGTCAGCGGCACACTATTCCTGTGCTTAGCGCCTCCCAAATGTGAATCCAGGGTTCCCACGGCTTCCTCATTTGTCTCTAAGTTGGGTTGTCTCACGGATACAACGATAGCTGTTGCACCGGCCGTAAAATCTTCTTCTTCCATCGGAATCAATATTACCGGTGAGTACATACTACAAGTTTGATTTCAATCCATCATTTGCATCTACTTAGTGCATGCATAGTAATTGACGGTACTATGCCCTCTTAGGTATGGATTAAGAAAGGAGCACATACCTATATGGAAGATGAAAACTTGCATCCATACTTTTTTCAGAAGTATATAAAAGAACTTACTCTATACTTC
Source organism: Triticum urartu (assembly GCF_056163025.1). Classification (NCBI taxonomy): domain Eukaryota; kingdom Viridiplantae; phylum Streptophyta; class Magnoliopsida; order Poales; family Poaceae; genus Triticum; species Triticum urartu. The sequence goes on along the minus strand of NC_141877.1, from coordinate 653,133,034 downwards.
CTTTAGTTTATACTTACTTCTGACTGATATTTTTTTTCTATTTTTTGTTTCACCATCCCCACCGACACCACTGCTGGCTTGTGATTCGCTGGCGGTTTGATGGAAGGCGACTAAAAGGCTCGGACTCATCGGCGATTACCGTCATAGGGTCTATACGATTGGGCACAGGCACCAATGCTAGCGACATGGAGTCATCGTCACCGTACTTAGTTGGCTGGCTGCACTTCTCCACTGCATATCCTCCTCATGCAACAACCGTGTCGAGGCCAACATGCTTGTCGAGGCTACCAAGCTGAGCTGCGTTGAAGGAAGTAGGGATTGTCATTCAGGCCGTAGATCGAGTGCATGCTCTGCATGCTACTAGAGTACTATGGTATTGATAAGCATTTCGGTAGCCGAAACGGCTTCCTTCCTGCCATCACTCCCTACTTCTCAAACGATGCCCTCACCTCATTCATTCCTCACATAGCATAGGCAGAGCTCTTACCAAGAACAAACATGCTCATCAACCATAACAAAACCATAAACCTCCTATTGCACAAAGCTCAAAATCTTTGTGGCGGAATTGTTTTACATCTTTGAGTAGTGGTATCTTGGAATGGTTGGGAAGAGGCCACAAATGTTAAGAAAATAGGGAAAATGGAAAGAAATGGGAGGAAGAAGTATAACTAGTAGACTCACCAGATGGAGAATTTATTCATCCTAAAATGGGGAAAATGAAATAGTTGGATCAAACGATGTCACTTGTTTTGCTATTTCCTTCCTTGTACTGGCTTGAAGAGTGGTGTGCACACTTTGTCTTCCTAAGTCCCTGTGTGCATTTTTGGGGATCGTATGTTGTTGTGTTATAAATACGCACATTGCTATGTGTACTAAACCACCCAAGCTTTCAACTCCATCTGCCTTTTAGGTTGCTGGTGATTTCTATGTTGCTGACACACGTGATACTTTAGTTCTCTTTGTACATACATGATTTTGACTGGTCTTCTCTGGGTTTTTTCTCATGTCCAGTCAGTGTTTTTTCATTGTACACCATGTAATGTGACCCTTTAATAAGGCACACCAAACACTTTCTCCTCCTTTAGAAAATTAAGCAAAAAAAGAAACAATAAATAGCAGTAATAACAATGGTGGTGCATCAAAAGGTAGCCCTCTCCTTTGCGTCCTCTCTCTCAACCTCTCACAACATCAACACATGACCCTTTCCACCATTTTGTCTTCCTTGATGTCCATGGGGGTTAGCGGCCTGCTGGCCCTAGACCCAGCGTTGCCTGCCATCCCGATTGCGAGATCCAGAGTCCTCACAACATCATCATCGGTCCTTGCCTAGGTGGGTGGGTGGTTTCACGGATACAACATCGCCTATTGCACCATCGGTAAATCCTCTTCTTCCATCATATCAACATCGCACACGATTATTTGTTTCAATCTAACATCTGCATCTATTAGTGGATGATAATTATAATAAAAACATGTTTATACTTACTTTATTGTAACTTTAAATTCAAACTGATGAAAGTGTGTTACCAATTTTATTCTTCGTCCCACTAGTGCCACCATCGCACAACGTCGGTCTGACGTCACACAGCAAGACCTCGACTCAGTGGGTACCATGGTCGTTGGGTCCATGGAATTTGGCCATAGGCACAAATGCCAACAGCATGGAGCCTTTGTTACCGTACTTAGTTGATTATTCATGCCTCTACGTGTCATCCTCCACATGTTCATCTGGAAGGCCGGCATGCCAGTGCCTCTGTGCTAGCATCATCTGGGCCAACGAGAAAGTCGAGGCTAGCTGGCAAGCTAAGCTATACTAAAGGAACTACGGAGTGTCTTCCAGGCCATACGTCATGCAAATGCTCTACATGGGGCCAGAGGACTGTAGTGTCAGCAGGCTATTGGCAGCCCAAATGACTCCCTTCCTGCCATCGCTCCCTACTAGTTGGTTGACGCCCTCACCTCCATAATTCCTCATAGAGTAGAATTAGACTTGCTACCCACAACAAACATACTCACCAACTATAAGAAAACCGTAAAACCTAGTGTTGCACAAACATCAAAATCTTAATGGCAAAAGAGTTTACTGTTTTGAATGGTGATATCTTGAAATGGCTAGCAAGAAACAACAAATGTCAGAAAAATGGGGGAATAAAAAAGGAAATGGTAGGAAGAAACATTAAAGTCACTAGATGGTGAGTTCATTCATCGTAAAATGATGAAAATGAAATAGTTGGAAGAAACAATGTCACTTGCATTGTTACTTCCTTTCTTTCACCTCCTTGACAAGTGGTATTAACTCTTCCTAGGTTCTTTTGTGCATTTTTGCTATAACTATGTACATTTCTACATGTACTAAAAACACATCATTTCAATCCTCACAGATTTGTTTTTGGTTTGCTAGTGATTATTATGATCTTGACATGTCTGTTTTGTTAGTTCACTTCGTACGTACGTGATTTTGACTGGTCTTCTCCGATTTGTTTTCTCACATCCATTTAATTTCTGTTCTTTTTCACATAGTGTAATGTGATCGTTCAAGAAGGCACATCCAACACTTTCTCCTCCAGCCACATATTAAGTAAAAAGGGGACAATAGGACACATTCTAGTAAAAAAAGGTCCCAAAAGAAGTTTGTTATTGTGATGCATGTTAGAACTAATGAAGAATTATCTAAAAATGTTGAAGGAAATTTATGACTTGAATATTAATATGTGTCTAACAACGAAGACAACAATGTAGGATGACAAAGCAATATGACTAACAACGAGGACGACAATGTATGACCTGGGATGCAATAGCTTGTCAAATGTAGCACACATACAAATCGACAACGATGTATGAACCAAAACATGATGTAGTAACATAGAGGAATTGTAGGCAAGAAATCAGTACCTCTGTGCACATACAAACCGACAAGGATGTATGAATTGATACATGATGTGGTAACATAGAGGAATTGCAGGCAAGAAATCAGTACCTCCCCTTTCTCTGAAACAACCTACAACTCTTATTTTGCCCCATATTTCCTAGGTAAAAAAATACAATGACCAGGGCCGTGTCAGGGTCACCGTCCAGGATTACACATTCGTCATCCTCATCAGCGGCAACATCTCCCTTCTTCTCGCCATACGGAGTGGACAACATCTCCTGTATCATCGCGGGATCATCTACCCCCCCCCCCATTTTAGTTAGGTTGTTGAGCAATAGGTTGGAGGCCCACTCGAGAGCATCAGTCATTGGCTTGGTAGCAAAGGGATCCTCCTTCTCGTCATCTAAGATGATCTCGATGAAAGCCCTCGCCACCAGTCTCGTTATCTACCCCAAAACTGTCGTGGAATTGTCACGACAGATTTCCTAGCGAAAGGACTTAGTCGTAGGGCCATCGCAACTAGGAAGCTTAAAGGGGTTAATCGGGATAAAGGACCCGAGAGGTTTATACTGGTTCCTCCCCTTACGGTGAAGGTAAGGCCTAGTCCAGTTTATGTTGTATTTCTAGGTTTCGATGACCAAGGAGCGAATCCGCTAGCTTGGCTATCGATCTGTCGTTTCTTGTCCTAAGCCGTTGCCGGGTCGTCCCCTTATATACACGGGTTGACGCGTGGCGGCCTACAGAGTCCCAGCCGGCTCATAAAACGTGTCCGGCTCGGTGACTTCTTTTATATGCCTTTGTTTACAAGTCTTTCTTTGCATATGGCAGTTTACAATATTGGGCCTTAAGCCGCCTCTGGGCTTAGGCCTTCTACAATTCTTAATAAACTACCACCTTGAATATTACTGGGCTTCTCTTAACAATCCGCCATTAGGGTTGACCCAGCCCCTCCTGGGCGGGTCATACCTGAAAGTTATATTCCCAACATTAGGCCCCAGGTTGATTTGAACCTTGTTCTTGTCAACCTTCAACATTTAGACGAAATCCATCTTCCCTTGTCTGTAAAAGCTTTGTAACCTGCCATGACGTCATCTTCCGAAAATATGAAAGCCTGCTATGACGTTATCTCCAGCAGATCTTTATCCTTAAATGTCTTCCGAGAATTGAGGCGTCCATTTAGCTGGATAATCATTATTTGGGTCTTCCTTGATTTTCGTGCCTGCCTGTTCTCTTATCCCCTTATAAATAGGCATGACTAGGTCTTTCCTCACTCTTCCCTTTCTTCATCTTCTTCCTCTCGCAACCCTACTGCCGCTCGACCCCCGCCACCGTTGCAGAGCACCTCGTCTTCCTCAACCTCGGCCGCTGCAGCAACCTGAATCAATCCAGAGAACGGCGGTGACCCTCCGCAGAAGATCCATGGATGTAAGTGTTCACCTTCCTGCTCCTCAGATTCGCATTAGGGTTTCTAGGTTTCTGTGTGTTCTTCATAGTTCATCGTAGTTTCTTCATAGTTCCTCCTCCGCAGCCTCTTCTGATCCAAAAAGGAACACATAACTTGTGCGGTAGTTGTTTTGCATCCATTTTTGATACTAGTATATCCCATTTTCTTGTACAGAGGCCTCATTATAACTCATGAACTCATCTGTACTAGATTTTCAGGTCTAGAATATCTTCTTTTTGGAACGGCCATTTGATCCAAAATAATAGTGACAGCTTGGTAAACCTGTTTGTGTCAACACTTTTCCAATTCTGTTTCTGGCATCCTTTGAATATCTTTAGTCATGGCGGCTTATCACGCCGGCTCACTTTTCCTTTATATATCATTAGCCCTTATTTTAAGACGCCATTACTTATTTGTACCATCACCATTTAACGTCTAATTTCATCATTGAATTGAACCGACACACCACTTTCTTTTCAGTCTATCCTTTCACCATGCCGTCCAAAGCGCCAACAATCTGCAGCTTGGTCCCTTCCACAGTTACGGAGGATACCTTGAAGGAATTTTTCACCATAGGATTTTTGCCAGAGAAAAACGCTATGTCTTATCGTGCTCCTGACCCGGACGAAGAATGGCCTCAGCCCAAAGACGGTGAAGTTATCATTTTCACTGACCACATGAATCGGGGTTTCTCACCACCCGGCTCAAAGTTCTTCCCAGACATTCTGCATTTTTTCAAGCTTGGCCCACAAGACATTGGACCCAACTCTATCTCCAATAGCTGCAATTTTCAAGTTCTTTGTGAGGTATATCTTCAAGAAGAACCGACCATGGAACTATTCAGAGAATACTTTTATCTAAACCACTAGAACGAATGCACCAACGACCTTAGTTTCAAGCTTGGTGGAATCTCAATTCAGCGCCGACAGGGCGCCGTCTTTCCCTTAATAGTCTTACCGAGCCATCGCAAAGATTGGAATCAGACTTGGTTCTACTGCCAAGATACGTCACCAGCCAATGAAAAACCACTGTCGGGTTATCGCGCGGAGCGTCTGGATTCCAAGTTTGTGCTCCCTGATAAGCTCACCGTTGTTGAACGCAACAAGCTTATTCCATCTATTAAAAGGATTCAAGCCTTATTGGGGAATGGCTTAACTGGAGTTGACCTGATTCGTTGCTGGGTCGCATGGCGGGTCCTCCCTCTAAGCCGCCGATCCAAGTTAATGTATGAGTATGGCGGAGGCCCAAATGACTCTCTGCGTTATAGCTCTGTTCAATTGACTGAAGAAGACGTTGTTGCAATGTCAACCATCCTTGTGAACGGCAAATACGAGGACTGCAGTAAGGTTGGGTTAAACCCCTTCTGCAAACTTAACCCGACACCATAGGTGAAAACCCCTGACCTCTTTCTCTTTTTGTGTTTTCCTCAGTAGTTTAAATACTTGCATGACCTTTTAACCTGTTTATTTGTTTACATGCCAAATCTGACTTCTGGAAGGCCAAGTATGATCATGAAGCTGCCAAGAAGGCTAGAGCCGCTGCCATAGCCCCCAGGAGAACGACCTGGAAGCCCAAGAAGAAGAAGACTGCATCTAACTTATTCCACCTGGATGATGCTTCTGAGTCAGAGGTAGCCCTTGACTCCCTTGGCCAGTTTTTTAACTACCGTATTGACATTGACTATTGCCAGGACAACACGGGGGCCAGCCAGGCCGTGGAAGAATAGGTAACTATTTCCTCTGACTCAGCCCCTTTGCCAAGACAGAAACTTCAACTGGTAACCCGAAAAGTAAGGTTTTCGCACCCTTTGGCTTATCTGGACCCTCATTTTCTTTTGAAAAAGCAGCAACATGAGAGCCATCATCAGGCCCGGACTAATGACGACGATGAACCGCCTTCCGATTTACAACAAACTCCTCGAAAACGCCAGAATGAGGTTTCTTTCATCTTTGTCTTTTTCTTCCATTAATGGATCTATTCCCTTGCATCACAACTTTATTTTACCTTTGCAGGAGGTTTCTCGCTCTTCTGGCGACTCGTCACAAACTCAATTTCCGGCTTTCAAGAATGCCCCTGGGTAAGGAAAAATCATCTTTCCTCTGTATCTTTAAAACTGCATCATTACACTAACTGTCTCATAAAATCTTTCTTAGTGGTCAAGCCAAATGCAAGAAGGCCAAGGTGATTAAGCCGACAGAAGACCCGAAAGTTCCTGCACCTGTGCCGGCCATGCCAACTCCCTCTCAAACTGAAGCACCAGAAGACCCAGCTGTTCATACTCAATTGGACCATCCTGAGTTGTCAGCCGATGAGGCCACCCTTAATCCGACCATTACTGAACCATCTAGCTCAGCTAACCCGCCAACAACTTCTGATATTGACGTTTTGATTACCGGTAGCCGATTTGTTGAACCAGGGACCCCCACTGTATTAGCCCGGCATACTGCTAAGCAAGAGGCTTTAGAGAAGCAGAAAGTGCGGTTTGATATCTCCCATTACGCTCACCTCAATGTCAATGATGTACTGTCCGGCTATCTCAGTCATGTGCACTCCAGTCGTGACTCGGAAATCGAGATGGTCAAACAATTGCAGCTAAAATATGAGGTATGTTCTCCGGTTTACTTATACTCTGCCAGCCCCCAAGTCTTCAGATGATGAACTTGAATGATCTGTAGACTTTATGATATAAGTTGATACTTTGCCTCTAGATTTTTAGAAAGTCCAATAGAGTAGCGTAAAATTCACCTATAGTCCCCAAGGGCCGGCTCAATTTATCATAAATGAACCGGTACTTAATTGCATAACTGTCTTTTACTAGTCCCAATAAGTATTGTGATCCGGCTCAATCTTGAAAAACTTTCTGAATATCATGCATTAGCCCCCAAGTGCCAAGCGTTGTTACTTTGTAAAACCCTTGGGACTTGAAACATATAAAAGTCATAAAAAATTGCTTTGGCAGACATTAGCCCCAAGGTGTCAACTGATATTGCAGTGCAAAGTACTTGAGACTTGAACCCTTATAACTTTTAGTTTAAGTCTTGACACACCTGTGAATGTTTTGTAGAACGCCTTATCTGAGTTGGGCTCTCAATTGACGGATGCCAAGACCCGGTTGGCGGAGCAGGAGACAGAGATAAAGGACACTGACTCTAAACTCCAATTGAGCCTCTCTGAATCTGAGAAATTGAAGACCAGCTTTGCTGCAAAAAAGAAATCCTGGGCCAAAGAAAAGACGCTGCTGATACAACGCACTGAAACAGCTGAGGCAACTCTCGAGGAGGCTACTACAGAGCTCACCGGTTTAAAAAACCGTGTGTCGCAAATGGTCTCCGCCATCTTCGGTGAGTTTTTCCATAAGGCCCTTATACTCTATTTTGACCAAGAATGTAAACCGCCTGCTTAACCTTTGTTAAAATACTTACAGGTCCGCCGAGTAACAACCTGAGCCAGGACAGTGTGACAAAGCTGAAGGCGGTTTATACCTTGGTGGAACAACTTTATACGGGGGCTCAACGGGCACTTGCTGCTATCTCTCCTGCCAACCAAGGACCCAACCGCCTAAGTGATGTTTTGAAGAAGTTATCGATCTTACCCGCCAGGTTTCAAGAGGTCAAATGATCATGTGCCAGAGCCGGAGCTCTGACTGCCCTGAGCCGCTCCAAAGCCTGGGTGCCGAATTTAGACCCGGTTGATGTGGCTAAGGGGTACCCTACCGTGAAGGAAGACGTGACTCCATTTGAGCAAGATGACTTTATTGCCTGTGTGAGGGGAGTTCGTCCTCAAGCTACCATTCTTGGAGAGGAGACAAACATCGACAAATATCAGCCGGGTTTTGATATGGAGAATAAGAAGATGGCGACTCCCTGTTACAAGGTGACAGATCTTATCCCGCCGGTTCACCAACACACTTTTGCCCCGTAAGTCGATCCAGTCGGCCTGATTGACGATGAAGCAGAGTTCATTGCTCTGAACGCATTTGACTGGTCCAATCCCAGCTTCCAACCAGTAGAGGGAGGCGAACCGGCGAGGGGAGAGTCATAACCATCTTTTGGGCTCTCAAAGCCTTGTAATAGATTAGTTTGAAAACTGCATGTTTTGCCTATGTCATCGTGCATAAAATGTTGCCTATGACTCTTTGCCAATGATGTCAATATATATATGCAGCACATCTGTGATTACATCTGCAATGTTTTAACTCTGTTCCTATAAAGAATGAAAGAGTTGGCCTGGCGGTTTAGCACCGGACGGGTCAAAACATCCGGTATATGACTTATGAAATTATCAGAGTGGAAAAGACAGAACCAGATGCAAAATAAACAAGGCTGTGTTCTTTGAATCTGTACTGCCGGTTTACATGACCCGGATGATGAGGTTGATAAACCAATCTTTGTTAGAAGTCAATACTTCCATATGTCTTGATGAATTTTATGCCTTGGCAACTCATTGTCAAATAACCGAGCCGGTTTAACTTGAAACCATACTGACAGTTAGATTTGAGATGATGAAAAACAGCAAGACAAAAACACTAGGCTTCAGACAATGTAAATCAAAACATTTAAATAAAAAACTGGAGGCTTATGATTAGAATATGATCAGTAAACCGGACCAAAGGGGTCAAGCTAAGATTCAAATATGATCATATAGCCCCCAGTGGCTTTGGCGTTGGGCTGATCAAGAGGGTACCGACAGCTATGTTCTCTTTGGTTCGAATACGACCTTTGTTTGAACAGGAAGCCCCCAAATGACCTTGAGAGGTTTTTAACGACCCTGATTCAAATACGAACCAAGTCGGACCCAAAAGGGGTTAAGCTATGATTCGGATACGATCAAGAAGCCCCCTAGTGAGTTCGACTTTGAGCCGATCATGAGGGTTATGACAGCTATGTTCTCTTTGGTTCGAATACGACCTATGTTTGAACAGGAAGCCCCCAAATGACCTTGAGAGGTTTTTAACGACCCTGATTCGAATACGAACCAAGTCAGACCCAAAAGGGGTTAAGCTATGATTCAGATACAATCAAGAAGCCCCCTAGTGAGTTTGGCTTTGAGCCGATCACGAGGGTTACGGCAGTTATGTTCTCTTTGGTTCGAATACGATCTATGTTTGAACAGGAAGCCTCCAAGTGACCATGAGGTTTACAGCTAGATTCGAATACGATCAGGAGCCGTACCAACAGGGTTAAGCTAGATTCGGATACGATCAGCCCCCTTTTGATCATTTTAAATAATGAAAATAATAAATCATTGAAAGGGAAAAGGACAGAGGTCCTGCTTTATTACTTATCATAATGTATACAATGTCAAAGTATGCACATGACGAGAGCCGGTGGCTTAAGTATAGTATGGCCGAAGATGAGCAATGTTCCATGGCCGGCGGGTCTCCTCCTCCGACTTAGGTGAGTCTTTGTGCTCTCGAACGTCAATGAGGTAATATGACCTGCTGTTTAAGTTCTTGCTGACCACAAAGGGTCCTTCCCAAGGCGGGGATAGTTTGTGTGCATCAGACAGATCCTGGGTGAGCCAGAGCACCAGGGCACCTTCTTGAAAGGTCCTGGACTTAACCCGGCGGCTGTGATAACGGCGCATGTCTTGTTAATAAATTACTGATCGAGCCACCGCCAAATCTCTCTCCTCATCTAACAAGTCAAGTGCATCCTGTCGGGCTTGTTCATTATCAACGTCAATGTAAGCCGCCACGCGAGGCAAGTCATGACGGATGTCACTAGGCAGCACTGCTTCTGCTCCATAAACCATGAAGAAAGGTGCATAACCTGTAGACCTGTTAGGAGTGGTATTGATACTCCACAGCACCGAGGGTAATTCCTCTACCCAACAACCCGATGTCTGTTGTAAGGGAACCATAAGCCGGGGCTTGAGACCTTTTAAGATTTCCTGATTTGCTCTCTCAGCTTGACCATTGGATTGGGGGTGAGCTACTGACGAAACATCAAGCCGGATATGCTCACGTTGACAAAACTCCTCCATAGCACCTTTGGACAGATTAGTTCCATTGTCAGTTATAATGTTGTGTGGAAAACCAAAGCGAAAAATCACCTTTTTCATGAACTGAACCGCCGTGGCTGCATCACACTTGCTCACTGGTTCTACCTCAACCCATTTTGTGAATTTGTCAACTGCCACCAAAAGATGTGTCTTTTTATCTTTGGACCTTTTGAAAGGTCCAACCATGTCAAGCCCCCAGACTGCAAACGGCCAAGTGATTGGAATCATCCGCAACTCTTCAGCCGACACGTGCGCTCGTCGTGCAAATTTTTGACATCCATCGCACCTACTGACCAGATCCTCTGCATCAGCGTGAGCCATTAACCAGTAAAAGCCATGAAGAAAAGCTTTGGCCACTAGAGATTTTGAGCCGGCATGATGGCCACAATCTCCCTCATGGATCTCACGAAGAATCTCTTGACCTTCTTCAGGAGAGACACATCGTTGAAATGCCCCAGTGACGCTGTGATGATACAACTCACCATCAGAAATTGTCATTGACTTGGACCGCCGGGTTATCTGTCGGGCCAGGGTGTCATCCTCTAGCAACTCGCCCCAGGTCATGTAAGCCAAGAATGGTACTGTCCAATCTGAAATGACATGAAGAGCCGCCACCAACTGTGCCTCCGGGTCAGGAATGGCCAAATCTTCTTCTGTAGGCAACTTAACAGATGGGTTATGTAAAACATCTAAAAAGGTGATAGGTGGCACCATCTTATGCTGAGATCCCAACCGGCTTAAGGCATCAGTCGCTTCATTCTTTCTGCGGTCAATGTGTTCCACTTGATAACCTTTAAAATGCCCCGCAACAGCGTTGACCTCGCGGCTATAAGCCGCCATGAGAGGATCCTTAGAATCCCACTTGCCTGACACTTGTTGAGTCACAAGATCTGAATCGCCTAGGCACCGTACCCGGCTTAAACTCATTTACTTAGCCATTCGAAGACCATGAAGCAAGGCCTCGTACTCAGCTGCATTGTTAGTGCAAGGTAACATCAATCATAACACATAACGAAATTTGTCACCTCGAGGAGAAGTTAGAACAACTCCAGCCCCGAGCCTTCCAATTATCTGGACCCATCAAAGTGATTCGTCCAGTATGTGTTGTCTGGTTTCTTCTCTGGCATCTGCAACTCTGTCCAGTCATTAATGAAGTCAACCAGCGCTTGAGATTTGATCGCAGTACGTGGCACATACTTCAAACCATGAGACCCAAGTTCAATAGCCCACTTGGCAACTCGTCCCATGGCTTCTCTATTTTGAATAATGTCTCCTAGAGGAGCAGAGCTAACCACAATGATTGGGTGACCCTGAAAGTAATGCTTGAGCTTCTGGCTTGCCATGAACACCCCATAAACAAGCTTCTACCAATGTGGATATCTTTGTTTAGATTCAATGAGCACCTCACTGACATAGTAAACCGGCCGTTGGACCGGATGTTCCTTGCCAGCCTCCTTGCGCACCACAACAATGGCCACACCGACAGCACGTGAGTTAGCAGCCACATACAACAACAACGACACTTTCTCAACCAGAGCAGCAATAATCAGCGGCTCAGCGAGCTGTTTCTTCAGATCCTCAAAAGCAGAGTTAGTAGCGTCACTCTAGACAAAGTCATCTGCCTTCTTCATCATTTGATACAAATGCATCGCCTTCTCCCCTAATCGGCTTATGAACCGGCTTAAGGATGCGACACGACCTGCCAACCGCTGAACGTTATTGATGCACGCCGGTTTAGCCAGAGATGTAATTGCCTTAATTTTCTCCGGGTTAGCCTCAATACCTCTATTAGACACCAAAAACCCAAGAGTTTGCCAGCTGGGACTCCAAAAACACACTTGGCCGGGTTAAGCATCATCTTGTAGACCCGGAGGTTATCAAAGGTTTCCTTCAGATCAGTTACCAAGGTTTCCTTCTCTTTGGATTTCACCACTATATCATCCACATAAGCATGAACATTACGCCCAATCTGATTGTGAAGGCAATTCTGCACACATCGTTGATAAGTCGTCTAGGCACTTTTAAGCCCAAAAGGCATAGACACATTGCAGAAGGCTCCAAACAGAGTGATGAAAGCTGTGTTCTCCTGGTCCTTAATTGCCATCTAGATCTGATGATAACCCGAATAGGCATCCAAAAAACTCAAACGCTCACAACCCGCCATAGCATCAATGATCTGATCAATACGAGGGAGAGCAAAAGGGTCAGCCGGACAAGCCTTGTTTAAATTTGTGTAATCCACACACATACGCCAGGTGCCATTCTTTTTTAGTACAAGCACCGGGTTAGCCAACCACTCCGGGTGAAAAACTTCAGCAATGAACCCGGCTACCAAGAGCCGGGCCACCTCTTCTCCAATCGCCTTGCGCCTTTCCTCGTTAAACCGTCGAAGAAACTGCCTGACCGGCTTAAATTTCGGATCAATATTGAGAGTGTGCTCAACGAGTTCTCTCGGGATACCCGACATGTCAGAAGGCTTCCATGCAAAGATGTCCCGGTTCTCACGGATGAACTCGATGAGCGCGCTTTCCTATTTTGGATCCAAGTTAGCACTGATAATGAACTGTTTGGGTGAGTCGCCAGGCACAAAATCAACCATCTTGGTGTCATTAGCTGATTTGAATTTCAACACCGGTTCATGCTCCGTAGTTGGCTTCTTCAAAGACGTCATGTTTGCCGGGTCAACATTATATTTATAAAACTTTAATTCCTCTGTTGCACAAACGGACTCAGCATAAGAAGCATCACCTTCTTCACATTCTAGGGCTATTTTACGGCTTCCATGTACTGTGATGGTGCCTTTATAACCCGGCATCTTGAGCTGCAGATATACATAACACGGCCGAGCCATGAACTTGGCATAAGCCGGCCGTCCAAACAGGGTATGATATGGGCTTTTGATCTTAACCACTTCAAAAGTTAACTTCTCAGCCCTAGAATCGTATTCATCCCCAAAGGCTACTTCCAGCTCAATCTTACCAACTGGGTATGCCGACTTACCAGGTACAACACCATGAAAAGAGTGTTGGATTGTTTAAGACTCTTGTCAGTCAACCCATGCGATGAAACATCTCATAATAGAGGATGTTGATGCTACTGCCTCCGGCCATGAGCACCTTAGTAAATTTATATCCACCAACCTGAGGCGCCACCACCAAAGCCAAGTGACTCGGATTATCCACCCGGGGAGGATGATCCTTCCTACTCCACACAATAGGCTGTTCTGACCATCTCAAATAACGTGGAACCGCCGGTTCAACAGCGTTTACAACCCTTTTATGAAGTTTCTGGTCCCTCTTGCACAAACTAGTGGTAAATACGTGGTACTGCCCACTGTTCAGCTGTTTTGGGTTACTCTGATACCCGGACTGCTGCTGCTATTGCTGCTGATTACTTTGGCCGGATTGCTGATTATAACCACCTTGGTTACCCGGATGGCCCTGCCCGTGAAAACCGCCTCCGCCTGAGCCGGCGCCCGGGCCATGAAAACCACTGCCGCCTGAACCGCCGCCAGGTCCGTGGTTACCATCGAACATGTTGGAATTTTTAAATGCCTTCATGATCGTACAGTCCTTCCACAGATGGGTAGCTGCCTTCTCCCGGGTGCCGTGTCTCGGACAGGGTTCATTCAGTAGTTGCTCAAGGGTGGGACCTGACCCGCCTGACCGAGGAGGTGGCCTCCCCTTGCGTCGTTGGTTGTTGTCCTGTGTACTGGCGTTAGCCACAAACTCGCCAGCCTTACATTTATTACCTCCTTGATTCGCCGGATTACGCCGGTGACCCTTGCCATTGCCGTTCTTTTTTCCCTTCCCTGGCTTCTCTTCATCAGACGCGGGATCCTTGGTACTATCTGAATCAACATATTTGACCAAAGCCGCCATCAACTGGCCCATGTCATGACAATCACGCTTGAGCCGCCCCAGCTTCTGCTTCAGAGGTTAAAAACGGCAATTTTTCTCCAACATTAAGACCGCAGAGCCGGCATCCATCTTATTAGATGAATGTATTATCTCCTTGACCCGGCGCACCCAATGGGTTGTGGACTCACCTTCCTCTTGCTTACAGTTAGTCAAGTCCATGATTGACATATGTTGCTTACATGTGTCCTTGAAGTTCTGAATGAACTGGGCTTTTAACTTCGCCCATGAGCCCATGGAGTTGGGTGGCAACCCTTTCAACCAAGTGCGAGCTATTCCATCCAACATCATAGTGAAATATTTAGCCATTGTTGCATCGCTGACCTCCAATAGCTCCATCGCCATCTCATAACTTTCAATCCATGCCCCAGGCTGCTAGTCGGCCGTGAAATTAGGCACTTTACGAGGCTCCTTAAAATCTTTTGGCAAGCGCTCATTACGTAGAGCCAGCACCAGGCAAGGGACACCTCCTGTCCTTGTGGCCACTCCTGCCTCAACAGAGGTTGCTAGATAAATCGGAAAAGCCTGATGAGCCGCCTGCTCAGCTGCCAGTTGAACCGCCCGCTCAGCCTCCTGACGGATCCTCTCCTGATCCACCATGTTAAAGGCTCCATCCTGCGCCGGGTCATACCTGCGTGGTTGGTTACAGCGTTGGGCATTGCTTGACATAGCCGCTGAGTCCATATGCCTGCTATAGCTCGGGCTCCGTCTTGGGCGAGGGGTTGAAATGGATTCTGTCTCGACTATAAGAGTACGCATCCTGCTGTGCCAGGGCTGTCTGACGAAGTTCCCTGACCCTTCGTGTTTCGATCGCCGTTGGAGAGTCGCCTTCCATTGGGAGAGCCGCCAGACGGGCCGACGCAGCAATTAAATTCTGCAAAGGGTTAGAGAAGTGACCCGGTGGTACTGGCGTGTAATGAGGCAGAGCAATATTCACACGGGGTGGTTCCATGGCCCTCAGTTGAACCGGCGCCCCCGTCCCGGGTTTTGTGATCCAGTTTGCCTTCGGCGGGTTGCTGGGACCGGCCCCAGGTGTGTGGAAAAGGTTCCTAGGATCATAAGTCAAAGGCAGACATGACTGAGTTTTCTGGTGTCTTCTCCTCATGACCTCGTTTGACGCGTTCAGATCCACCAAGAGCCGGGAAGTCTCCGCTTGAAGCTGCCGAGCACCAGCATCCAAAACCGCCCGCTCCGCAGCCATCCTGACATCTTCTGCCGCTAAATTTTCCTTGGCTTGTGCCACCTCTTCACGTAGTCGTGCCACCTCCGCGTCATGCTGAGCCTTATCTGCCGGCTCAACCACAGCAGTCAACAGAGCCTTCATCTTATCCATAAGGTCCATTAGTACCTGAGCCGGGGGGCGCGCGAGGTCTCCTGACCCGGCTGCTGCCAACCCAGTGGTTATTGCTGCCGCAGACGTAGAATTCTGCCCGGGTTGAGTGCCATCCATGAAGACTCCGTCTCGATTCGGCGGCTCAGAGGGGTCTAGAATACTGCTGCCATCGAAACAGCCCCCAAGCACGCCATCTTGTAGCTGATACAAAGAATCTGTCTCGCCTGTGGATGATGCACCGTCAGAGCAGATGGCTGTCTCACCACCGTCTATCGATCCTTCAGAAAATTCCCCTCCATGGATGCAACCCACGAAGAACCACCGCACGGCGGGTTGAGCCCGGGCGGTTCTCGCGCGCTGAGCCGTCTCGATGAGGTTGGTGCAAACGTCCGACTCAGGGCCTGACTCGCCGATCCGGCCGATGAAGATATGGATTCCGCCGAAGGGGACCCAGTACCCGTACTCAATCGAGCCGGCGTCGGAGCCCCAACCTTCGTCGTCGATGTAGAGCTTGCCAAGACGACTCTTGGTCATCCGGCCCACAACGTATCCCTTGAGCCCTTCGAAGTTGCCCTTTAAGAACTCAAATCCACCGTGCGCTAGCCCCACGGTGGGCGCCAACTGTCGTGGAATTTTCACGGCAGATGTCCTAGAGAAAGGCTTAGTCGTAGGGCCATCGCAACTAGGAAGCTTAAAGGGGTTAATCAGGACAAAGGACACGAGAGGTTTATACTGGTTCGGCCCCTTACGGTGAAGGTAAGGTGAGGGAGTCCTGGATTAGGGGGTCTCCGGACAGCCGGACTATATCCTTTGGCCGGACTATTGGACTATGAAGATATAAGATTGAAGAGTTCGGCCCGTGTCCGGATGGGACTCACCTTGGCATGGAAGGCAATCTAGGTAATACGGATATGTAGATCTCCTCCCTTGTAACCGACTCTGTGTAACCCTAGCCCCTTCCGGTGTCTATATAAACCGGAGGGTTTAGTCCGTAGGACAACAGACAATCATACCATAGGCTAGCTTCTAGGGTTTAGCCTCTACGATCTCCTGGTAGATCAACTCTTGTAATACTCATATCATCAAGAACAATCACGCAGGACGTAGGGTTTTACCTCCATCAGGAGGTCTCGAACTTGAGTAAACATCGTGTCCCCTGCGTCCTATTACCATCTGCCTTAGACGCACATTTCGGGACCCCCTACCCGAGATCCGCCAGTTTTGACACCGACATTGGTGCTTTCATTGAGAGTTCCACTATGTCGTCACCATAAGTATTGATGGCTCCTTCGATCATCGGTAATGATGCGGTCCAGGGTGAGGTTTTCCTCCCCGGGCAGATCTTTGTATTCGGTGGCTTCGCACTGCGGGCCAATTCGCTTGGCCATCTGGAGCAGATCGAGAGCTACGCCCCTGGCCATCAGGTCAGATTCAGAAACTTAAACTACACTGCCGACATCCGCGGAGACTTGATCTTCAATGGATTCGAGCCCATGCCAGGTGCGTCGCACAGTCACGATGAGCATGACGTAACTCTGCCGTCAGATGGTATTCGGGAGATCGCATCTGCAACTTCTCTGGTCGTCAATTCGGAGCGAATTGCGCCATCCGAGAGCGGAGGGATAGACCCCGCCATGGAAGCCGCACCCTCAGTGCCGATAGAGCTGGATACTGACTTCACCCCTTACGAGAACTGTGCCGCCGAACCACTGGATTTGTCTCCGGCCATGGACTCTGAGCCGCCTGCATCCACGCCCATCAAATCCGACTGGGCGCCGATCATGGAGTTCACCTCCGCGGATATCTTTCAGCACTCGCCTTTCGGCGATGTGCTAAATTCATTGAGGTCTCTCTCCTTGTCAGGAAAACCTTGGCCGAACTATGTCCGGCTAGAATGGGATGCGGACAATGAAGAAATTTGCTGTCCACCCACCACCCACTTAGTAGCCACTGTCGACAATGCTAAATTCATTGAGGTCTCTCTCCTTGTCAGGAAAACCTTGGCCGAACTATGTCCGGCTAGAATGGGATGCGGACAATGAAGAAATTTGCTGTCCACCCACCACCCACTTAGTAGCCACTGTCGACAATTTAACCGACATGCTCGACTTCGACTCCAAAGACATCGACGGTATGGGCGACGATGCAGGAGACGAACAGGAACCACCTCCCACAGGGCGCTGGACCGCCACCTCATCATATGATATATATACATGGTGGACACTCCCAAAGAAGGCAATGGTGACGAGACAGCGGAGGATGACCCCTCCAAGAAGCAACCCAAGCGCCGACGTCAGCGGCGCCGCTCGAAGTCCCGCCATAGCAAAAGTAGTGATACTGACACAGGAGATAATAAAACTCTAGATAGTGCCGAAGACAACCACAAACCCCTCTAGTACGATGTAGAGCGGGAGGATGAACAAGCTAGCCCTCCAGAGCAGGCGGCAGATGGAGAACCGGAGGAGGACAATTATATGCCTCTCTCCGAAGACGAGGCGAGCCTCGGCAACGAGGAATTTATCGTGCCTGAGGATCCCGTCGAGTAGGAGCGCTTCAAGCGCCGGCTAATGGCCACAGCAAATAGCCTGAAGAAAAAGCAACAACAACTTCAAGCTGATCAAGACTTTCTAGTAGATAGATGGACCGAAGTACTTGAGGCCGAGGAATACGAACTCGAGCGCCCCTCCAAGAGTTACCCAAAACACAGGTTGCTACCTCACCTAGAAGAGGAAGCATCGAAACCTCCATCACCAGTGTACGATGCGGCTGACCGGTCACCGCGTGGCCGAGATAGAAAGGCGTTTCAGCCTGCACCCCGCTGCCACTCAATCAAAATTACCAAGGCCCGGGGCAACACACGGGACCTGCGAGACGTATTGGAAAGTAGGGCAAAACTCGCAAGGTCAATATACGGGTCACGGGCACGCGCGCCAACACGGGACGATGATCGTCGCGCCGGATACACCAAAGATAAATTCGGCCGGGCCGAATACAGCAGACAAGACTCATATGAACTGCGTCGTGATATAGCCCGGCACAGAGGCGCCGCACACCCCCTATGCTTCACTGATGAAGTTATGGATCACAAATTCCCGGAGGGTTTTAAACCCGTTAATATCGAATCGTATGATGGCACAACAGATCCCGCTGTATGGATCGAAGATTTCCTCCTTCACATCCACATGGCTCGCGGTGACGATCTACACGCCATCAAGTACCTCCCACTAAAACTCAAAGGACCAGCTCGGCATTGGCTCAATAGCTTGCCAGCAGACTCCGTCGGCAGTTGGGAGGATTTGGAAGACGCATTCCTTGACAACTTCCAGGGCACTTATGTGCGACCACCGGATGCTGATGACTTGAGCCATATAACCCAGCAGCCAGGAGAATCGGCCAGGCAATTCTGGACACGGTTCCTGACCAAGAAAAACCAAATTGTTCACTGTCCGGATGCAGAGGCCCTAGCGGCATTCAAGCATAACATCTGCGATGAGTGGCTTGCCCGCCACCTTGGCCAGGAGAAGCCAAAGTCTATGGCAGCCCTCACGACACTCATGACCCAGTTTTGCGCGGGCGAAGATAGCTGGCTGGCTCGCAGCAACAACACATCAAGGAATCCGGGCACTTCAGATACCAAAGATGCCAACGGCAGACCACGTCGTAACAGACCAAAGCGCCGTAACAACGGCGATAAGAATGATGATACGGTAGTCAATGCCAGATTTAGAGGCTCTAGATCCGGTCAGAGGAAAAGGCCATTTAAAAGAAGTACTCTGACTCCGTCCAGTTTGGAGCGCATGCTGGATCGCTCATGTCAAATCCACGGCACCCCCGACAAGCCAGCCAATCACACCAACAGAGAATGCCGGGTGTTCAAGTAGGCCGGCAAGTTAAATGCCGAAAACAAGGACAAGGGGCTGCATAGTGTGACGAGGAGGAGCCCCAGCCGCTGAACACGGGAGGACAGAAGGGGTTCCCCCCACAGGTGAAGATGGTGAACATGATATACGCAACCCACATTCCCAAGAGGGAGCGGAAGCGTGCACTAAGGGACGTCTATGCGATGGATCCCGTCGCCCCAAAGTTCAACCCATGGTCCACTTGTCCGATCACCTTTGATCGCAGGGACCACCCCACTAGTATCCGTCATGGCGGATCCGCCGCACTGGTCCTAGACCCCATCATCGACGGATTTCACCTCACCCGAGTCCTTATGGACGGCGGCAGCATCCTAAACCTGCTCTATCAGGATATAGTGCGAAAAATGGGTTTCGATCCCTCGAGGATCAAACCCACCAAAACCACCTTTAAGGGCGTCATCCTAGGTGTAGAGGCCCATTGCACGGGCTCAATCACACTGGAAGTGGTCTTCGGATCACCGGACAACTTCCGAAGCGAGGAGTTAATCTTCGATATCGTCCCGTTCCGCAGCGGCTATCACGCACTTCTCGGACAAACATCATTTGCAAAATTTAATGCAGTACCGCATTACGCATACCTCAAGCTCAAGATGCCAGGACCTAGGGGGTTCATAACAGTAAATGGAAACACAGAACGCTCGCTCCACACGGAAGAGCACACTGCGGCCCTCGTAGCAGAAGCACAAAGCAGCCTTTTAAGGCAAAACACTAGTTCGGCGTTCCAGCCCCTGGACACCTTCAAGCGAGTCCGGAGTAAACTGCAACAGGATCGCTTGGCACGTTCAGAGCTCGCCTAGCAATTCGGCCCCCGTCCCAGTCCCAGCCAAGCGATGAAATCTGTGCCGCATGTACATAATTATGCACTGAAAATACCATGTACATGGGCGGGGGCACGATCAGGGCACGTCCCACAATGCGGCTTAACCTCCCTAGGGGCTGTATACCTTTATCATTTCTTTTCTCTTTCAGGGCCTAACTCTCTGGAAGCCCTTTCCGGCAGTATGATTGCCGGACACATTACGGGAGGAACAACCAAGGTGGCAAGAAGCTAAGATGTACAGGGGAACCCTCAGGTGGTCTCTAATATTAATCGATATACCCGCTTTCTACTATCCATACACAGCTTGCCCTTGGATAGGACATGTCAAATAGTCCCACTTTCTGCTTCTTGCACCACTTGTACCAGTACGTTTCGACGTATTATTTAAATAACAATGCATAGCATTAGTCTATTATTGCATTATTTATCCTTTTTTCTCTTATATGTCCATTTACGACAATCCGCACCTATATATTCGGGTACGGTCAGTATGTCAGGGGCTTTCGTTTACCCCATAATACAGCGCGAGAAGTCCGAACACTTTCGACAGTGCGGCACCCCGAACTTATAGCACTATATGCATCAGCTCCGAATCATGTCTTGGGTCAATAGTTGGGTTTGCCCAGCTCCCATGCTTTGGTACCTTACGTTCCGCTATATCGGCTAAGGTAGAGGTGGGAGAACTACTGCGATTGTGTCCCGGTTCTTCTAGACAAGCACCTCAGTAGAGAAAGCCGAAGTCGATCAAGATGTTTGCTTGGCTTGTCATCATGGACAGGATTAACACCAAGGACATGATTCATAGGAGACATTGGAGAATTAATGAAGGGCATGAATGTGTTCTTTGTCTAATTGGAGCTCTGGAGGACAGAAATCACCTGTTCTTCCTGTGCAATTTTAGTGCTCGAGTCTGGAACTACCTACAAATTGAATGGAAAAATGGTGACGATATGGTGGAAATTGCTCATCATGCAAGGAAGGATTTCAACAAACCTTTTTTGGGGAGGTGGTTTTCTTGGCCTGGTGGAATATTTGGAAGATCAAGAATGATAGAACTTTCAGGAACATTCAACCCTCTTTCAGGGCATGGAGGAATAGCTTCATTCATGATATCACTCTGCTCTCCCACCGAATAAAACGGAAATTTAGAGACGCCCTTCTTAAGTGGATTGATTTTCTTCCTCCTTGAGGAGAGTTCCTGTTTGTCTCCTTTGTTTATTTGTAATTTATAGGTATAGTGCTCCCCTACCCTGTATAGTTTTTCTTCCTCTTTCTTTCTTTCTTTGTTATTTTTTTCTTTCCTCACCTTGAGGAAACCCTGTATGTGTTTGCTTTATTTTTAATAAAATGATGTGGGGTGTAAGCCCTGCAGTCTTCATGGTCAAAAAAAAGTAGAGAAAGCCGAAAACTGACTGTCATGATAAGGCGAGGGACTGGCCGCTGTTCGAGAGGTCTCAAGTCCTTAAAGACTTTTTACACTTCGGGCGAGGAGTCGGCCTTGTCCGGCTTAGGCGTGTATAGCACCCCACATTCGGCCTTACGAATACTAGGGGCTTCGCCAAAATTTAAAATTGTAGACTTCTATGGCTAAGTGAGAGTGATAAAGCCTTATAGTCTGATTGCCTGGTTCGTTGCGCTGAACACCTCCCTTGAAGGACCCAAAATTGGTGTAAAGAGTGCTCATGTTTATCCCAAACACCCCAGTACTAGTTACATGGGGGCAGAAGCCGATGACTGACCAACTCTCAGATTTTATAAACGGCCGCACAGAAGGTAATATTTTAAATTTAAAAAGCGTTGCATAGAGCAGATGAACTCATTTCACATTACAGGATCACATGAACATGTTCATTCAAAAATTACATCCTTGGCGCATTCATCTGCCACAAGGCGGGAACCCTTCAGGACAGTCTCATAATACATCTTGGGGCAGCGATGCTCCTTGCCCTCCGGCGGCCCCTCCTTCACCAGCTTCACGGCGTCCAGCTTCGCCCAGTGCACCTTCGCCCGGGCAAAAGCCCCGCACTCACCCTCGATGCATACGGACCGCTTGATGACTTGAAGCCATGGGCAGGCATCCACAAGCCGCCTCACCAGACCGAAGTAGTTGCCGGACAGGGGCTCGCCGGGCCACATCCGGACTACAATGCCCCTCATGGCCTGTTCAGCTGCCTTGTGAAGCTCGACCAATTGCTTCAGCTGGTCGCTCAAGGGCATTGGGTGTTCGGTCCCAGTATACTGAGACCAGAACAACTTTTCTGTCGAGCTCCCCTCCTGAGCTTGGGAAAACTCCGAGGCGTCCAGTACACTACGGGGAAGATCTGCGAACGCTCCTAGAGAGCTCTGAACTTGGGTAAGAAGAAGGGAAGTTTCCTTCACATGCTTGCTTTGCATAATGAATGCCTTGTGGGCTTTGTGGGCTTGTGGGATTGTGGGCCTTGTGGGCTTGTGGGCTTGTGGGCCTTGTGGGCTTGTGATCTTCTTCACCGCATCAATCTCCTGGAGGGCCTTGTGGGCTTCAGCCTTGGCGCTCCGTGCGCTTTCAAGCGCCTGCGCGAGCTCGGACTCTCGCGTCTTAGAGTCAAGCTCCAAGTACTCATGTTTCTTGGCAAGAGCCTCGAGCTCTTGCTGCACCTTGCCTACTCGGGCTTCTTTCTTTTCCCGCTCACGGCGCTCCTTGGCTGCTTTGTTTTCTGGCTCGGACAACGCCTTCTTCAGGGTCGCCACCTCGGTCGTGGCCGCTGACAAATTCATGATGATCCTATTATTTTACAACCGAACTTCTTTTTAAAAGCGTAGACAAGGTATTGCTTACCTTTGCTCTCCTCGAGCTGCCTCTTGGTAAGGTTGAGCTCGTTCTTGGACCGCTCCAGGTCCTGCTTTAGTGCAGAGACCTCCGTAGTACGTGCGGCAGCGGCCAGCAGTGAAGCCTGCACATACACATAGATATATTCTGATTAGACTCCCGAGTCATCATTTCATCCTCTATTCGGCCTTTCTTCTCGAACACCGAATAGAGCATCAGGGGCTACTATCTATGCGGTAATACTTTCTTATACTTTGATTGCTTATCTCAAAGCATGTTAGGAGGCTGGCGCAAGCTTCGGTCAGTCCATTTTTGGTGGACTGAACCTTCTCTATCACCGCACTCATGATAGTGCGGTGCTCCTCGTTGATGGAGGTGCTGCGAAGCGCTTCCAGCAAGTTGTTCGGTGCCTCTGGATGGACAGAGGACACCGGCACGGGCGGCTGGCCCCCCATAACGGGGGATCGCCTGCCGGAGTCCGGAACCATCGAAGGTTCCGGCGCGGTGTTCGGCTAGGGGCCGAACTCAGAGCCCGTGGGATTTTCGCTCCCTTTGTACCCAGGGTCTGGGAGGTCGCCTCGAGGCACCCTCGGGACCACCTACCTCTTGAGCACTGCGTTGTTTTTCCCCAAAGAGGAAGGGATGATGTAGCAAAGTAGCGTAAGTATTTCCCTCAGTTTTTGAGTACCAAGGTATCAATCCAGTAGGAGGCTACGCGCCAGTCCCTCGCACCTGCACAAAACAAATAAATCCTCGCAACCAACGCGATAAGGGGTTGTCAATCCCTACACGGCCACTTACGAGAGTGAGATCTGATAGATATGATAAGATAATATTTTTGGTATTTTTGTGATAAAGATGCAAAGTAAAATAAAAGCAAAGTAAAAAACAAAGGAAATAACTAAGTAGTCTGAGATTAATATGATGAAGATAGACCCGGGGGCCATAGGTTTCACTAGTGGCTTCTCTCGAGAGAATAAGTATTCTACGGTGGGTGAACAAATTACTGTTGAGCAATTGACAGAATTGAGCATAGTTATGAGAATACCTAGGCATGATCATGTATATAGGCATCACGTCCGAGACAAGTAGACCGACTCCTGCCTGCATCTACTACTATTACTCCACTCATCGACCGCTATCCAGCATACATCTAGAGTATTAAGTTAAAAACAGAGTAACGCCTTAAGCAAGATGAAATTTTGTAGAGGGATAAACTCATGCAATATGATGAAAACCCCATCTTGTTATCCTCGATGGCAACAATACAATATGTGCCTTGCTGCCCCTACTGTCACTGGGAAAGGACACCGCAAGATTGAACCCAAAGCTAAGAACTTCTCCCATTTCAAGAAAGATCAATCTAGTAGGCCAAACCAAACTGATAATTCGAAGAGACTTGCAAAGTTAACCAATCATACATAAAAGAATTCAGAGAAGATTCAAATATTGTTCATAGATAGACTTGATCATAAACCCACAATTCATCGGTCTCAACAAACACACCGCAAAAAGAAGATTACATCGAATAGTTCTCCACTAGAGAGGGGGTGAACATTGTATTGAGATCCAAAAAGAGAGAAGAAGCCATCTAGCTACTAACTATGGACCCGTAGGTCTGAGGTGAACTACTCACACTTCATCGGAGGGGCTATGGTGTTGATGTAGAAGCCCTCCGTGATCAATGCCCCCTCCGGCGGAGCTCTGGAACAGGCCCCAACATGGGATCTCATGGATACAGAAAGTTACGGCGGTGGAATTAGGGTTTTGGCTCCGTATATGATCGTTTGGGGGTACGTAGGTATATATAGGAGGAAGGAGTACGTCGGTGGAGCAACAGGGTTCCATGAGGGTGGAGGGCGCGCCTGGGGGGGGGGGGGGGGGGGGTAGGCGCCCCCCTTCCTCGTGGCCTCCTCTTTTGTGTCTTGGCGTAGGATCCAAGTCTCCTGGGTCTTGTTCGTTGAGAAAATCACATTCCCGAAGGTTTCATTCTGTTTGGACTCCGTTTGATATTCCTTTTCTTCGAAACCCTAAAACAGGCAAAAACCAGCAATTCTGGGTTGGGCCTCCGGTTAATAGGTTAGTCCCAAAAATAATATAAAAGTGGATAATAAAGCCCAATAATGTCCAAAACAGTAGATAATATAGCATGGAGCAATAATAAAATATAGATATGTTGGAGACGTATCAAGCATCCCCAAGCTTAATTCCTGCTCGTCCTCGAGTAGGTAAATGATAAAAACAAAATTTTTGATGTGGAGTGCTTCTTGGCATAATTTTAATGTAATTCTTCTTAATTGTGGTATGAATATTCAGATCCAAAAGATTCAAGACAAAAGCTCATATTGACATAAAAATAATAATACTTCAAGCATACTAACAAAGCAATTATGTTTTCTCAAAATAACATGGCCAAAGAAAGTTATCCCTACAAAATCATATAGTCTGGCTATGCTCTATCTTCACCACACAAAGTATTTAAATCATGCACAACCCCGATGACAAGCCAAGCAATTGTTTCATACTTTTGACATTCTCAAAACTTTTTCAATCTTCACGCAATACATGAGCGTGAGCCATGGATATAGCACTATAGATGGAATAGAATGGTGGTTGTGGAGAAGACAAAAAGAGGGAGAAGATAGTCTCACATCAACTAGGCTTATCAATGGGCTATGGAGATGCCCATCAATAGATATCAATGTGAGCAAGTAGGGATTGCCATGCAACGGATGCACTAGAGCTATAAGTATATGAAAGCTCAAAAAGAAACTAAGTGGGTGTGCATCCAACTTGCTTGCTCATGAAGACCTAGGGCATTTTGAGGAAGCCCATCATTGGAATATACAAGCCAAGTTCTATAATGAAAAATTCCCACTAGTATATGAAAGTGACGAAATGAGAGACTCTCTACTATGAATATCATGGTGCTACTTTCAAGCACAAGTGTGGTAAAAGGACAGTAGCATTGCCCCTTCTCGCTTTTTCTCTCATTTTTTTATTTGGGCATTTTCTCCCATTTTTATGGCCTCTTTTCTTTCTCTTTTTTTCGTCTAGAGTCTCATCCCAACTTGTGGGGGAATCATAGTCTCCATCATCCTTTCCTCACTGGGACAATGCTCTAATAATGATGATCATCACACTTTTATTTTCTTACAACTCAACAATTACAACTCGATACTTAGAACAAAATATGACTCTATATGAATGCCTCCGGTGGTGTACCGGGATATGAAATGACTCATTAGTGACATGTATGAAAGAATTATGAATGGTGGCTTTGCCACAAATACTATGTCAACTACATGATCATGCTAAGCAATATGACAATGATGGAGTGTATCATAATAAACAGAACGGTGGAAAGTTGCATGGCAATATATCTTGGAATGGCTATGGAAATGCCATAATAGGTAGGTATGGTGGCTGTTTGGAGGAAGGTATATGGTGGGTGTATGATACAGGCGAAAGGTGCGCGGTATTAGAGAGGCTAGCAATGGTGGAAGGGTGAGAGTGCGTATAATCCATGGACTCAACATTAGTCATAAAGAACTCATATACTTATTGCAAAATTCTACAAGTTATCAAAGCAAAGTATTACGCACATGCTCATAGGGGGGTAGATTGGTAGGAAAAGACCATCGCTCGTCCCCGACCGCCACTCATAAGGAAGACAATCAATAAATAAATCATACTCTGACTTCATCACATAATGGTTCACCATACGTGCATACTACGGGAATCACAAACTTTAACACAAGTATTCTTCAAATTCACAACTACTCAATTAGCACAACTTTAATATCACCATCTTCATATCTCAAAACAATTATCAAGCATCAAACTTCTCATAGTATTCAACACACTCAGAAGAAAGTTTTATTATTAATCTTGTATACCAAGCATATTAGGATTTTAAGCAAATTACCATGCTATTTAAGACTCTCAAAATAATCTAAGTGAAGCATGAGAGATCAATAGTTTCTATAAAACAAATCCACCACCGTGCTCTAAAAGATCTAAGTGAAGTACTAGAGCAAAACTATATAACTCAAAAGATATAAGCGAAGCACATAGAGTATTCTAACAAATTCCAAATCATGTATGGCTCTCTCAAAAGGTGTGTACATCAAGGATGATTGTGGTAAACTAAAAGTAAAGACTCAAATCATACAAGACGCTCCATGCAAAACACATATCATGTGGCGAATAAAAATATAGCTCCAAGTAAAGTTACCGATAGAAGTAGACGAAAGAGGGGATGCCTTCCGGGGCATCCCCAAGCTTTGGCTTTTAGGTGTCCTTAGATTATCTTGGGGGTTCCATGGGCATCCCCAAGCTTAGGCTCTTTCCACTCCTTGTTCCATAATCCATCAAATCTTTACCCAA
Source organism: Triticum urartu (assembly GCF_056163025.1). Classification (NCBI taxonomy): domain Eukaryota; kingdom Viridiplantae; phylum Streptophyta; class Magnoliopsida; order Poales; family Poaceae; genus Triticum; species Triticum urartu. The sequence continues at coordinate 653,105,533 of NC_141877.1, read as the reverse complement.
AAACTTGAAAACTTCACAACACAAAACTCAAAGTAGAAAATCTCGTGAGCTCCGTTAGCGAAAGAAAACAAAATACCACTTCAAGGTACTGTAATGAACTCATTATTTATTTATATTGGTGTTAAACCTACTGTATTCCAACTTCTCTATGGTTTATAAACTATTTTACTAGCCATAGATTCATCAAAATAAGCAAACAACACACGAAAAACAGAATCTGTCAAAAACAGAACAGTCTGTAGTAATCTGTAGCTAGCGCAAGATATGGAACGCCAAAAATTCTAAAATAAATTTATGGACGTGAGTAATTTATCTATTAATCATCTTCAAAAAGAATTAACTAAATATCACTTTCCAAATAAAAATGGCAGCAGTTCTCGTGAGCGCTAAAGTTTCTGTTTTTTTACAGCAAGTGTAACAAGACTTTCCCCAAGTCTTACCAACGTTTCTACTTGGCACAAACACTAATTAAACACAAAAAACACAACCAAAACAGAGGCTAGATAAATTATTTATTACTAAAAATGAGCAAAAAGCAAGGAATAAAAATAAAATTGGGTTGCCTCCCAACAAGCGCTATCGTTTAACGCCCCTAGCTAGGCATAACAAGCAAGGATAAATCTAGGTATTGACATCTTTGGTAGGCAATCCATAAGTGGCTCTCATAATAGATTCATAAGGTAATTTAATTTTTTTGTAGGAAAGTGTTCCATGCCTTTCCTTAATGGAAATTGGAATCTAATATTTCCTTCCTTCATATCAATAATTGCACCAAGCGTTCTAAGGAAAGGTCTACCAAGAATAATAGGACATGAATGATTGAAATCTATGTCAAGAACAATAAAATCTATGGGCACATAATTCCTATTTGCAACAATAAGAACATCATTAATTCTTCCCATAGGTTTCTTAATAGTGGAATCCGCAAGGTGCAAGTTTAGAGAGCAATCATCAAACTCACGGAAACCTAACAAATCTCACAAAGTCTTTGGAATCGTGGAAACACTAGCACCCAAATCAAATAAAGTATAGCATTCATGATTTTTAATTTTAATTTTAATAGTTGGTTCCCACTCATCATAAAGTTTTCTAGGGATAGAAACTTCCAATTCAAGTTTTTCTTCATATGATTGCATCAAGGCATCAACGATATGTTTAGTAAACGCTTTATTTTGACTATAAGCGTGAGGAGAATTTAGCACGGACTGTAACAAGGAAATACAATAAATCAAAGAGCAATTTTCATAGTTAAATTCCTTGAAATCCATAATAGTGGGTTTAGCAACATCTAGGGTTTTAGTTTCTTCAATCCCACTTTTATCAATTTTAGCATCAAGATCAAAAAATTCCGAATTCTTGGAACGCCTTCTAGGTAAAGGTGGATCATATTCAGTCCCATCATTATCAAGATTCATATGGCAAACAAAGATTTAATAGGGGACACATCAATAACTTTTAGATCTTCATCTTTATTTTCATAGGAACTAGAAGAACACACTCTTATAAAGGCATCTTTCTTAGCACGCATCCTATCGGTTCTTTCTTTGCACTCATCAATGGAAATTCTCATGGCTTTGAGAGACTCATTGGTATCATGCTTAGGTGGAATAGATCTAAGTTTCAAAGAATCAACATCAAGAGAAATTCTATCAACGTTCTTAGCCAACTCATCAATCTTAAGCAATTTTTCTTCAATCAAAGCATTAAAATTCTTTTGCGAAGTAATAAATTCTTTAATATTAGATTCAAAATCAGAGGGAATCTTATTATAATTTCCATAAGAATTGTTGTAGGGATTACCATAATTATTAGAGGGATTACTAGGATAAGGCCTAGGATTGAAATTTCCTCTATATGCGTTGTTACCAAAATTGTTCCTACCAACAAAATTCACATCCATAGATTAATTATTATTCTCAATCAAAGTAGACAAGGGCATATCATTAGGATCAGAAGAAACACTCTTACTAGCAAATAATTTCATAAGTTCATCCATCTTTCCACTGAAAACATTAATTTCTTCTATCGCATGCACCTTCATTAGTAGATCTTTCAGTATGCCATTGAGAATAATTAACCATAATATTATCTAGGGGTTTAGTAGCTTCTCCTATAGTGATTTCCATAAAAGTGCCTCCTGCGGCCTAATCTAAAAGACTCCTAGAAGAAAATTTCATTCCGGCATAAAATTTTTGTATAATCATCCACAAATTTAAACCATGAGTAGGGCAATTATGTATCATTAGTTTCATTCTCTCCAAAGCTTGTGCAACATGTTCATGATCAAGTTGCTTAAAATTCATAATATCGTTTCTAAGAGAGATGATCTTAGTGGGAGGTAAATACTTAGAGATAGAAGCATCTTTGCATTTGTTCCATGAATCAATACTATCTTTAGGCAAAGACGAAAACCAAGCTTTAGCACGATCAATAAGAGAAAAAGGAAATAGCTTCGATTTAACAATATCATTATCCACATCTGTCTTCTTTTGCATATCACACAAATCAACGAAGCTATTTAGATGGGTAGCGACATCTTCACTAGGAAGGCCGGAAAACGGATCTTTCATGACAAGGTTTAGCAAAGCAGTATTAATTTCACAAGATTCAGCATCGGTAAGAGGAGCAATCGGAGTGCTAATAAAATCATTGTTGTTGGTATTGGTGAAGTCACACAATTTAGTGTTATCTTGAGCAATCGTGACAAGCAAGCAAACTAACACACAAGCAAACAAAAAGCAAGCGGGCAAAAAGAGGCAAATAGAGAAAAAGAGGGAGGATAGAGAGAGAGAGGGCGAATAAAACGGCAAGGGTGAAGTGGGGGAGAGGAAAACGAGAGGCAAATGGCAAATAATTTAATGCGGGAGATAAGGGTATGTGATGGGTACTTGGTATGTTGACTTTTGCGTAGACCTCCCCGGCAACGACGCCAGAAATCCTTCTTGCTACCTCTTGAGCACTGCGTTGGTTTTCCCCGAAGAGGAAGGGATGATGCAGCAAAGTAGCGTAAGTATTTCCCTCAGTTTTTGGGAACCAAGGTATCAATCCAGTAGGAGGCTACGCGCCAGTCCCTCGCACCTGCACAAAACAAATAAATCCTCGCAACCAACGTGATAAGGGGTTGTCAATCCCTACACGGCCACTTACGAGAGTGAGATCTGATAGATATGATAAGATAATTTTTTTGGTATTTTTGTGATAAAGATGCAAAGTAAAATAAAAGCAAAGGAAATAACTAAATAGTAGGAGATTAATATGATGAAGATAGACCCGGGGGCCATAGGTTTCACTAGTGGCTTCTCTCGAGAGCATAAGTATTCTACGGTCGGTGAACAAATTATTGTTGAGCAATTGACAGAATTGAGCATAGTTATGAGAATATCTAGGCATGATCATGCATATAGGCATCACATCCGAGACAAGTAGACCGACTCCTGCCTGCATCTACCACTATTACTCCACTCATCGACCGCTATCCAGCATGCATCTAGAGTATTAAGTTAAAAACAGAGTAACACCTTAAGCAAGATGACATGATGTAGAGGGATAAACTCATGCAATATGATGAAAACCCCATCTTGTTATCCTCGATGGCAACAATACAATGCGTGTCTTGCTGCCCCTACTGTCACTAGGAAAGGACACCGCAAGATTGAACCCAAAGCTAAGCACTTCTCCCATTGCAAGAAAGATCAATCTAGTAGGTCAAACCAAACTGATAATTCGAAGAGACTTGCAAAGATAACCAATCATACATAAAAGAATTCAGAGAAGATTCAAATATTGTTCATAGATAGACTTGATCATAAACCCACAATTCATCGGTTTCAACAAACACACCACAAAAAGAAGATTACATCGAATAGTTCTCCACAAGAGAGGGGGAGAACATTGTATTGAGATCCAAAAAGAGAGAAGAAGCCATCTAGCTACTAACTATGGACCCGTAGGTCTGAGGTGAACTACTCACACTTCATCGGAGGGGCTATGGTGTTGATGTAGAAGCCCTCCGTGATCGATGCCCCCTCCGGCGGAGCTCCAGAACAGGCCCCAAGATGGGATCTCGTGGATACAGAAAGGTACGGCGGTGGAATTAGGGTTTTGGCTCCGTATCTGGTCGTTTGGGGGTACGTAGGTATATATAGGAGGAAGGAGTACGTCGGTGGAGCAACATGGGGCCCACGAGGGTGGAGGGCGCACCGGGGGGGGGGGGGGGGGGGGTAGGCGCGCCCCCCTACCTCGTGGCCTCCTCTTTTGTGTCTTGACATAGGGTCCAAGTCTCTTGGGTCTTGTTCGTTGAGAAAATCACGTTCCCGAAGGTTTCATTCTGTTTGGACTCCGTTTGATATTCCTTTTCTTCGAAACCCTAAAACAGGCAAAAAACAGCAATTCTAGGCTGGCCTCCGGTTAATAGGTTAGTCCCAAAAATAATATAAAAGTGGATAATAAAGCCCAATAATGTCCAAAATAGTAGATAATATAGCATGGAGCAATCAAAAATTATAGATACGTTGGAGACGTATCAGGAAGAAGGCGTGGGTAAAAAAGGGTGAATCCTTGTCCCTTTATAGGGCGGAAGAGGCGATGCGCCTCCCCACCTGCCTGGTAGAATTGCTTATTCCTCAAACGCCGTAATTTATGGCACGGTTGGGTTACCCATGTCCATATTGATGAGAACCCCGTAATAATGGGGATACGATCTCTGCTTTGACAAGACGTGTCAAGAAAACCGCCTCGCGTTTTGTGCGGTGCTGGTTGAGAAAAACGGTTCGAATAATGACCGGGCCATGACGTGATGTCATGCTGTCAAACGTGTCAGCGTATTGGATTTGTGGAAATATTATTCTCTCTACGGTGGTATGTGGAACTTGTTTTGCAAAACCGGACACTATTCTGGTGTTCAAAATCTTCTATGGAGTATTAAGAGGAGGAACCCGCCTTGCAATTGATACGTCCATTTTGCATCATGCTTTTATATCGATATTTATTGCATTATGGACTGTTATTTCACTTTATGTCACAATACTTATGGCTATTCTCTCTTATTTTACAAGGTTTACATAAGGAGGGAGAATGCCGGCAGCTGGAATTCTAGGCTGGAAAAGGAGCAAATATTAGAGACCTATTCTGCGCAACTCCAAAAGTCCTGAAACTCCATGGAACATCTTAAAATAAATAAAGAAAAATCCTCGCCAAAGATGAAGGCCAGGGGGCCCACACCCTGCTCACGAGGGTGGGGGGCGCCCCCCCCCCCTAAGGCGCACCCCCTACCTCGTGGGCCCCATGGTGGCTCTCCGACATCCATCTTCTCCTATATGAAGTCTTTCGATGAGAAAAAAATCAGGGGGAACTTTTCGGGACGAGACTCCGCCGCCATGAGGCGGAACCTTGGCGGAACCAATCTAGAGCTCCGGCAGAGCTGTTCTGCCGTGGATTCTTCCCTCCGGGAGGAGGAAATCATCACCATCATCATCACCAATGCTCCTCTCATCGGGAGAGGGCAATCTCCATCAACATCTTCACCAGCACCATCTCATCTCCAAACCCTAGTTCATCTCTTGTATTCAATTCTTGTCTCAAAGTCCGGGATTGGTGCTAGTAGGTTGCTAGTAGTGTTGATTACTCCTTGTAGTTGATGCTAGTTGGTTTATTTGGTGGAAGATCATATGTTCAGATCCTATATGCATATTATTACCCCTCTGATTATGAATATGAATATGCTTTGTGAGTAATTACGTTTGTTCCTGAGGACAAGGGGGAAGTCTTGCTATTAGTAGTCATGTGAATTTGGTATTCGTTTGATATTTTGATAAGATGTATGTTGTCTAGCCTCTAGTGGTGTTATGTGAACGTCGACTACATAACACTTCACCATTATTTGGGCCTAGAGGAAGGCATTGGGAAGTAATAAGTAGATGATGGGTTGCTAGAGTGACAGAAGCTTAAACCCTAGTTTATGCGTTGCTTCGTAAGGGGCTAATTTGGATCCACATGTTTCATGCTATGGTTAGGTTTACCTTAATACTTTTGTTGTAGTTGCAGATGCTTGCAATAGAGGTTAATCATAAGAGGGATGCTTGTTCAAGTAAGAACAGCACCGAAGCACCGGTCACCCACATATCAAATTATCAAAGTATCGAACGCGAATCATATGAACATGATGAAAACTATCTTGACGATATTCCCATGTGCCCTCGGGAGCGCTTTTCCTATTATAAGAGTTTGTTCCGGCTTGTCCTTTTCTACAAAAGGATTGGGCCATCTTGCTGCACTTTATTTACTTTTGTTACTTGTTGCTCGTTACCATTTATCTTGTCACAAAACTATCTGTTACCACTTATTTCAGTACTTGCAGAGAATACCTTGCTGAAAACCGCTTATCATTTCCTTCTGCTCCTTGTTGGGTTCGACACTCTTACTTATCGAAAGGACTACGATAGATCCCCTATACTTGTGGGTCATCAAGACTCTTTTCTGGCGCCGTTGCCGGAGAGTGTAGCGCCTTTGGTAGGTGGAATTTGGTAAGGAAAACTTTATATAGTGTGCTGAAATTTACTGTCACTTGCTACTATGGAAAGTAATTCTCTGAGGGGCTTGTTCGGGGTATCTTCACTCCGTCCAGTAGAGCAAAGAGTTGCTCCTCAACCTACTGAACCTATTGAAAATGAAACTCCTTTTGAATTTCCTTCGGGTATGATGGAAAAACTGCTAGCTAACCCTTTTACAGGAAATGGAACAAAGCATCCTGATGAGCACTTAATATATGTGGATGAAGTTTGTGGATTATTTAAGCTTGCAGGTATACCCGATGATGTTGCTAAGAAGAAGGTCTTACCTTTATCTTTGAAGGGAGACGCATTGATATGGTATAGGCTATGTGATGATATGAGATCATGGAACTATAAAAGATTGAAGTTGGAATTTCATTAAAAGTATTACCCTATGCATCTTGTTCATCGTGATCACAATTATATATATAATTTCTTGCCTCGCGAAGGAGAAAGCATCGCTCAAGCTTGGGGGAGGCTTAAATCAATGTTATATTCATGCCCCAATCATGATCTCTCGAGAGAAATAATTATGCAAAGTTTTTATGCCCGGCTTTCTCATAATAGTCAAACCATGCTCGATACTTCTTGTGCTGGCTCTTCTATGTGAAAACTATTGAATTCAGATGGAATTTATTGGATAGAATTAAACGCAACTCTGAAGATTGGGACCTCGACGAAGGTAAGGAGTCAGGTATGACACCTAAGTTTGATTGTGTTAAATCTTTTATGGACACCGATATTTTCCGTAAGTTTAGCACTAAATATGGACTTGACTCTGAGATAGTAGCTTCTTTCTGTGAATCTTTTGCTACTTATGTTGATCTCCCTAAGGAGAAGTGGTTTAAATATCATCCTCCCATAGAAGTAAAAGTAGCTGCACCTATTAAAGTTGAAGAAAAGACTGTCACTTATAATGATCCTATTGTTCCTACTTCTTATGTTGAGAAACCACCTTTCCCTGTTAGAATAAAGGATCATGCTAAAGCTTCAACTGTTGTTCGTAAAAGCAATATTAGAACTTATACACCCCCTGAGCAAGTTAAAGTAGAACCTAATATTGCTATTGTCAAAGATCTCTTGTCTGATAATATTGATGGGCATGTTATTCAGTTCGAAGGTGAAACTGCTAGAATTGCTAAACCTTGTGCTAAAGATAAACATAGACCTGTGGTAGGCGTGCCTGTTATTTCTGTTAAAATAGGAGATCATTGTTATCATGGCTTATGTGATATTGGTGCGAGTGCTAGTGTTATACTGCATACTTTATACGAAGAAATTAAGAATGAAATTGCACTTGCTGAGTTAGAAGGTATTGATGTCACAATTAAACTTGCCAATAGAGATACTATTTCACCAATTGGAATTGTTAGAGATGTTGAAGTCTTGTGTGGAAAAACTAAATATCCTGCTGATTTTCTTGTTCTTACTTCTCCGCAAGATAGCTTTTGTCCCATTATATTTGGTAGACCCTTCTTGAACACTGTTAATGCTCGGATATATTGCGAAAAGAATGTTGTTACTATTGGCTTGGATGATATGGTTCATGAGTTTAATTTCTCTAAATTTAGTAAACAGCATCGTGAGGAAGAATTACCTAGTAAGGATGAAATTATTGGTCTTGCTTCTATTGCCGTACCTCCTAGTGATCCTTTAGAACACTATTTGCTAGACCGTGAAAATGATATGTTCATGAATGAAAGAAGGGAAATAGATGAAGTATTCTTTAAACAGGAACCTATTCTGCAACACAATTTGCCTGTTGAAATTTTAGGGGATCCTCCTCCACCCAAGGGTGATCCCGTGTTCGAGCTTAAACGGTTGCCTGATAATCTTAAATATGCTTATCTTGATGAAAAGAAGATATATCCTGTTATTATTAGTGCTAACCTTACAAAGCATGAAGAAGAAAGATTATTGAAAACTCTGAAGAAGCATCGTGCTGCTATTGGATATACTCTTGATGATCTTAAGGGCATTAGTCCCACTCTATGTCAACATAAAATAAATTTGGAAGCAGATGCTAAACCAGTTCGTGATCCTCAACGATGTTTGAATCCTAAAATGAAAGAAGTGGTAAGAAAAGAAATACTCAAGCTTCTGGAGGCAGGTATAATTTATCCCGTTGCTCATAGTCAGTGGGTAAGTCCTGTCCATTGTGTCCCTAAGAAGGAAGGTATTACTGTTGTTCCTAATGATAAAGATGAATTGATTCCACAAAGAATTATTACAGGTTATAGAATGGTAATTGATTTCCATAAATTAAATAAGGCTACTAAGAAAGATCATTACCCCTTACCTTTTATTGATCAAATGCTAGAAAGATTATGCAAACATACACACTATTGCTTTCTAGATGGTTATTCTGGTTTTTCTCAAATACCTGTGTCGGTTAGAGATCAATCAAAGACTACTTTTACATGCCCTTTTGGTACTTTTCTTATAGACATATGCCTTTTGGTTTATGTAATGCACCTGCTACCTTTCAAAGATGCATGATGGCTATATTCTCTGACTTTTGTGAAAAGATTTGTGAGGTTTTCATGGATGATTTTTCCGTCTATGGTTCCTCTTTTGATGATTGCTTGAGCAATCTTGATCGAGTTTTGCAGAGATGTGAAGAAACTAATCTTGTCTTGAATTGGGAAAAGTGCCACTTTATGGTTAATGAAGGTATTGTCTTGGGGCATAAAGTTTCTGAAAGAGGTATTGAAGTTGATAAAGCCAAGGTCGATGCTATTGAAAAGATGCCATGTCCCAAGGACATCAAAGGTATAAGAAGTTTCCTTGGTCATGCCGGATTTTACAGGAGGTTCATTAAGGACTTCTCAAAAATTTCTCGGCCTCTGACTAATTTATTGCAAAAAGATATACCATTTGTCTTTGATGATGATTGTGTGGAAGCATTTGAAACACTTAATAAAGCATTAGTCTCTGCACCTGTTGTTCAGCCACCTGATTGGAATTTACCCTTTGAAATTATGTGTGATGATAGTGATTATGCTGTAGGTGCTGTTCTAGGGCAAAGAGTTGATAAGAAATTAAATGTTATTCATTATTCTAGTAAGACTCTAGACAATGCTCAAAGAAATTATGCTACTACTGAAAAAGAGCTTTTAGCAGTTGTATTTGCTTGTGATAAGTTCAGACCTTATATTGTTGATTCTAAAGTAACTATTCACACTGATCATGTTGCTATTAAATACCTTATGGAAAAGAAAGATGCTAAACCTAGACTTATTAGATGGGTTTTCTTGCTACAAGAATTTGATTTGCATATTGTTGATAGAAAGGGAGCTGAGAACCCCGTTGCAGACAACTTGTCTAGGTTAGAGAATGTTCTTGATGACCCACTACCTATTAATGATAGCTTTCCTTATGAACAATTAAATGTTATAAGTACTTCTCGTAGTACTCCATGGTATGCTGATTATGCTAATTATATTGTTGCTAAGTTTATACCACCTAGCCTCACATACCAGCAAAAGAAAAGGCTTTTCTATGATTTAAGGCATTACTTTTGGGATGATCCACATCTTTATAAAGGAGTAGATGGTGTTATTAGACGTTGTGTACCTGAGCATGAACAGGAACAGATCCTACGCAAGTGTCACTCCGAGTCTTATGGAGGACACCACGCTGGAGATAGAACTGCACATAAGGTATTGCAATCTGGTTTTTATTGGCCTACTCTCTTCAAGGATGCCCGTAAGTTTGTCTTGTCTTATGATTAATGTTAAAGAATTGGTAATATTAGTAGACGTCAAGAAATTCCTATGAATTATTCACTCGTTATTGAACCATTTGATGTTTGGGGCTTTGATTATATGGGACCTTTTCCTGCCTCTAATGGATATACACATATTTTAGTTGCTGTTGATTACGTTACTAAGTGGGTAGAAGCTATTCCAACTAGTAGTGCTGATCATAACACTTCTATTAAAATGCTTAAAGAAGTTATTTTTCCGAGGTTTGGAGTCCCTAGATATTTAATGACTGATGGTGGTTCACACTTTATTCATGGTGCTTTCCGTAAAATGCTTCCTAAGTATGATGTTAATCATAGAATTGCATCTCCTTATCACCCACAGTCTAGTGGTCAAGTAGAGTTGAGAAATAGAGAGCTCATATTAATTCTGCAAAAGACTGTTAATAGGTCTAGAAAGAATTGGTCTAAGAAATTTGATGATGCATTATGGACTTATAGAACTGCATACAAAAATCCTATGGGTATGTCTTCGTATAAAATGGTTTATGGAAAAGCATGTCACTTACCTCTTGAACTAGAACATAAGGCGTATTGGGCTATTAAAGAGCTCAACTATGATTTTAAACTTGCCGGTGAGAAGAGGTTATTTGATATTAGCTCACTTGATGAATGGAGAACTCAAGCTTATGAAAATGCCAAGTTGTCTAAAGAAAAAGTTAAAAGATGGCATGAAAAAGGATACAAAATCGTGAGTTTAATGTAGGTGATTATGTATTGCTATACAACTCTCGTTTAAGTTTTTTTGTAGGCAAACTTCTCTCTAAATGGGAAGGCCCCTATGTTATCGAAGAGGTCTATCGTTCCAGTGCCATAAAGATCAACAACTTCGAAGGCACAAATCCGAAGGCGGTAAACGGTCAAAGAATCAAACATTATATCTCAGGTAATCCCATAAATGTTGAAACCAATATTATTGAAACCGTAACCCCAGAGGAATACATAAAGGACACTTTCCGGAGCATTTCAGACTCCGAAAAGGAATAGGTATGTGGGACGGTAAGTAAACCGACTCCAAAACAATTTTAAGGCAATATTTCTCCGTTTTGGAATATTTAGAAAAATAGAAAAATAAGTAGCAGTCCGGGAAGGACACGAGGGTCCCACGAGGGTGGTGGGCGCGCCCCCCTACCTCGTGAGCACCTCGTGTGCCTTCTGGACTCCGTTTTCTTGCACGATACGTATTTTGGTCGGTAAAAATTCATTATATAACCTCCCGAAGGTTTTTACTCCTGTATCAAGCAAACCTCCTCTGTTCTTGTTTCGAGCTGTTTTTCTGACAGATCTAGGTTATCATGACGGCCCCAAGTGCCTCTAAGGACAAGTTCTTCGAGAAGGTCATCAACCCTTACCTCGCGGAGGTGCTACGACACCCTCAAACCATTGAGTTGCGTGATGGGTTGCTGCACATCCGCGACGAAGAGGGACCAAAGGGGACCGAAAGCATGGAGACGAGGCTCGAAGCAGTGGAGCAACAAGTTTTCAAGTGCCAAGGGATGGTGGAACGTGGACTCAACTCTAACCACATGATGATCGCGGAGTTCACTAGCAACCACACGTTGGATGCTGACAAAATCGGGGAGACTATCTTCAAGCTTCATGAGAAGATCGAGCACCTCCAAGCCCAAATCTATGACCTGCAAAACCAAAACTATGAGTATGAATATAGATTCAAAAGGATGAGTTTGGCTGCAGATTTGAGGATCCCGGAGACTCTATCATCTTTCTATGATGGAGAACCTATGCCTTGGAAGATGGACGCAAGGCCCGCATCATCTATAACACCTCCACCTTCTTCACCGACAAAGGAGATATAATCACATGGGTATGGGCACTCCCCTTGGCAACTGCCAAGCTTGGGGGAGGTGCCCCGGTGTCGTATCACAATCACAACTCCTATCTTTATCGTTTTTCTTAGTTTGATCCTATTAGTAGTATCTTGATCTAGTAGAGTAAAGTTTATGGCATGATCTAGTTTTGAGTTTTGCTCTTTGATCTCTCTATGTAATTGAGTCAGTGAGCTATATATAATAAAGATTAGTGTTGAGTCAAGGGCTTGATTATTTTGCCATGATCTTGGGTGAATAAAAGAAAAGAGAAAAAGAATAAAAAAGAAACAAAAAGTTCATATTGATCTTATTGAGAGTAATGACTTCGCATAGAAAGAGTATGATGATTAAAAGTTGTTGGGAGTTGGCAGACATAACTTTGGTCATTGTTGCAATTAATAGGAAGTAATAAGGAAAGGGAGGTTTCACATATAGATATATTATCATTGACTTCTTTTATGATTGGGAGCACTCATGAAAATATGACATGCTAAAGAGTTGATCTTGGACAAGGAAGACAATGTAATGAGTTATGTCTTTCTTATATCTGAGATAAAGTATGTTGTCATGGGTCCTCTAACTTGTTGAGCTTGCCTTTCCCCCTCATGCTAGCCAAATTCTCAGCACCAACTAGAAATACTACTTGTGCTTCCAAATACACTTAAACCAGTTTTGCCATGAGAGTCCACCATATCTACCTATGGATTGAGTAAGATCCTTCAAGTAAGTTGTCATCGGTGCAAAGCAATAAAAATTGCTCTAAATATGTATGATTGATTGGTGTGGGAGAAATAAGCTTTATACGATCTTGTGATGTGGAAGTAATAAAAGCGACAGCCTGCATAATAAAGGTTCATATCACAAGGGGAAATATAAAGTGACGTTCTTTCGCATTGAGATTTTGTGCATCCAACCATAAAAGCGCATGGCAACCTCTGCTTCCCTCTGCGAAGGGCCTATCCTTTACTATTATGTTCTACCTTATGCAAGAGTCATGGTGATCTTCACCTTTTCTTTTTCATTTTATCCTTCGACAAGCTCAGCATGTTGGAAAGAACATGATATATATATATATATCTAATTGGATGTAGGGGAGCATGAACCATTATTGTTGACATTACCCTTGAGGTAAAAGGTTGTGGGGCAAAACTATAAGCCCCTATCTTTCTCTGTGTCCGATTAAAACTCCGTAACCACAAGTATTGTGTGAGTGTTAGCAATTATGGAGGACTAAATGATAGTTGAGTATGTGGACTTGCTTTTTAGCTCTGACATAGACTCTTTCCAATGTTATGATAAATTGCAATTGCTTCAATGACTGAGAATATAGTTTGTCCGAGCCCAATAAGGTTTATGATTTATACTTTTGCATTGTGAGTAGATCATCACTTGAACATAAGTAATCATATGAAAAAAATCTATATATGTTGCTGTTATGAGAATAATCATGATGCCTTCATGTCCGTATTTTATTTTTATCGACGCCTCTACCTCTAAACATGAGGACATATTTATTGTTATCGGCTTTTCGCTTGAGGACAAGCGAGGTCTAAGCTTGGGGGAGTTGATACGTCCATTTTGCATCATGCTTTTATATCGATATTTATTGCATTATGGACTGTTATTTCACTTTATGTCACAATACTTATGGCTATTCTCTCTTATTTTATAAGGTTTACATAAGGAGGGAGAATGCCGGCAGCTGGAATTCTGGGCTGGAAAAGGAGCAAATATAAGAGACCTATTCTGCCCAACTCCAAAAGTCCTGAAACTACACGGAACATCTTAAAATAAATAAAGAAAAATCCTCACCAAAGATGAAGGCCAGGGGGCCCACACCCTGCTCACGAGGGTGGGCCCCCTCTAGGGCGCGCCCCCCTACCTCGTGGGCCCCCTGGTGGCTCTCCGACGTCCATCTTCTCCTATATGAAGTCTTTCTATGAGAAAAAAATTAGAGGGAACTTTTCGGGACGAGACTCCACCGCCACGAGGCGGAACCAATCTAGAGCTCCGGCAGAGCTGTTCTGCCGTGGATTCTTCCCTCTTGGAGGGGGAAATCATCACCATCGTCATCACCAACGCTCCTCTCATCGGGAGAGGGCAATCTCCATCAACATCTTCACCAGCACCATCTCATCTCCAAACCCTAGTTCATCTCTCTTGTATGTCTCAAAATCCGGGATTGGTGCTAGTAGGTTGCTAGTAGTGTTGATTACTCCTTGTAGTTGATGCTAGTTGGTTTATTTGGTGGAAGATCATATGTTCAGATCCTATATGCATATTATTACCCCTCTGATTATGAACATGAATATGCTTTGTGAGTAATTACGTTTGTTCCTGAGGACAAGGGAGAAGTCTTGCTATTAGTAGTCATGTGAATTTGGTATTCGTTTGATATTTTGATAAGATGTATGTTGTCTAGCCTCTAGTGGTGTTATGTGAACGTCGACTACATAACACTTCACCATTATTTGGGCCTAGAGGAAGGCATTGGGAAGTAATAAGTAGATGATGGGTTGCTAGAGTGACAGAAGCTTAAACCCTAGTTTATGTGTTGCTTCGTAAGGGGCTGATATGGATCCACATGTTTCATGTTATGGTTAGGTTTACCTTAATACTTTTGTTGTAGTTGCGGATGCTTGCAATAGAGGTTAATCATAAGTCGGATGCTTGTTCAAGTAAGAACAGCACCCAAGCACCGGTCCACCCACATATCAAATTATCAAAGTATCGAACGCAAATCATATGAACGTGATGAAAACTAGCTTGACGATATTCCCATGTGTCCTTGGGAGCGCTTTTTCCTATTATAAGAGTTTGTTCCGGCTTGTCCTTTGCTACAAAAGGATTGGGCCATCTTGCTGCACTTTATTTACTTTTGTTACTTGTTGCTCGTTACCATTTATCTTGTCACAAAACTATCTGTTACCACTTATTTCAGTACTTGCAGAGAACACCTTGCTGAAAACCGCTTATCATTTCCTTCTGCTCCTCATTGGGTTCGACACTCTTACTTATCGAAAGGACTACGATAGATCCCTTATACTTGTGGGTCATCAGCAATGCCGAAGACAATACTGTGCGCCGGACTCATCGTCATTGAAGCCTGGTTCAGGGGCTACTGAGGGAGTCCTAGATTAGGGGGTCTCCGGACAGCCGGACTATATCCTTTGGCCGGACTATTGGACTATGAAGATATAACATTGAAGACTTTGTCCCATGTCCGGATGGGACTCTCCCTGGCGTGGTAGGCAAGCTAGGCAATACGGATATGTTGATCTCCTCCCTTGTAACCGACTCTATGTCACCCTAGCCCCCTCCGGTGTCTATATAAACTGGAGGGTTTAGTCCGTAGGACAACAGACAATCATACCATAGGCTAGCTTCTAGGGTTTAGCCTCTACGATCTCGTGGTAGATCAACTCTTGTAATACTCATATCATCAAGAACAATCAAGCTGGACGTAGGGTTTTACCTCCATCAAGAGGGCCCGAACCTGGGTAAACATCGTGTCCCCTGCCTCCTGTTACCATCCGCCTTAGACGCACAGTTCGGGGGCCCCTACCCGAGATCCGCCGGTTTTGACACCGACATAAGGCCTAGTCCGGTTGATGTTGTATTGCTAGGTTTCGATGACATGGGAGCGAATCCGCTAGCTTGGCTATCGATATGTCGTTTCTTGTCCTAAGCCGCCGACTGGTCGTCCCCTTATATACACGGGTTGACGCCTGGCGGCCTACAGAGTCCCGGCCGGCTCATAAAACATGTCCGGCTCGGTGACTTATTTTATATGCCTTTCTTTACAAGTCTTTCTTTACATATGGCAATTTACAATATTGGGGCTTAAGCCGCCTCTAGGCTTAGGCTTTCTACAATTCTTAATAAACTATCACCTTGAATATTACTAGGCTTCTCTTAACAATCTGCCATTAGGGTTGACCCGGCTCCTCCTGGCGGGTCATACCTGAAAGTTATATTCCCAACAAAAACCCTTGAAGAATTTTAGTGTAGACTTGTAGAAGAGATCGCGGTGGCCAATGAGCCCTACGAGAAGAGAAGAGCTGCAAGCGATCAACAAGGAGGAGGAAGATGTCGGTCGGTCATGTTGAACCAGGAAGAGGTTTCCTTGGGAACTCGTCTAAGGTAAAGAAAAATAAAAACAAAGAAATAAATAAAAGACATAATCTTGGTTCTGGGCGGAGGGAGAGGGAGAAAAGGCAAGGGTTTTACTTATAGAAGAGCGGAGCGGGGGAAGACGAGATATCGCCCAATGTGGCGATGGCTAGGAGTGGTTCCGCTGCAATGCATGTGGAGAGAAACCATTGAGCTGGAGGGGGAGAGATTAGGACAGGAGAGAAACCACTTAGATGCATCTCCACAACCTTGATTGATATAACAAAGAACTGAGTAAAGGAGGAAAATAAGTGGAAGAACGAGGCGGAGCTGAGGGGTCCGGGGGGTTAAAATAGTGGTCTGGTCTCTTGTTGGCGAGGGGAGGTGGGTGGTGGGGACAAGGGAAGAGAAGGCGAAGGTGAAGCAATTGCCCTCCTCTCGCTTTGGGGGCAGATTCTAATTGTTGCGTTGCATGCTTGCCTATGCGCTGCATAGGGAGGGGAGGGGAGATCGAAATGACTTGGGCATTTCTTAGGGTAGGGGAATCCTTGTAGTCGGTGGAGTCCCGCGTGGGACCCCCACTTTTATTAGGCCTCGGTGCAGTAGGAGAGGAGTGCGCGTTAAGTATGCTCTGTGTGCGTTCATTGCTCCTTGTCCGGCATGCGAATATGTTGGGACTTAGAACATGGCACTTGCTTTGTGGTTTCCTTTCTTTCCATGACTTCAAAAATGGCAAGTGGTACACACACTTTCTATTTCTCTTCCTCTTTCTAGGTTCCTAGAGAGTCGTAGCTCAATTTCAAATATGAAGTTGCTTACCACACATACCGCGTGGCCTTTTGGGATTGTAGATTATTGTGTGATAACTATGTTATTACCTTACATGTACAAGACCACGCTGTGGCCTTCCAGTTCTTTCCATTTTCAGGGGTGCGCTGGCGATTACCATGTTGCTGGCACGCGTGTTTCTTACATTCTCTTCGTGCATACCGGTATTATACGATTTGTTTTCCCACCTCTAGCGATATGTCATTTTCTTTCTTTCTTTCATCACATTGTAACCCTTCGAGAAGGCGTGTCAAGCATTTTTTTCCTCCTTCCGCTAGAACATAAAATCAGTAGTGGATCAACAGTAATAGCATCGATGGCACGCTGCCCTCACCCCACGTCCGCTCCCCCGACCTCTCGCAACATCGACATGCTGCACTCCCAACCACATTATCTTCCTCACTGTTCACAGATCTTCATCGCTGTCCATGGGATTCAGCGATCCGTTGTCTTTGGACCCAACACCTCCCAGCTGCAAAGCCAAAGTCCCCACAGCTTACTCATGTGTCCTTAGTTAGACAGTTTCACGGATACAACATCACCTATTGCACTAGCGGAAAATCCTCTTCCTCCTTCAGAATCAACTTCATTGGTCAGTATTGACTAGAAGTTTGATTTCAATCCAGTATTTGCGTCCACTCAATAGATGCATAATAATTGATGATACTATGCCCTCTTGAGTATGGTTAGAACACGAGCATATACCTATGGAAGATGAATACTTGGATCTACACTTTTTTTAGAAGTATATAAAAAATTGAGTCTATACTACCTTTAGTTTATCTTTACTTTTGACTGATAAAAGCATCCTATCTTCATTATCTTCATCCCGGTCGACACCGCCGTTGGCTTGCCATCCACCACTAATTTGATGGCAGGTGATGAAAAGGCTTGGGCACAGACTCCAATGTCAGTGACATGGATCGGTCGTCATCGCACTTAGTTGGTTGGTTGAGCTTCTTCGAGGCCTCACATGGAACATTCAGGCGCCATTGTGTCATGCGACAGCCGCATCGGGGCCAACAGGCATGCTAAATTTAGCAAGTTGAGCTCTAATGAAGGAAGTAGGGAATGTCATCCGGGCCGTAGGTCGAGCACATGCTCTGTATGGGACCGAAAGACTGCGGCGTTGATAAGCTATCGGGAAGCACAAACAACTCCCTTCCCTCCATCACTCAATCATTCCTCACATAGAATAAGCGAAGCTCCTACCCAGACCAAACATTCTCGACAACTATAAGAAAACCATAAACCCTGCGTTGCATAAAGCTCAAAATCTTGGCGGCGAACAAAATTATAGCTTTGAGTGGTGGTATCTTGGAATGGATGGGAAGAAGTTGCAAATATCAAGAAAATAGGTAAAATGAATAGAAAAAAGGGAGGAAGAAACGGTAGTCTCACTAGATGGCAAGTTTATTCAACCTAAAATGGGGGAAATGAAATAGTTGGTGAAATGATATAACTTGTGTTACTATTTCCTTTCTTTTACTCGCTTGAATAGTGGTATGCACACTTTGTCTTCCTAGGTCCTCATGTGCATTTTGAGGATCATAGGTTGTTGTGTTATAACTATGTACATTGTTATGTGTACTAAACCATGTAGCCTTAAAATTCTATTTGCTTCTTAGGTCTACTAGTGATTTCTATGTTGTTGATACCTCTGTTTGTTTATTTCTCTCTGTACATATGTGATTTTGATGCTCTTGTCGGATTTTTTTTCTCACCTCCGGTCTGTTTTTTTTCTTTGCACACCGCGTGATGTGGCCCTTTGAGAATCCATGTGAAACACTTTCTCCTCCTTTAGCAAATTAAGTAAAAAAACAATGACAACACATTAACAGTAATAACAACGGTGACACATCAAAATGTAGCCCGCTTCTTCATGTCCTCTCCCTCAACCTCTCAAAGCATTAGGCACACCAACCTTTGCACCACATTGTATTCCTAGATGTCCATGTGAGTCAGCGGCACGCCGATCCTAGACCCAGCATCGCCTGACCTTCTGACTGCAGGATCCAGAGTCCCTACTGCTTCATCATCCGACCTTTTGGTTGGGTGGTTTCACGGATACAATGTCACCTGTTGCACCATTGTAAATCCTCTCATCTTCCATCGTATTAACGTCACACATGATTATTGATTTCAATCCAACATTTGCATCTACCAGTGGAGGCATACTAATTAAGGATACTCAGCCCTTTTCAGTATGCTTTTAGAAAAGGAGCACATGCCTATGGAAGAAATATACGTGCGTCTACACTTTTTTAGAAGTATTTAAAAATACAAGTCTCTACTTCCTTTATTATTATTTTAACTTCGATTTGACCAAAGTGTGTTATCTATTTTTTTTCTTCATCCCCACCGGTGTTGCCGTCGGCATGTGCCAGTCGTCAATTTGACAGCAGGCGATGAGAAGGCCCCAGACTCATAGGGGGCCACTGTCGTTGGGTCCATGACAGTTGGCCATACATAGAAATGCCAACGACATGGAGCCTTCATCATTGTGCTTAGATGGTTGGTTGCGCTCTTCATGTCATCCTCCTCATGTTCATTTGGAATGTCGGTAGGCCATTGCGTCCCATGGCAGCCGTGTCAGGGCGGACAAGCATGTCAAGTCTAGCTAGCAAGCTGAGCTCTGCCGAAGGAACTAGGAAGTGTCATGCAGGCCATAAGTCATGTGCATGCTCTGCATGGGGCCGGAAGACTGTGGAGTCAGCACGCTATTGGCATCCCAAACGACTCCCTTCCCTCCATTACTCCATGTTGCTCCAACAAATCCCTCACCTCCATCATTCCCCATAGAGCAGAAGTAGAGCTCCTATCCAGAACAAACATGCTCATCAACTAAAAAATGATAAACCCTGTGTTGCACAAACCTCAATATGTTGGCTGCGAATAGAGTTTACTACTTTGAGGGGTTGTATCTTCAAATGTGTGGGAAGAAACCAAAAATGTGAGGAAAATGACAGAAATAAAAATAAAACGGGAGGAATAAATGGAAAACTCACTAGATGGTGAGTTTATTCATCTTAAAATGGGGGAAATGAAATCGTTTGGAAGAAACAATGTCACTTGCATTGCTATTTCCTTTCTTTCACCTGCTTCACAAGTGTCACACACACTTTCTCTTACAAGGTTCTTGTATGGATTTTTTGTCTATAACTATGTACATTGTTACATGTACTAAAGCACATAGCTTTTCAATCCTCTTAGTTTTTTCGTTTGCTAATGATTTCTATGTTGCTGACCCATATGTTTATTTAGTTCTCTTTGTAAGTACGTGATTTCGTATGGTCTACTCTGATTTTTTTTCTCATCTCCAGTCAAATTTTTGTTTTTCACACCATGCAATGTGACCATTCAAGAAGGCATTCACAAAACTTTCTCCTCTTTTCGCAAATTAGGTAAAAAAAGGAAACTACAGCGACATATTACCTGTAAACACAATGGAAACACATCAAAACATAGCCCTCTCCTCCGCGTCCTCTCCCCTGAACAGCCACAACACCAACATGCCACCCTCTCCACCACATTTTGTTTCTCGATGTCCACGACATTCCACGGTCCGCCGGCCCTAGACATAGTGTCGCGCGCCTTCCCGACTGTGGGATCTAGAATCCCCATGGCTTTCACCTTCTCCTTGGATGGGTGGTTTCACGGATACGACATCACATATTGATCGTCGGCAAATCCTCTTCTTCCTTCAGGATCAACATTGCATGTGAGTACCGACTACATGTTTGATTTCAATAAAACATTAGCAACTAGTAGTGGATGGATAGTAATTATCAATATTACATGCTTTTGAGTATGCATTTAGGAAAGGATCGCATACCTATTGAAGATAAATACTTACGTCTACACTTTTCTATAAGGATTTAAAAAATTCAGTCTATAGTTCCTATATTTTTATTTTTACTTGAGACTGATCAAAGTTTGATATCTATTTTTCTCTTCGTCCCCATCGGTGGTGGCACCGGCACACCTTCTACCGCTCGGAAAACGCCCTCATCTCCATCATTCCTTAGAAAGGAGAAGCGGAGATCCCACCCAGAACAAACATGCTCAGCAACTATTAGAAAACCTTAACCCCATGTTCCGCAAAGCTCGAAATCTTGGGGGCGAACATCGTTTACAACTCTGAGTGGTGGTATCTTCGAATTGGTTGGAAGAAGCCAGTGATGTCAGAAAAATGGGAAGATAAAATAAAGTGGGAGGACGAAACAGTAGCCAGTTTATTAAAGGAAGGAAGAAACAATGTTACATGCATTGCAGTTTCCTTTCTTTCACCGGCTTGATAAGTGGTATGCACACTTTATCTTCCTAGGTCCATGTGTGCATTTTTAGAGAATGTACGTTGTTGTGTAATAACCATGTACATTGTTACATGTACTAAACCGTGTAACTTTTCAATTCTCCTTGTTTTTAGGGATGCTAGTGATTTCAAAGTTGTTGACATGTCTGTTTCTTTAGTTGAGTCCCGCTTTCGTACAACCCCCTAAACCTTATAAAGGGAAATTTCATTTGTCGTATCCATTTTTGTATGTATGGTGGGTTTCCCACCGTATACATATGTTCCAAAAGCCCAACTCTGTGTTAATCCCACGTGAAAACAAACCGAGATATCTCGCCCATGTATGCCAACTATTACTTTTGGGTCTTCTTGTCCTAAAGAACTCGTGCGAACAACCTTTTTTTCTTTTTTGAGAAAATAAACGAGAGATTGGAGTCGAACCTAAGACCTCGGGTTGGAGGGCAGCAACCTAACTAGTTGAGCTAGCAAATGTTGGCAAATAAAACACATCGCAAAAATACAAAAAAAAGTCTGCAAAAGAAAAATAAAACAGAAAAGTTTCAAGTGGGCCGCCCACTATGCCCTTTCGCTCGCGCGCATCAAATAGGGGTCGCCTACAAAGAGGCAACGCCTTGTTTTCTCTTTTTAGGTCTTATCTGGCCGATCTTTCTACTGCTTTTTTTCTCTTTCTCCTTCTTTTTTCATTTGTTTTTCCTTTTTTAATTCACATTTGTTTTTTATACGTCTCCAACGTATCTATAATTTTTGATTGCTCCATGCTATATTATCTTCTGTTTTGGATGTTTATGGGCTTTATTATACACTTTTATATCATTTTTGGGACTAACCTATTAACCCAGAGCCGAGTGCCAGTTTATGTTTTTTCCTTGTTTTAGAGTATCGCGGAAAAGGAAAATCAAACGGAGTCCAATTGACCTGAAACTTCACAGAACTTATTTTTGGAAGGAAAGCAACCCGGGAGACTTGGAGTCCACGTAAGGGAAGCAACGAGGAAGCCACGAGGCAGGGGGCGCGCCCTCCACCCTCGTGGGCCCCTCGTGGCCTCCCTGACGTACTTCTTCCGCCTATATATCTCCCTATACCCTAAAACTACCGGAGAGCACAATAGATCAGGAGTTCCGCCGCCAGAAACCTCCGTAGACACCGAAAACCAATCTAGACCCATTTTGGCACCCTGGCGGAGGGGGCAATCCTTCTCCGGTGGCTATCTTCATCATCCCGGTGCTCTCCATGACGAGGAGGGAGTAGTTCTCCCTCGGGGCTGAGGGTATGTACCAGTAGCTATGTGTTTGATCTCTTCTCTCTCTCGTGTTCTTGAGGTGATACGATCTTGATGTATCGCGAGCTTTGCTATTATAGTTGGATCTTATGATGTTTTCTCCCCCCTCTACTCTCTTGTAATGGATTGAGTTTTCCCTTTGAAGTTATCTTATCGGATTGAGTCTCTAAAGATTTGAGAACACTTGATGTATGTCTTGCCATGCGTATCTGTCATGACAATGGAATACCACGTGATTCACTTGATGCATGTTTTGGTAATCAACTTGCGGGTTCCGCCCATGAACCTATGCATAGGGGTTGGCACACGTGTTCGTCGTGATTCTCCAGTAGAAACTTTGGGGAAATCTTTGAGGTTCTATGTGTTGGTTGAATAGATGAATCTGAGATTATGTGATGCATATCGTATAATCATACCCACAGATACTTGAGGTGACATTGGAGTATCTAGGTGACATTAGGGTTTTGGTTGATTAGTGTCTTAAGGTGTTATTCTAGTACGAACTCTAGGGCTGTTCGTGACACTTATAGGAATAGCCCAACGGATTGATTGAAAAGAATAACTTTGAGGTGGTTTCGTACCCTACCATAATCTCTGCGTTTGTTCTCCGCTATTAGTGACTTTGGAGTGACTCTTTGTTGCATGTTGAGGGATAGTTATGTGATCCAATTATGTTATTATTGTTGAGAGGACTTGCACTAGTGAAAGTATGAACCCTAAGCCTTGTTTCCTAGCATTGCAATACCGTTTACGCTCACTTTTATCATTAGTTACCTTGCTGTTTTTATATTTTAATATTACAAAAACCTTTATCTGCCATCCATATACCACTTGTATCACCATCTCTTCGCCGAACTAGTGCACCTATACAATTTACCATTGTATTGAGTATGTTGGGTACACAAGAGACTCTTTGTTATTTGGTTGCAGGGTTGCTTGAGAGAGACCATCTTCATCCTACGCCTCCTACAGACTGATAAACCTTAGGTCATCCACTTGAGGGAAATTTGCTACTGTCCTACAAACCTCAGCACTTGGAGGCCCAACAACGTATACAAGAAGAAGGTTGTGTAGTAGACATCAAGCTCTTTTCTGGCGCCGTTGCCGGGGAGGTTAGAGCTTGAAGGTATATCTTTAGATCTTGCAATCGAGTCTTTTATTTTCTTGTTTTATCACTAGTTTAGTTTATAAAAGAAAACTATAAAAAATGGAATTGAGTTTGTCTCATACGCTTCACGTTTTTAATATCTTTCGTGAGTATGATGGAAAGGACAATTGTGATCAAGTGCTAGAAGAAGAAATCTATAAAATGTTTGGCACTAAATATTTGAATGATGAGCATGATTGCAATGTTGTTAGTATGAATTCCTTGAATATCCATGATGCTAATGATATGCAAAGCCACAAGCTTGGGGAAGCTATGTTTGATGAAGATGATATTTTTTGTCCCCCAAGTTTTGATGAGCAAATTTATTATGATGAAAGCATGCCTCCTATCTATGATGATTATTGTGATGACACGCATGCTTTAAAGAATAATAATAACAATGAAACTTGTCATCTTGACTTCAATTTTCAATCCCATGATAGTTACTTTGTTGAGTTTGCTCCCACTACTATTAATGAGAAGAATTTTTCTTGTGTGGAGACTAATAAAATTTCTATGCTTGTAGATCATGAAAAGAATGCTTTAGGTGCTGTTTATATTGTTGAATTCATTCATGATGCTACTGAAAATTATTATGAGGGAGGAATATATGCTTGTAGGAATTGCAATAATATCAAGTTTCCTCTCTATGTGCTTAAATTTTTAAAGTTATGCTTGTTTTACATTCCTATGCAAGTTGATTCTTGTTCACACAAGTTGTTTGCTCACAAAATCCCTATGCATGGGAAGTGGGTTAGACTTAAATGTGCTAGTCATATTCTTCATGATGCTCTCTTTATGTTTCAATTCTTATCCTTTATGTGAGCATCATTGAAATCATCATGCCTAGCTAGGGGCGTTAAACGATAGCGCTTGTTGGGAGGCAACCCAACTTTATTTTTGTTCCTTAATTTTTGTTCCTGTTTAGTAATAAATAATTCATCTAGCCTCTGTTTAGATTTGGTTTTATGCTTTTAATTAGTGTTTGTGCCAAGTAGAACCTTTGGGAAGACTTGGGGAAAGTCTTGTTGATCATGCTGTAAAAACAGAAACTTTAGCGCTCACGAGAATTGCTGCCATTTTTTATTGGAGAGTGATATTTAGTTAATTACTTTTTCAGATGATCAATAGATAAATTCCTCAGGTCCAGCAATTTATTTTAGAATTTTTTGAGTTCCAGAAGTATACGTTTGATCCAGATTACTACAGACTGTTCTGTTTTTGACAGATTCTGTTTTCAATGTGTTGTTTGCTTATTTTGATGAATCTATGAGTAGTATCGGAGGGTATGAACCATAGATAAGTTGGAATACAGTAGATATTACACCAATATGAATTTAGAATGAGTTCTGAACAGTACCTTGAAGTGGTGTTTTGTTTTCTTTCGCTAACGGAGCTTACGAGTTTTCTGTTAAGTTTTGTGTTGTGAAGTTTTCAAGTTTTGGGTAAAGATTCGATGGATTATGGAACAAGGAGTGGAAAGAGCCTAAATTGGGGATGCCCAAGGCACCCCAAGGTAATATTCAAGGACAACCAAGAGCCTAAGCTTGGGGATGCCCAGGAAGGCATCCCCTCTTTCGTCTTCGTTCATCAGTAACTTTACTTGGAGCTATATTTTTATTTACCGCATGATATGTGTTTTGCGTGGAGCGTCATTTTACTTACTTATGTTTTTCTTGCTGTTTGAATAAAATACCAGGATATGAAATTACTAAATGTTAGAGAGTCTTCATATAGTTGCATAATTGTTCAACTACTCATTGATCTTCACTTATATCTTTCGGAGTAGTTTGTTGTTGCTCTAGTGCTTCACTTATATCTTTTTTAGAGCACGGTAGCGGTTTTATTTTGAAGAAATAGATGAATTCTCGTGCTTCACTTATATTATTTTGAGAGTCTTAAATAGCATGGTAATTTGCTTAAATAATCCTAATATGCTAGGAATCCAAGAATAGTAAAAACTTTCTTATGAGTGTGTTGAATACTAAGAGAAGTTTGATGCTTGATGATTGTTTTGAGATATGGAGGTAATAATATCAAAGTCGTGCTAGTTGAGTAGTTGTGAATTTGAGAAATGCTTGTGTTGAAGTTTGCAAGTTCCGTAGCATGCACGTATGGTAAACGTTATGTAACAAATTTGAAACATGAGGTGTTATTTGATTGTCTTCCTTATGAGTGGCGGTCGGGGACGAGCGATGGTCTTTACCTACCAATCTATCCCCTTAGAAGCATGCGCGTAGTGCTTGGTTTTTGATGACTTGTAGATTTTTGCAATAAGTATGTGAGTTCTTTATGACTAATGTTGAGTCCATGGATTATACGCACTCTCACCCTTCCATCATTGCTAGCCTCTTTGGTATCGTGCATTGCCCTTTCTCGCATTGAGAGTTGGTGCAAACTTTGCCGGTGCATCCAAACCCCGTGATATGATACACTCTTTCACACATAAACCTCCTTATATCTTCCTCAAAACAGCCACCATACCTACCTATTATGGCATTTCCATAGCAATTCCGAGATATATTGCCATGCAACTTTCCACCATTCCGTTTATCATGACACATTCATCATTGTCATATTGATGAGTATGATCATGTAGTTGACATAGTATTTGTGGCAAAGCCACCATTCATAATTCTTTCATACATGTCACTCTTGGTTCATTGCATATCCCGGTACACCGCCGGAGGCATTCATATACAGTCATCTTTTGTTCTAGTATCGAGTTGTAATCTTTGAGTTGTAAATAAATAGAAGTGTGATGATCATCATTAATAGAGCATTGTCCCAAAAAAAGAAGGAAGGCCAAATAAAAAAATGGAAAAAAGAGAAATAAAAGGGATAATGCTACTATCCTTTTTCCACACTTGTGCTTCAAAGTAGCACCATGATCTTCATGATAGAGAGTCTCTTGTTTTGTCACTTTCATATACTAGTGGAAATTTTTCATTATAGAACTTGGCTTGTATATTCCAACAATGGGCCTCCTCAAGTGCCCTAGGTCTTCGTGAGCAAGCAAGTTGGATGCACATCCACTTAGTTTCTTTTGTTGAGCTTTCATACATTTATAGCTCTAGTGCATCCGTTGCATGGCAATCCCTACTCCTTGCATTAACATCAATCGGTGGGCATCTCCATAGCCCATTGATTAGCCTCGTTGATGTGAGACTTTCTCCCTTTTTGTCTTCTCCACATAACCCCCATCATCGTATTCTATTCCACCCATAGTTCTATGTCCATGGCTCGCGCTCATATATTGCGTGAAAGTTTATAGGTTTGAGATTACTAAAGTATGAAACAATTGCTTGGCTTGTCATCAGGGTTGTGCATGATGAGAGCATTCTTGTGTGACAAAAATGGAGCATGACTAAACTATATGATTTTGTAGGGATGAACTTTCTTTGGCCATGTTATTTTGAGAAGACATGATTGCTTAGTTAGTATGCTTGAAGTATTATTGTTTCTATGTCAATATGAACTTTTATCTTCAATATTTCGGATCTGAATATTCATGCCACAATTAAGAAGAATTACATTGAAATTATGCCAAGTAGCACTCCGCATCAAAAATTCTGTTTTTATCATTTACCTACTCGAGGACGAGCAGGAATTAAGCTTGGGGATGCTTGATACGTTTCCAACGTATCTATAATTTTTGATTGCTTCATGCTATATTATCATCTGTTTTGGATGTTTATGGGATTTATTATACACTTTTATATCATTTTTGGGACTAACCTATTAACCCAGAGCCCAGTGCCAGTTTCTGTTTTTTTCCTTGTTTTAGAGTATCGTAGAAAAGGAAAATCAAACGGAGTCCAATTGACCTGAAACTTCACAGAACTTATTTTTGGAAGGAAAGCAACCCGGGAGACTTGGAGTCCACGTAAGGGAAGCAACGAGGAAGCCACGAGGCAGGGGGCGCGCCCCCTGGACGCGCCCTCCACCCTCGTGGCCTATATATCTCCCTATACCCTAAAACTACCGCCTATATATCTCCCTATACCCTAAAACTACCGGAGAGCACAATAGATCAGGAGTTCCGCCGCTAGAAGCCTCCGTAGCCACCGAAAACCAATCTAGACCCGTTCCGGCACCCTGCCGGAGGGGGCAATCCTTCTCCGGTGGCCATCTTCATCATCCCGGTGCTCTCCATGACGAGGAGGGAGTAGTTCTCCCTCGGGGCTGAGGGTATGTACCAGTAACTATGTGTTTGATCTCTCTCTCTCATGTTCTTGAGGTGATACGATCTTGACGTATCGCGATCTTTGCTATTATTGTTGGATCTTATGATGTTTTATCCCCCCTCTACTCTCTTGTAATGGATTGAGTTTTCCCTTTGAAGTTATCTGATAGGATTGAGTCTTTAAAGATTTGAGAACACTTGATGTATGTCACTAATGCAATACCGTTTATGCTCACTTTTATCATTAGTTACCTTGCTGTTTTTATATTTTCAGATTACAAAAACATTTATCTGCCATCCATATACCACTTGTATCACCATCTCTTCGCCGAACTAGTGCACCTATACAATTTACCATTGTATTGCGTGTGTTGGGTGCACAAGAGACTCTTTGTTATTTGGTTGCAGGGTTGCTTGAGAGAGACCAACTTCATCCTACGCCTCCTACGTATTGATAAACCTTAGGTCATCCACTTGAGGAAAATTTGCTACTGTCCTACAAACCTTTGCACTTGGAGGCCCAACAATGTCTACAAGAAGAAGGTTGTGTAGTAGACATCAGTTTTCTAAAATCCTGAAATTTCCCTACATTCTTGAACTAAGTTTCGAATCTGCGTATAATTTCTTAAATTCCGGAACTTCTTTCAAACCCTTGAACTTTTTTCAAATACATGAACATTTTCCCAATCCACCAACTTGTCTTAATTTTTACATTTATTTTTCAAAATCCATAAACTTTTTGAAAATTCATGACCTTTTTTCAAGTCCATGAACTTTTTTAAAAAAATCTATGAATTTTTACAATTTTCATGATCCTTTTCAAATGTCATGAAATTTTCAAAAAATTAAACTTTTGTGAAATTCGTGAACTTATTTTCAAATTTTGTGATCTTTTTAAAATTCTCGCACTTTTGAAAATTGGTGAAAAAAATTCAGATACATGAACTTTTTCAAATCTATAATCTTTTTTCAAATTCATGAACCTTCTTTAAATTCTTCATTTTTATAAATCCGTGTTTTTTTGTCAGATCCACGTTGTTTCTTGACAGCCCTTAAATCATGAGGATATTTTCCAGAACGTATGGTTTTGTGAACTCTTATTTGAATGATATCCAGATTTTGAAGAGGACCACCGGGATAGTGCAAGGAACTACTTTGGCAAGACCGAACAACTGGATTCCACCGCCCACGAGCTATGTAAATATTATTGTCGACGCAACGGTTTCGAGGAGTGGGGAGTTTGGCTCTGTGGGGGCGACATGTCGAGACCAAGATGGCATGTTCATTGGAGCTTCAACTTTGTTCTTCCCTCGCATAGTTTATCCACCTACCCTCGAGGCACTTGCAACTCAGGAGGCATTAGCTCTTGCAGACGACACCTACTCTCAACGGATCTTCGTGGCCTCGGACTGCAAGACAATAGTTGTTGCTATCAGAAGCAGAAGTCCGTCTCCTTACGGCGCAATGATTAATGAGATCAGAGATCATATGTTTAGTTTTCATTCTTGTATCATTAGTCACGAGTTTTGAACCTCGAATATTCAGGCTCACAATCTTGCTAAGCATGGTCTTACTTTAGGGGTTAGCCGCCATGCGTGGTTACGCCAACCTGGGAACCTTCTTTTTGTCCCTGTACATGTGGTGACGGCATAATAAAGTTTAGTAAGGTTGTCTAGAAAAAGAGATGGTCCCAATTTTTTCATGGCCTTTTTATGACCACACCATGAAGTGTTGTTTCAGCTCTCGAAAAATTCTTGCATTTTCTAGAGTTTTCTTGATGAAAAATGACCGATAAATGGCCGGACGTGTCACAACTTGCATACGATGTCGAAATTCATTCAAAACTGGCATGGATGCCTAAGATGGGCATGCACACCTGCTTGCAAAAGTTTGGGTCTTTTCATGCAAGTCCAAAAGTAGACCATGTTCAACGAAGGGTGTTCGGGTAGGCCGGAAGGGTCCATTTAAGAGCGCTTTTTTGGCATCCGTCAAATGATCCCAGTTTTGTTCCATGAGCTTATATGATCAATTCAAGGCACCATGCCAAGTTGTTTGAGTTTTTGACAATTTTAGCATTTTCTAGAGTTTTTCAGTGAAAAATGGTAAATAATGGTTGGACATGACGCAACTTGCATACGATGTCAGAATTCGTGCAGACCTACCATGAATGCCTTCCATGGGTATGCCTACCAGCTGGCAAAAGTTGGGTTCATTTCAAAGATGTCTAAAAATAGACAATGTTCAACGGAGTGTATTTGAGTAGGCGAGAAGGGTTTGTTTGGGAGCACTTCATTTCTCGACATCCCTAAAAGGCCTCAATGTTCAACGAATGATGTACGGGTAGGCGAGAAGGATCCGTTTAAGAGAGTTTTTTCAGTATCCGTCACATGACCCTGAGTTTTTTTTCGTGAGCTTATATGACAAATTCAAGGCACCATGACAAAGTTTTTTGAGTTTTAGACAATTCTTGCATTTTTTGGAGTTTTTTCATGAAAAAGAACTGATAAATGGCCGGAGCTGTCGCAACATGCAAACGGTGTGGGAAGTCATTCAGACCTAGCATGGAGTGCATCCGGATTAGTTGAGAGGAATGTGCCAGACTGGGCCATAGGAGTGCATCCGTGAGCATGTTTTTTTTCATAATTTGATTGCTTCTATTATTTGTAGTTTGTGTCATTATCAATCAACATGAACATTTTTTTATTCATTAACCATTTATTGAAAATTGTCAACAATTTTGTACATCTAAATATATATGAAAATTTTACAAGTTTGAAAACCTTCTCCAAAATTGTTAACAAATTCCTAACAATTGATGAAAAATTTCAACACAAATTGCAAACCATGTAATTTTTAAAAAATTACTAACTTTTGTTTGAAATGAAAACTTTTTAAAATTTGTGAACATATTTTCTGAAAACATGAATATTTTTTAAATTGGAGAATACTTTTAAAGTTTGTAAACAATATTTGAAAAGAAGAAAATTTACTGTATCCCAAACATTTTTTCAATTTTTGAACAAGTTTCAAAAAGAATAATAAAGTTCAAAAGGAGAAAAATAATTAATGAAAAAAGGAAACAAACGCTTAGGTGTGGGCCCAAATAGGCGTTGACATCTCCCATCGGGCGCCTATTGGTTTTATTTGACGTTCTGTGCGTCGAACACTCTGTTTCGCACAGACTCAATCGATATGAGTGAACATGGGCCAGCCCATTTTAATCTATCAGTGCCTCTGCAGATACCAGATTTGGGAACCTTGTTTGTCTCAAAAAAAAGATTTGGGAACCTTGTAGATGGGGAAAAGCCTATGCGCGGCTCGCTCCGTGGAACTGTCGACGCAACGCACAGGCGAAGCCACGCATCGCTGGCATTGGGCCGACCCATTATAGCAAAGCTAGACAGCCGGTTTTGGAAAGTGGATCCTCTAACATGAAGAAGGGAAGTCATCTAAGCTACATTTTCCTAACTTTTCTCCTTCACATTCATACGATTTAGGCTAAAATGACTTTAATTAATTTGAAAATTACAAATGTACTTTATGCATTTAAAAAAATTACATACAAACAAAATTATTGTGCAATAAAATTAATTTTAAATTTATTTATATTAACAGTAATTATGTACAGTACCTGCTACAGTAGATAAATGCACTGTCCGCTACAGTACCCATGACTTTCCTTCTTTGTTTTACACTAGTTTGCACTGTAGCTTAGGTGATTTCTTTTTTTGATGTTAGAGGATCCACTTCCCCGGTTTTGGGGACCTTCTAGAAGGTACCGGTTTTCCTATTTCTTATTTGTTTTTTTTTCGTTTTTCATTTTTCCCCTACCTTCTTTCGTTTTTCTGTTTCTTTTTTTTCGTTTATTGTTTGCTATTCCATTTATTTTTTCAATATTGCCTTTCAAAGATTGTTCGGAGTTTTAAAAAAATGATCGTGTTTTTAATAAACTTTATAAATTTCAAAAAATGTTCATGTTTATTAAAAATATTCATAGATTCAAAAACAATTTCACATTATTATAAGATTGTTTGGGTATTTCAGAAAAAAAATGGTAAAACGTTGAATGTTTTCGTTCAATTTTTTGACAATTTTCAAATAATGTTCCTGTTTGAAAAAATGTTAACAAATTTTAAAAATTGTTGACATTTTCATTGTTTCAGGAGTTTAAAAAATTATTCACAAGTTTCAAAAAATTGTGTTTCAAATTTTCTTTAGGAATTTCAAAATATGTCCATGTTTTAAAATTTTGTTTTGGAATTTGGAAAAATGTCCCCGTTTCGAAACAAATTGTTTATGATTTTGATAAAATGTTGTTGTTTTTAGAAAATATATAGTTTTTTGAAATATGATTCAAAAATTTGGAAAGTGTTTGCGTTTCACGGAACATTCTGTTTTTTGAAAAAAAAAATGCTTTCGTAATTCCTAAACTAATTCAGATCTGCACAGGGTGTTTGCTTCTTTATGTTTGGTGCCCATATTTGCACAGGGTGTTTGGTTCTTTATGTTTGGTGCCCATATTTGCACAGGGTGTTTGGTTCTTTATGTTTGGTGCTCATATAAAAAGTAAGTTCGTGTATAGCATTCGATGCTGTGTTCGGATCTCCATGATGGGAATTTTTTTGAGCTACAATGCACATTCTGTGTTGGTCGCTATCTTCATGGGCCGGCCCAGTCGAAGACTCACCTGTGCAAAATCGCAGCAACTTGACGCAATGCGTGTCACATAGGAGGTTCCCTTCTAGATGGTTTCTGGCTGGTTTTTACTGGTTTGGGAACCTTCTAGATGGTTTCAGGTTGGTTTTTACCAGTTTGGAAAAGGTTCATGGATCTTTTTTTCAATCATAAAGTTCAACATATTTACTTATGTATTCAAGTTTTAAACAAGGATTTTAAATATAAAAATGGTCGCTTTTTTAAAAAAGTTCAAAAATTCAAAATTGTTCATGTACTCAGAAATTGTCCGGAATTTCAAAAAAATCCCATTTTAAAAATTTGTTCAGAGTTTAAAAATGTGTTCCGCTTTTTGGAAATTTGTTTGCATTTTCAAAATTTTGTTTAACAATTTAAAAAACGTCTGTGTTTAAAAAAAGTCACGTTCAAAATTCCAAAAATCTGTTCAACTATGTCGATGTTCATAGTTCTTAAGACTCCGTGCAATTCTTTTGTCAAGATAGTTTGGTTCTTTTAGTGGATCGACTCTTGTGTGTTCGACTGTGAAGTCCCGTGTTCACTGTTTCGCTGCTGGGCTGACCCAGTTTACTGCTCGCCGCTGTGTACAGTGCGAGCAACGTATTTTGTAAAATTACCATCATGCCCTTTGTTATGAAGGGACATGAAGAGATCTTCTCCGTTGATGTGTTTAAAGGGGTTGTACCGAAGAAGTGTTTTTAGTTCTTTTTACGACGTATGTGATTCTGACCTGTCTTCTCCGATTTGTTTTATCCCCTTCAATAATTCTTTTTGCCTTTCACACCATGTAATGTGATCATTTGAGAAGGCACAAAAACGCTTTTTCCTCCTTCTACAAATTAAGTTTGAAAAAACAACAACAACACATTAGAAGTAATAACAATGGGCGCCGCATCAACACATAGCCCTCTCCCTGTGTCCTCTCCCGACCTTTGACAACACCAGCACCCCATCCTCTACACCATGATGTCTTCCTCAATGCCCACATGAATCAACCGCTTGCCATCCCTAGACCCAGCATCGCCCACACTCACGACTGCGGGATTTGTCCCCACAACTTCATCATACGTCCTTGGTGGGGTAGTTTCATGGATACAACGTTGCTAGTTGTAACATCAGCAAATCCTCTTCTTCCATCATATAACCATTGGAGGTGGGTATTTATTTCAATCCAACATTTGCATCTACCAGTAGATGCAGAAAAATTGACAGTACTTAGCCCTTTTAGGTATGCTTTAGAAAAGGGGGCCTACCTATGGAAGAATAATACTTGCATCTACACTTACATAGCAATATTTTAAAAATACCAGTCTATACTACTTTTATTATTAATTTACCTTCGGATTGATCAATGTTTCTTATCTATTTTCTTCATCCCCGCTAGTGCCTCCGCTGGCACGCCGCCCGCGGTCAGTTCGACGACATCCGACGAGGAAGCCCCAGACTCATTGGCACTACCGTCGTCGGGGCCATGCATTTTAACCACAAGCACCAATGCTAGTGACGTGGAGCCATCGTCGCCGTACTTAGTTGGTTGGCCACGCTTCTTCGCGTCATAGTCATCGTGGTCGCCTCTAATGCCGGCCCATTATTGTCTCATGCAGCAGCACATCGGGACCAAGAGACATGCCGAGATTAGCAAGTTCATCTCTACTAAAGGAAGTAGGGAGTGTTGTCTGGGACAAAGGTTGTGCGCTTGCTCTGCATGGGGCTGGAGGACTATGGTGTTAGCAGGCTATTGTGCAACCCAAACGGCTCCCTTCCCGCCATCACTCCCCACTACTCAGACGACGTTATCACCTCCATCTTTCCTCGCAGAGCATAAGCAGAGCTCCTACCTAGAACAAACATGCTCATTAACTATAAGAAAACCATAACCCTCGTGTTGGGGATATAACTACCAGGTATGACCCGCCCAGGAGGGGCCGGGTCAATTTTAATGGCGGGTTACTCAAAGAAGCCCGACGAGTATACAAGGCGACGGTTCATTATAAGACTTGTAGCAGGCCCAAGCCCAGAGGCAGCTTAAGGCCCATAATTGTAAACCGCCATGTATGAGTAAGACTTGTAAAGTAAGGCATGTAAAAGAAGTTACTGAGCCGGACACGTTGTATGAGCCGGCCGGGACTCTGTAGGCCGCCAGGCATCAATCCGTGTATATAAGGGGACGACCCGGTGGCGGCTTAGGGCAAGAAATTATAGATCGAGAGCCAAGCTAGCGTATTTCGCTCCTTGGTCATCGAAACCTAGCAATACCAAAACAACTGGACTAGGATTTACCTTCACCGCAAGGGGCTGAACCAGTATAAACCTCTCGTGTCCTTTGTCCCGATTAAACCCTTTAAGCTTCCTAGTTGCGATGCCTCCACGATTAAGTCCTTTCACTAGGACATCTGCCATGAAAATTCCACGACAGTTGGCGCCCACCGTGGGGCCAGCGCACGGTGGATTTAGTTCTTGAATGGCAGCTTCGAAGGGCTCAAGGGATACGCTGTGGCCGGATGACCAAGAGTCGTCGCGGCAAGCTCTACATCGATGACGCGGGCTGGGGCCCTGAGGCCAGCTCAATCGAGTACGGGTACCGGGTCCCCTTCGGCGGAATCCATGTCTTCATCGGCCGGA
Organism: Triticum urartu; assembly: GCF_056163025.1. NCBI lineage: Eukaryota > Viridiplantae > Streptophyta > Magnoliopsida > Poales > Poaceae > Triticum > Triticum urartu. The sequence goes on along the minus strand of NC_141877.1, from coordinate 653,070,208 downwards.
TCGGCGAGCCGGGCCCTGAGCCGGACATCTGCACCGACCTCGTCGAAACGGCTCAGCGTGCAAGACCCGCCCGGACTCAGCCGACCGTAAGGCGTGCCTTCGTAGGTTGCATCCATGGAGGGGAGTTTTCTAAAGGATCTGTGGATGGCGGCGAGACGGCTGTCCACTCTAACGGCGAGTCGTCCATAGGTGAGCCGGATTTATTGTATCAACTCAGGATGGTGGGCTTGGGGACTGTTCTGATGGCAGCAGTATTTCGGACCCCTCTGAGCCATCGAATCGAGCCGGGGTCTACATGGCTAGCACTCAACCCGGTCAGAATTCTACGGCCACGGCCGCGGTAACCACCGGATCAGCAGCAGCCAGGACCGGAAATCCCGTGCGCCCGCCGGCTCAGGTGCTGATGGATCTCATGGATAGGATGACGACCTTGTTGACCGCCGTGGTTGAGCCGGCAGATAAGGCTCAGCACGATGCAGAGGTGGCACGGTTACGTGGGGAGGTAGCACAAGCTAAGGATAATTTAGCAGCGGAGGATGTAAGGATGGTTGCAGAGCGGGTGGCTCTAGATGCTCGTGCTCAGCAGCTTCAAGCAAAGACTTTCCGGCTCTCGGTGGATCTAAACGCATCAAATGAGGTCATGAGGGGAAGGCACCAAAAGGCTCAATCACATCTGCCTCTGACTTATGATCCTAGGGACCTCTTCCACACACCTGGGGCTGGTCCCAGTAACCCGCCGGAGGCAAACCAGATCACAACACCCGGGACTGGGGCACCGGTTCAACCGCTGGCCATGGACCCCCCCCCCCCGTGTGAATACTGCTCCGCCTCATTACACACCAATACCACCGGCTCACTTTTCTAACCCTTTGGAGAATCTTATCGCTACATCAGCTCGTTTGGCGGGTCTCCCGATGGAAGGCGACTCTCCAACAGCAATCGAAACACGAAGGGTCAGAGAACTTCTTCAGACGGCTCTGGCACAACAGGATGCATACTCTTATAGTCGAGACAAAATCCATTCAACCCCTCGCCCAAGCCGAAGCCCAAGCTATAGCAGGCATATGGACTCAGCGGCCATGTCAAGCAACGCCCAATGCCGTAACCAACCACGTGGGCATGACCCGGCCCAGTGTGGAGCTCTTAACTTGGTGGACCAGTAGAGGATCCGTCAAGAGGCTGAGCGGGCGGTTCAACAGGCGGCTGAGCTGGCGGCTCACCAAGCTTTTCCGGTTTATCCAGCGACCTCTGTTGAAGCAGGTGTGGCCACAAGGACAGGAGGTGTCCCTTGTCTGTTGCCAGCTCTGCATAATGAGCGTTTGCCAAAGGAATTTAAGGGGCCTCATAAGGTACCTAATTACACAGCCGACCTGCAGCCCGGAGCATGGATTGAAAGTTACGAGATGTCCATGGAGTTATTGGAGGTCAGTGATGCAGCAATGGCCAAATACTTCACTATGATGTTGGATGGAACAGCTCACACTTGGTTGAAGGATCGACTCATGGGCGGAGTTAAAATCCCGGTTCATTCAGAACTTCAAAGATACCTGTAAGCAACCCATGTCGATCATGGACTTGACTAACTGCAAGCAAGAGGGAGGCGAATCCATGACCCATTGGGTGCGCCGGGTCAAGGAAATAATACATTCATCTGATAAGATGGATGCCGGCTCTACGGTCTTAATGTTGGAGAAAAAAATGCTGTTTTGAACCTCTGAAGCAGAAGCTGGGGCGGCTCAAGCGTGATTGTAATGACATGGGCCAGCTGATGGCGGCTCTGGTCAAGTACGCCGATTTTGACAGTACCAAGGACCTCGTGTCTGACCAAGAGAAGACAGGGAAGGGATAGAAGAACGGCAACGGCAAAGGTCACCAGCACAACCCGGCGAATCATGGAGGTAATAAACGTAAGGCCGACGGTAGTCTGGAGTTTGTGGCTAATGCCAATGCACAGGGCAACAATCAACGGCGCAAGGGGAGGCCACCTCCTCCATCTGGCAGGTCAGGTCCCACCCTTGAGCAGCTACTAAATGAACCTTGTCCAAGACACGACACCCAGGAGAAGCCAGCTACCCATCTGTGGAAGGACTGTACGATCATGAAGGATTTTAAGAATTTCAACATGTTTGATGGTAACCACGGACCTGGCGGTGGCTCAGGCGGCGGCGGATTTCATGGCCCGGGTGCCGGTTCAGGCGGTGGCGGTTTTCACGGCCAGGGCCCTCAAGGCAGTCAGGGCGGCTATAATCAGCAATCCGTCCAAGGTAATCAGCAGCAACAACAGTCCGGGTATCAGAGTAACCCAAAGCAGTTGAACAGTGGGCAGTATCACGAATTCACCACCAGTTTGTGCAAAAAGGACCAAAAACTTCATAAGAGGGCTGTAAATGCTGTTGAACTAGCAGTTCCATGTTATTTAAGATGGTCTGAGCAGCCTATAATATGGAGTAGGGAAGACCACCCTCCCTGGGTTGATAATCCGGGTTATCTGGCTTTGGTGGTGGCACCTCAGGTTGGCGGATACAAATTCACTAAAGTGCTCATGGACGGAGGCAGTAGCATCAACATCCTTTATTATGAGACGTTCCGTCGCATGGGGTTGACTGACAAAAGTCTTAAAACGTCCAGTACTGTTTTTCATGGAGTTGTGCCTGGTAAGTCGGCATACCCAGTTGGTAGGATTGAGCTGGAAGTAGCCTTTGGGGATGAGTATGATTCCAGGTCTGAGAAGTTAACTTTTGAAGTGGTTAAAATCAAAAGCCCGTATCACGCTCTGTTTGGACGGCCGGCTTATGCTAAGTTCATGGCACGGCCGTGTTATGTTTATTTGCAACTCAAAATGTCGGGTTATAAGGGCACCATCACAGTGCATGGAAGCCAGAATATAGCCTTGGAATGTGAAGAAGGTGATGCTGTTTACGCCGAGTCTGTTTGTGCAACAGAGGAATTGAAGTTTTATAAGGATAATGTTGACCCGGCAGACATGACGTCTTTGAAGAAGCCAACTACGCAGCATGAGCCGGCGCTGAAATTTAAGTCAGCTGATGATACCAAGATGATTGATTTTTTGCCTGGCGACTCATCTAAACAGTTCATTATCAGTGCTAACTTGGATCCAAAATAGGAAGGCGCGCTCATCGAGTTCATCCGTGAGAATCGGGACATCTTTGCATGGAAGCCTTCTGACATGCCGGGAGTACCGAGAGAACTCGCTGAGCACACTCTTAATATTGATCCAAAGTTTAAGCCGGTCAGGAAATTTCTTCGTCGTTTTAATGAGGAAAGGCGCAAGGCTATTGGAGAAGAGGTGGCCCAGCTTTTGGTAGATGGGTTTATTGTTGAAGTTTTTCACCCAGAGTGGTTGGCTAACCCGGTGCTTGTGCTAAAAAAGAATGACACTTGGCGTATGTGTGTGGATTACACGGATTTAAGCAAAGCTTGCCCGACTGATCCTTTTGCTCTCCCTCGTATTGATCAAATCATTGATGCTACGGCGAGTTGTGAGCATCTGAGCTTTTTGGATGCTTATTCTGGTTATCATCAGATCAAATGGCGGTTAAGGACCAGGAGAAGACGGCTTTCATTACTCCGTTTGGAGCCTTCTACTATGTGTCTATGCCTTTTGGGCTTAAGAGTGCCCAGGCGACTTATCAGCGGTGTGTACAGAATTGCCTTCATAATCAGATTGGGCATAATGTTCATGCTTACGTGGATGATATAGTGGTAAAATCCAGAGAGAAGGAAACCTTGGTAGCTGATCTGAAGGAAACCTTTGATAACCTTCGGGTCTACAAGATGATGCTTAACCCGGCCAAGTGCGTTTTTGGAGTCCCAGCTAGCAAGCTTTTGGGATTTTTGGTGTCTAACCCGGAAAAAATTAAGGCGGATACATCTTTGGCTAAACCGGCGTGCATCAATGACGTTCAGCGGCTGGCGGTCGACTTGCAGCTTTGAGCCGGTTCATAAGCCGGTTGGGTGAGAAGGCTATGCCGTTGTATCAAATGATGAAAAAGACGGATGATTTTGTTTGGAGTGACGCTGCCAATTCCGCCTTTGAAGATTTGAAAAGACAGCTTGCTGAGCCGCCGGTTCTTGCTGCCCCCGTTGAGAAGGAGCCGCTGTTGTTATATGTGGCTGCTAACTCACGGGCCGTTAGTGTGGCCATTGTTGTGGAGCGCAAGGAGGCTGGCAAGGAACATCTGGTTCAACGGGCGGTTTACTACGTCAGTGAGGTGCTCATTGAATCCAAGCAAACATATCCACATTGGCAGAAGCTTGTTTATGGGGTGTTCATGGCAAGTCGGAAGCTTAAGCATTACTTCCAGGGTCATCCTATCACTGTGGTTAGCTCTGCTCCTTTAGGAGATATTATTCAAAATAGAGAAGCCACAGGACGAATCGCCAAGTGGGCCATTGAGCTTGGATCTCATAATTTAAAGTATGCACTACGTACGACCATTAAGTCTCAAGCACTGGTGGACATCATTAACGATTGGACGGAGTTGCAGATACCTAAAGAGAAGCCAGACAACACATATTGGACGATTCATTTCGATGGGTCCAGACAGTTGGAAGGCTCGGGGGCTGGAGTGGTTTTAACTTCTCCTCGAGGTGACAGGTTTTGTTATGTGTTGCAATTGATGTTTCCATGTACTAACAACGTAGCAGAATATGAGGCCTTACTCCATGGTCTTCGAATGGCTAAAGAGATGAGTTTAAGCCGGGTACGGTGCCTTGGCGACTCAGATTTGGTGGCTCAGCAGGTATCAGGCAAGTGGGACTCCAAGGACCCTCTCATGGCGGCTTATCGCCGTGAGGTTGACGTTGTTGCTGGACATTTCAAGGTTTATCAAGTGGAGCACATTGACCGTAGAAAAAACGAAGCGGTTGATGTTTTAAGCCGGTTGGGATCTCAGCGTAAGCCGGTGCCACCTAACACTTTTCTAGATGTTCTGCATGACCCTTCTGTCAAATTGCCTACAGAGGAAGATTTGGCCGTTCCAGACCCGGAGGCACAGTTGGTGGCTGCTCTTCATATCATTCTAGATTGGACAGTACCGTATTTGTCTTATATGACCCAGGGTGAGTTGCCAGAGGATGAGACCTTGGCTCGACAGATAACCCGGCGGTCTAAATCAATGACAATTTCCAATGGTGACTTGTATCATCGCAGCGTCACTGGAGCGTTTCAACGTTGTGTCTCTCCTGAAGAAGGTCAAGAAATTCTTCGTGAGATCGATGAAGGGGATTGTGGCCATCATGCCGGTTCAAAGTCTCTTATGGCCAAAGCTTTTCGTAATGGTTTTTACTGGCTAACGGCTCACGCTGATGCAAAGGATCTGGTCAGTAGGTGCGATGGGTGTCAAAAATTTGCACGACAAGCGCACGTGTCGGCTCAAGAATTGCGGATGATTCCAATCACTTGGCCGTTTGCAGTTTGGGGGCTTGACATGGTTGGACCTTTCAAAAGATCCAAGGATAAAAATACACATCTTTTGGTGGCAGTTGAAAAATTCACAAAATGGGTTGAGGCAGAGCCGGTTAGTAAGTGTGATGCAGCCACGGCGGTTCAGTTCATGAAAAAGGTGATCTTTCGTTTCGGCTTTCCACACAGCATTATAACTGACAATGGTACTAATCTGTCCAAAGGCGCTATGGAGGAGTTTTGTCAATGTGAGCATATCCGGCTTGATGTTTCGTCAGTAGCTCACCCCCAATCCAATAGTCAAGCTGAGAGAGCAAATCAGGAAATCTTAAAAGGTATCAAGCCCTAGCTTATGGTTCCTTTACAACGAACGCTGGGTTGTTGGGTAGAGGAGTTACCCTCAGTGCTATGGAGCATCAATACCACTCCTAACAGGTCTACGGGTTATACGCCTTTCTTCATGGTTTATGGAGCAGAAGCAGTCCTGCCTAGTGATATTCGTCATGACTCGCCCCGCGTGGCGGCTTACGTTGAAGCTAATAATGAACAAGCCCGACAAGATGCACTTGACTTGTTAGATGAGGAGCGAGATTTGGCAGCAGCCCGATCAATAATTTATCAACATGACCTGCGCTGTTATCACAGCTGCCGGGTTAGGTCCAGAAACTTTCAAGAAGGTGATCTGGTGCTCCAGCTCATCCAGGATCAGTCTGATGCACACAAGCTATCCACACCTTGGGAAGGACCCTTTGTGGTCAGCAAGAACTTGAACAATGGTTCATATTACCTTATCGACGTTCGAGAGCACAAAGACTCACGTAAGTTGGAGGAGGAGACCCGCCGGCTGTGGAATATTGCTCCTCTTCGGCCATACTATACTTGAGCCACCGGCTCTCATAATGTACATGCTGTGACATTGTATATATTATGATAAGTAATAAAGCAGGACCTCTGTCCTTTTCATTTTCAATGATCATATATCTTTATTATTCTAATTATTCAAACGACCATTAGGGGGCTGATCATATTCGAATCTAGCTTAACCCTTTTGGTCTGGCTCATGATCGTATTCAAATCTAGCCGTAAACCTCATGGTCACTAGGGGTCTTCCTGTTCAAACATAGGTCGTATTCAAACCAAAGAGAACATAGCTGTCATAATCCTCTTGATCGGCGCAAAGCCAAACTCACTAGGGGGCTTCTTGATCGTATCTGAATCATAGCTTAACCCCTTTTGGGTCCGACTTGGATCGTATTCGAACCAGGGTCGGTAAAAACCTCTCAAGGTCATTTGGGGGCTTCCTATTCAAACATAGGTCGTATTCGAACCAAAGAGAACATAGCTATCGGTACCCTCTTGATCGGCGCAATGCCAAAGCCACTTGGGGCCTACATGATCGTATTCGGATCCTAGCTTAACCCCTTTGGTCCGGTTTACTGATCATATTCGAATCACAAGCCTCCAAATTACTCTTAATGCTTGATTTACATCGTTTGAAACATACTATTTTGTTTTACTGGGTTTTTGTTGTCTCAAATCTAACTGCACGTATGGTTTTAATTTAAACCGGCTCGGTTATTTGACAATGAGTTGCCAAGGTATAACAATCATCAGGCATATCAAGGTATTAACTTCTACAAAGATTAGGGTCGTCAACCTTATTATCCGGGTCATATAAGCCGGCAGTTCAGAATCAAAGAACATAGGTATGAAATTGTTGTTCATGAACAGACTTATCTGTGTCTTTTTGTTAATCAAAGGTTTTTTCATCCTTGTTTATCTTACATCTGGTCCTGTTTTTTCCACTATGATGATTTCATAATTATGTATCGGGTGTTTTGACCCGTCCAACGATAAACCACCAGGACAGTTTTTTCATCTTTTGCATACAAGGACAGATTTAAACACTACAGATGTGATCACAGATATAATGCATATATTGACATCACGGGTAAAATGTCATATGCAACATCCTATGCACGACGGCATAGGCAAAACATGCAGTTTTCAAACTAACCTATTACAAGGCATTGAGAGCCCAAAAGGTTAGACTGTTTTCTCTCTTAAGCAGATCTTAAGCTAAAGGTTGGATTATTCAGACGGTTATGGCTCCTCCCTCACCGTTTCACCTCCTTCCGCTGGTTGGAAGCTGGGATTGGACCAGTCAAAGCCGTTCAGAGCAATGAACTAAGTTTCATCGTCAATTAGGCCGGCCGGGTCAATTTCTGGGGCAAAAGTGTGTTGGTGAACCGGCGGGATAAGATCTGTCACTTTATAAGAGGGAGTCGCCATCTTCTTATTTTCAACATCAAAACCCGGCTGATATTTATCAATGTTGGTTTCTTCGCCAAGGATGGTAGCATGAGGACGAACTTCCTCACACAAGCAACGAAATCGTCTTGATCAAACGGAGTCCCATCTTATTTCAAAGGGGATACCCCTTGGCTACATCCTCCGGGTCAAGTTCCGGCACCCAGGCTTTGGAACGGCTCAGTGCGGTTAGGGATTCGGCTCTTGCGCAAGACCGCTTGACCTCTTGGAATCTGGCGGGTAAAATTGACAATTTCTTCAAGATGTCACTTAAGAGATTTGGTCCTTGGTTGGATGGGGATATAATGGCAAGTGCCCGTTGAGCTCCAATGGACAGCTGCTCCACCAGGGTGTAAACTGCCTTGAGTTTTATTAAACTGTTTTGGCTCAGATTGTTGCTCTGGGGACCTGCGGGTGTTTTAAAAGGTTAAGAAGGCGGCTTATACTTCTGGCAAAAATAGAGTGTAAGTAATTAAAGGCAAATAACTCACCAAAGATTGCGGAGACCATCTAGGACACATGGTTTTTTAAGCCGATGAGCTCCGTGGTAACCTCCTTGAGAGCCGCCTCAGCTGTCTCAGCACGCTGTGTTAGCAAGGTTTTCTCGTCGGCCCAGGATTTTTTCTCCGCATCAAAACTGGTCTTTAGTTTTTCAGCTTCAGAAAGGCTCAACTGGAGTTTGGAGTCAGAGTTCTTTATCTCCGCCTCTTGATCCGCTAGTCGGGTCTTTGCATCAGTCAATTAAGACCCCAATTCAGTGAAGGCGGTCTGCAAACATGCACAGGTATGTTAAAATGTATTTCAATAAAGGTTATCATGATTAAAGTCCCAAGTGCTTTGCAACGCAACACCACTCGGCACTTTGGGGCTAATGTCTGCCAAAGCAATTTTTTAATGCGAAATGGCTCTTCTATGATTAAAGTCCCAAGTGTTTTACAAGTAACAACGCTTGGCACTTGGGGGCTAATGCATGATATTAAGTAAGTGTTTTCATGTTGAGCCGGATCACACTATTTGTTTCGACTGATTCAAGACAGTTATGAAGTTAAGTACCGGCTCATTTGTGATAAATTGAGACGGCCCTTGGGGACTACAGGTGAAATTTAGGCTGGATTTAAGGAAAATCTAAGACAGAACATCAACCTATATCACAAGTCGACAGATCATTCAGGTTCATCATAATCCGGAGACTTGGGGGCTGGCAGAACATATATAAGATGGTGAAAGCCAGCGACCGTACCTCATATTTCAGCTGCAGTTGCTTGACCATCTCAATTTCCGAATCACGACTGGAACACACATGACTGAGGTAGCCAGACAGCACGTCACTAACGTTCAGGTGAGCGTAATGAGAGACATCAAACCGCACCTTCTGCCTCTCTAAAGCCTCTTGCTTAGTAGAGTGCCGGGCCAATACAGTTGGGTTGCCCGGCTCAACGAATCAACTACCAGTAATTAAGACATCATTGTTAGAAGTCGTCAGCGGGTTAGCTGAGCTAGATGGTTCAGTGGTAGCCGGATTAAGAATGGTCTCATCAGCTGACGGCTCAGGAGGGTCCGATTGAACGTGGACAACTGGATCTTCTGGCGCTTCAGATTGATCAGGAGGAGTTGGTATTGCCAGTTCAGGTGCAGGGTCTTTTGCGTCTTCTGTCAGTTTAGTCACCTTGGCTTTCTTGGACTTTGCTTGACCGCTAAGAAAGATTTTATGAGACAGTTAGTATAATGATGCAGTTTTAAAGATGCAGAATAAAGATGATTTTCCTTACCCAGGGGCAGTCTTGAAAGCCGGAAAATGAGTTTGTGACGAGTTGCCAGATGAGCGAGAAACCTTCTGCAAAGGTAAAATAAAGTTACGAGAGTAAGGAATTAGATTCATGGATAAAAGCAAAAGACAAAGGTGAAAGAAACCTCATTCTGGCGTTTTCGAGGAGTTTTTTGTAAGTCGGAGGGCGGTTCATTATCGTCATTAGTCCGGGCCTGACGACGGCTCTCATGTTGTTGCTTTTTCAAAAGAAAATGAGGGTCCAAATAAGCCAAAGGGTGCGAAAACCTTACTTTCCAGGTTACCAATCGAAGTTTCTGTCTTGGCAAAGGGGCTGAGTCGGAGGAAATAGTTACCTCTTCTCCTACGGCCTGGCTGGTCCCCGTGTCGTCCTGGTAATAGTCGGTGTTAATAAGGTTGTTAAAAAACTGGCCAAGGGAGTCAAGGGCTACCTCCGACTCAGAAACATCATCCAGCTGGAACATGTCAGATGACGTCTTCTTCTTCTTGGGCTTCCGAGTCGTTCTCCTAGCGGCTATGGCAGCAGATCTAGCCTTCTTGGCAGCTTCATGATCATATTTGGCCTTCCAGAAATCAGATTTGGTCTGTAAGCAAATAACAGGTTAAAAAGCCATGCAAGTATTTAACTAGTGAAGAAAACAAAAAGGAGGTTAAGGGGGTTCACCTCTGGTGCTCAGTTAAGTTTGCATAAGGGGTTTAATCCAACCTTACTGCAGTCCTCGTATTTGCCATTCACGAGGATGGTTGACATTGCAACAATGTCCTCTTCAGTTAGTTATACAGAGCTATGACGCAGAGAATCATCTGGGCCTCCACCATATTTATACATCAACTTGGATCGGCGGCTTAGAGGGATGACCCGCCATGCGATCCAGCAACGGATCAGGTCAACTCCAGTTAAGCCATTTCCCAATAAGGCTTGAATCCTTTTGATAGATGGGATAAGCTTCTTGCGTTCAGCAGCAGTAAGGTTGTCAGGGAGCACAAACTTAGAATCAAGACGCTCTGCGTGATAACCCGGCAGTGGTTTTTCATCAGCTGGTGATATGTCTTGGTAATAGAACCAAGTTTGGTTCCAATCTTTGGGATGGCTTGGTAAGACTACTAAAGGAAAGACAGCACCCTGTCGGCGCTGAATCGAGATTCCGCCAAGTTCCAAGCTAGGGCCGTTGGTGCACTCATTCTGGCGGTTCAAATAAAAGTACTCTCTGAAGAGCTCCACAGTCAGTTCTTCTTGGAGATATACCTCACAAAGAACTTGAAAATTGCAGATATTGGATATGGAGTTGGGTCCAAGGTCTTGTGGATGAAGCTTGAAAAATGCAGAATGTCTCGGAAGAACTTTGAGCCGGGTGGTGAGAAGCCTCGATTCATGTGGTCACTGAAAACGATAACTTCACCGTCTTTAGGCTGAGGCCGTTCTTCGGCCGGGTCAGGAGCACGATAAGACATAATAGTCTTCGTCGACAAATATCCAATCGTGACAAAATCTTTCAAGGTGTCCTCAGTGACTGTGGAAGGAACCCAGTTGCAGACCGTTGGCGCTTTTGACAGCATGATGAGAAAAGGGAAAACTGAAAAGAAAGTAATGTGCCGGTTCAATTTATTGGTGGAATTATAGGTTAAATGATGATAGTACAGATGAGTAATGGCGGCTTTAGTAAGGGCTAATGACATATAAGGGAAAAGTGAGCCGGCGTGATAAGCCGCCATGACTAAAGATATTCGAAGGTTACCAGAAACATAATTGGCTAAGTGCTGAGACAAACAAGTTTCCCAAGATATTGCTATTATTCTGGATCAAGATGGTTCAGAAAAGAAAAATAAATTTAGACCTAAAAAACCAGCGCAGAGGAGTTCGTCAGCTCTAAAGAGGCATTTGTACAAGAGAAAGGGATCTGCTAGCATCTAAAATGGATGTAAGACAACTACCGCATAGTTTCTACACTTCTTTTAGATCAAAAGAGGGTGCGGTAGAGAAGTTGCAAGGAATCTATGATGAACAACGAAGAACACAAGAAAGAGAACTCATGAACCCTAATGCAGATCTAAGGGGTGAAAAAGAAAGAGCTTACGGATGCGGGTCTACTGCGGAGGATCGCCGCCGTTTTTTTGGACGAGCTCAGGGTGATGCAGCGGCCAACGTTGAGGACGACAGTGAGTGCTACGGCGGCGGCGGAGCTCGAGAGGCAGAGAGGTGGCGAGAGAAGGAAGAAGAAGAAAGAAGAATGATCGGTCATGCCTATTTATAAGGAAATAGGTGAATGGGCAGGTGCAAAAATCGAAAGAGACCAAAGTAATGATTATCCAACTAAATGGATGCCTCAATTTTCGGAAAGCATTTAAATATAAGGATCAGTTAAAGATGACGTCAAGGCAGATTTCCAAATTCTCTGAAGATGATGTCATGGCGGGTTAAAGAGCTTTTACGAACAGTGGAATATGGATTTCTTCTAAGTGTTAGAGATTGATAAGAACAAAGTTCAAATCAACCTGGGGCCTAATGTTGGGGATATAACTACCAGGTATGACCTGCCCAGGAGGGGCCGGGTCAATCTTTATGGCGGGTTACTCAAAGAAGCCCGGTGAGTATACAAGGCGACGGTTCATTATAAGACTTCTAGCAGGCCCAAGCCCAGAGGAGGCTTAAGGCCCATAATTGTAAACCCCCATGTATGAGTAAGACTTGTAAAGTAAGGCATGTAAAAGAAGTTATCGAGCCGGACACGTTGTATGAGCCGGCCGGGACTCTATAGGCCGCCAGGCGTTAACCCGGGTATATAAGGGGACGACCCGGCGGTGGCTTAGGGCAAGAAATTACAGATCGAGAGCCAAGCTAGCATATTTCGCTCCTTGGTCATCAAAACCTAGTAGTACGACAACAACTGGACTAGGCTTTACCTTCACCGCAAGGGGCCGAACCAGTATAAACCTCTCGTGTCCACTGTCCCGATTAACCCCTTTAAGCTTCCTAGTTGCGATGGCTCCATGATTAAGTCCTTTCACTAGGACATCTGCCGTGACAATTCCATGACACCTCGTGTTTCACAAAGTTTGGAATCTTGACGACGAATAAAGTTAACTGCTTAGGTGGTGGTATCTTGTAATGGGTGGGAAGAAACCGTAGATTCGAGAAAGTGGAGGGAATAAAAAGAAAATGGGAGGAAGAAACATTAAAATTATTGGATGGTGAGTTTATTCATCCTAAAATGGGGATATGAAATGGTCGGAGGAAATTAGGTCACTTGCATTGCTATTTCCTTTCTTTCATCGACCTGACAAGTGGTACCCAGACTTTCTCTTCCTAGGTTCTTGTGTGCATTTTTGCTACAACTACGTACATTATTACCTGTACAATCAATTCTATCTGATTTTTTGGTCATCAGTGATTTCTGTGCTGCTGACACACTAGTTTCTTTAGTTATCTTCATACTTACGTGATTTTGAACTGTCTTCTCTGGTTTGTTTTCATACCTCTAGTATTTTTTTACATTTTACTCCATTTACTGTGACCATTTAGGAAGGCAAATCAAACACTTTAGAACGACAAACATTAGTAGTAACAAAAGTGACACATCAACATGTAGCCTTCTCCTCCGCGTCTTCTCCAACGACCTCCCACATTACAACCACACTACCCTCTCCACTAGGTTCTCTTCTTCAATGTCCACGGAAGTCGGTGTTCTGCCGGCCCTAGATCCAGTGTCGCCCGTCCTCCTGATTGCGGGATCTAAAGTCTCCGCGGCCTCCACCTTCGTCCTTGGATGGGTTGTTTTACAAATATAACCTCACCTATTGCATTTGGCAAATCCTCTTCTTCCACTGGAATCAACATTGGAGGTGAGTACCGACTACATGTTTGATTTCAATCCAACATTTGCAACTACCAACAGATGCATAATAATTGACGATACTACGCGCTTTTGAGTACGTTTTAGGAAAGGAACACCTACCTATGGAACATAAATACCTCTGTCAACACTTTTTTTAAAAGTATTTAAGAAATCCAGTCTATTCTTCCTTTATTTTCATTTTTATTTCACACTGATACGTCTCCAACGGATCTATAATTTATAAAGTATTCATGCCATGTTTACAACAATTTTATATGGTTTTGGTATGATTTGTATGGAACTAACCCGGACTGACGTTGTTTTTAGCAGAACTACCATGGTGTTGTTTTTTGTGCAGAAATGAAAGTTCTCCAAATGAGCTGAAACTTTTCAATGATTTTTTTTGGAACAAAAGAGACCCCTGAAGCTTCGTCGAAGTACCAGAAGGTGAAGGAGTAGGGCACTAGACACCGGGGCGTGCCCCAGTGGTTTTGCTCACCTCGAGGCCCATCTTCGCATGAAACCAACGCCAGAAAATCCTATAAATAGAGAAACCGTCAGAAATAACCCTAGATCAGAAGTGCCGCCGCTGCAAGCCTCTGTAGCCATGAAAAACCAATCTAGACCCCGTTCTGGCACCCTACCGGAGGGGGAAATAATCACTGGTGGCCATCTTCATCATCCCGACGACCACCATGATGAGGAGGGAGTAGTCCACCCTCGGGGATGAGGGTTTGTACCAGTAGCTATGTGTTTAATCTCTCTCTCTCTCATGTTCTTGAGATGTCATGATCTTGATGTATCCCGGACTTTGTTAATATAGTTGGATCATATGGTGTTTTCCCCTCTCTATCTTGTTGTGATGAATTGAGTTTTCCCTCTGAGATTTCATTTTATTGGAATGAATACTTTATGTATTTGAGAGCACTTGATATATGTCTTGCATATGAATACCCGTGGTGACAATGGGGTATCATATTGGTTCACTTGATATGTGTTTTGGCACTCAACTCGCGGATTCTCGAGGTGACATTGGGGTAATCTATTCATAGGGGTTGATGCACATTCTTGTCTTTGTTTCTCCGGTAGAAATCTTCGGGCACTCTTTGAGATTCTATATGTTGCATCGAGTATTATGAATCTGAAGTTGTTTGATGTGTATCGTCTAATTAACTCATGGATACTTGTGGTGACATTGGAGTATCTAGGTGACATTAGAGTTGGTTGATGCATATCATATGATGTTATTTTAGTACGAACTCTTGGATAGATCGAACGGAAAGAATAACTTTGCATTATTTTAGTACGAACTCTTGAATAGATTGAACGGAAAGAATAACATTAAGGTGGTTTCGTACCCTACAAACTATTTTTTTTCTTATGTTCTCCGCTAGATAAGAACTTTGGAGTGATTCTTCATCACATGTTGAGGGATATTTATATGATCCAATTAGATTAGCACTGTTGAGAGATTGCACTAGCGAAACTACGGACCCTAGGCCTCATTTTCAAGCATTGCAATACCGTTTGTGCTGACTTTTGTTACTTGCTACCTTGCTGTTTTTTTGTTACTATTACAAAAACCAATATCTACTATCATTACTACACTTTTATTACCATCTCTTCGCCGGACTAGTGCACCTATACAAATTACCATTGTATTTGGTGTGTTGGGGACACAAGAGACTCTTTGTTATTTGGTTGCAGGGGTGTTTGAGAGAGACTATCTTCATCCTACGCCTCCCACGGATTGATAAACCTTAGGTCATCCACTTGAGGGAAAATTGCTAATGTCCTACAAAACTCCGCGCTTGGAGGCCCACCACGTGTCTACAAGAATAAATTTGCGTAGTAGACATCACACACTGATCAAAGTTTCCTATTTTTTCTTCATCCCCACAGCGCCACCGCCGGCACACCATCAGCCGCTAGGACCACACCCTCACCTCAATCATTCCCACAGAGTAGAAGCAGAGCTCCTACCTAGAACAAACATGCTCTACAACTATAAGAAAACCTTAATGACACGTTGCACAATGCTTGATATCTTCGCATTGAACATAATTTACAAACCTTAATCAATGACTTCAGACCAATCACACTATTAAGTTGCTGTCTCAAGGTCATAACAAAAATGCTTGCTAATAAGTTGCAAAAATTCATTCTCAAAATAATCCATCAAAACCAATACGGTTTTCTGAAAGGAAGATCAATACAAGACTGCCTCGCTTGGGCATTTGAATACACTTACCAGTGTCAATCTTCCAAACAACCGATAGTGCTCCTAAAACTTGACTTTGCTAAGGCCTTCTATACTATTGAACATGATGCAATGCAGGATATTATGACACCTATGGGGTTCAATGAAAAGTGGTTGAATTGGAGTAAGTGCATCTTCTCATCTGGCAAATCCCCAGTCCTACTAAAAGGAATCCCGGGAATGCAATTCCATTTTTTGAAAGTTTAGACAGTAGGAAAACCTCCCACTGCATGAGTATATTAATATGGAAGGTCTATGTTACAAATGTACAAGGGGGGAGCTAAGGTACAAAGCTATGCTACCAAGTTATGTTACAGAGTCCACAATGGCTGATACAAGATGTTTTTTGTCCTCGGGAAGTCTATAAGCAATGTTGGCAAAGTCAGCCTTAAATCTAGCCTGCCAGCGTTTATTGAAGGGGCCAGCTTCCGAAAGTAGTTGTTATTCCTTTCTTTCCAAAGACTCCACGCAACAACAAGGAATATGTCCATGATCATTTTTCGATGGTTCCTCGTTTTCAAGTGGGCTATCATGTCCAATCAGTAACCAATGACTGGCCAACTGATGTTGAGTTTGAGCCAACAACTTTCACTAAATTTGCAATGAAAGAAAAGATACTCAATTGTGTCTTCAACATGGTCCCACAGAGCAGGCAGTCAAGGTTGGTCCCGATGTTATAGTGTCTTATTTTGAGCATGTTGCGTGTGTTTAGGCGGTCCACCAACAAGAACCAGCCAAAAACTTTGATTTTGGGGATGCTTTTGGCCTTCCAAAGCCACTAGAACGCCTCATGGACCACTATTTCTCTAAAACAGAATTTATAGTACGCCATGGTTTTGAATACCGATGCTCCCCAAGTGCAAACCCTATTGGGAAACGTAGCATGCAATTTCAAAAAAATTCCTACGCTCACACAAGATCTATATAGGAGATGCATAGCAATGAGATGGGTAGAGTGTGTCCACGTACCCTCGTAGACCGAAAGGGGAAGCGTTTGCCAACAATTTGATGTACTCGAACTTCTTCTAGCTCCGACCGATTAGGTACCGAACGTACGACACCTCCGAGTTCTGCACACGTTCAGCTCAATGACGTCCCTCACCTTTTTGATCCAGAAAGGTGTCGAGGAAGTGGATGAGTTCCGTTAGCACGATGGCGTGGTGACAGTGATGGTGAAGTGATTCTCGCAAGGCTTCGCCTAAGCACCGCAAAACTATGACCAGGGGTGTAAACTTTGGAGGGGGGGCGCCGCACACGGCTAACGATTGTTGTTATCTGCGATAGGCGCCCCCTCCCCACGTATATATAGGTTCGAGGGGAGGAGAGGCAGCCATGGGGCGCCCCAAGTAGGAGGAATCCTACTTGGGGTCCTCCCAATTCGGCCTCCCCATTTCCTTATTTCCGGAGGGGAGAAAAGGGAAGAGGAAGGAGAGAAGGAAAGGGGGGTGAACCCCCTCTTTCCCTTCTCTAATCCAGCCTCCTTCCTTAGGGGTTGCGCCATCCCTTGTGGGCTGGTGTGCTCCCCTCCTATAGCCCATATGGCCCATATCTTTCCCCCCGGGGGTCCCGGTAACCCCCCCGGTACTCCGATAAATACCCGATACATTCTGGAACACTTCCGGTGTCCGAATACTATCATCCTATATATCAACCTTTAACTCTCGACCATTTCTAGACTCCTTGTCAAGTCTGTGATCTCATCCGGGACTTCGAACAACATTCGGTCACCAAATCACATAACACATATTAAATCATCATCGAACATTAAGCGTGCGGACCCTACGGGTTCGAGAACTATGTAGACATGACCGAGACATGATATGTCCATTTTGCATCATGTTTTTATACTGTTATTTATGATGTTTTTATCCATAATAATGCTTATTGGAGTAATTCCAATGCCTTTTCTCTCATAATATGCAAGATATACACGGAGGGAGAATTCCGGCAGCTGGAAATCTGGACCTGGAAAAGCTACGTCAGGCTACCTATTCTGCATAACTCCAAACAAGCTGAAACTTCACGGGGATTTTTTATGGAATATATGAAGAATATTGGAGCAAATAAGTACCATAGGGGGCCACCAGGTGGGCACAACCCACCTGGGAGCGCAAGGGAGCCCAAGCGCGCCCTAGTGGGTTGTGCTCACCCAGGCCCACCTCCGGTGCCCATCTTCTGGTATATAAGTCGTTTTGAACTAGAAAAAAATAAGGAGGGGACTTTCGGGATGGAGCGCTGCCGTCTCGAGGGGGAACTTGGGTAGGAGCACCTTTTCCCTTTGGCAGAGCGATTCCACCATGGGAACTTCCCTCCCGGAGGGGGAAATCACTGTCATCATCATCACCAACAACTCTCCCATCTTGGGGAGGGCAATCTCCATAAACATCTTCGACAACACCATCTCATGTCAAACCCTAGTTCATCTGTTGTGTTCAATCTTGTTACCGGAACTAGAGATTGGTGCTTGTGGGTGACTAGTAGTGTTGATTACATCTTGTAGTTGATTACTATATGGTTTATTTGGTGGAAGATTATATGTTCAAATCCAATATGATATTTAATACCCCTCTGATCTTGAGCATGATTATCATTTGTGAGTAGTTACTTTTGTTCTCGAGGTCACGGGAGAAATCATGTTGCAAGAAATCATGTGAACTTGATATGTGTTCAATATTTTGATAGTATGTATGGTGTGATTCCCTTAGTGGTGTCATGTGAACGTTGACTACATGACACTTCACCATATTTGGGCCTAAGGGAATGCTTTGTGGAGTAGCAATTAGATGATGGGTTGCGAGAGTGACAAAAGCTTAGACCCCAGTTTATGCGCTATTTCGTAAGGGACTGATTGAATCCAAAAGTTTAATGGTATGGTTAGAATTTATTCTTAATACTTTTCTCGTAGTTGCGGATGCTTGCGGGAGGGTTAATCATAAGTAGGAGGTTTGTTCAAGTAAGAACAACACCTAAGCACCGGTCCACCCACATATCAAATTATCAAAGTACCGAACAAAAATCAAACCAATATGGTGAAAGTGACTAGCTAGATGGAAATCCCGTGTACCCTCAAGAATGCTTTGCTTATCATAAGAGACCGTTTTGGCCTGTCATTTGCCTAAAAAGGATTGGTATACCTTGCTGCACTTTTGGTACTATTATCATTACTTGCACGTTACAAATTATCTTCCTATCAAACTACTATGCTACTTACAATTTCAGCACTTACAGACATTACCTTGTTGAAAACCACTTGTCATTTCCTTCCGCTCCTCGTTGGGTTTGACACTCTTACTTATCGAAAAGAGCTACAATTGATCCCCTATACTTGTGGGTCATCAAGGCTATTTCTGGCGCCGTTGCCGGGGAGTGAAGCGCTTTTGGTAAGTGGAAATTGGCAAGGAAACATTTATATAGTGTGCTGAAATTTATTGTCACTTGTTACTATGGAAAACAATCCTTTGAGGGGTTTGTTCGGGGTATCTTCACCTCCACCGGAACAACAATTAGCTACCCCGCAGACTAAGGCATAGCCTAGTGGTGGGAAGGGGTGGATGCCTTCCTACCCACCCAGGTTCAAGGCATGGTACTTGCAATTTGGGGTTGTTGGACCAATTATACTATAGGGGGTTCCCTTACAGTCTTTCTATCAAAAAAACAATTAGCTACCCCTCAACCTACTTCACCTACTAAAAACATTGAATATGAAATTCCTTTGGGTATGATAGAACAACTACTAGCTAATTCTTATCCAGGAGACGGAACCGAACATCCTGATATGCACTTGATATATGTAGAACTAATTTGTTGATTGTTCAAGCCTGCAGGTTTACCCGGAGATGAAGTTATGAAGAAGGTTTTACCCTTATATTTGAAGGAAACGCATTGGCATGGTATAGGCAATGCGATGATATTGGATCTTCGAATTGGAATCGATTGAAATTGGAGTTCCATAAAAAAATCATATGCATCTAGTTCATCGAGATAGGAATTATATATATATATATATATATATATATATACTTTTTGGCCTCGTGAAGGAGAAAGTATCGCTCTAGCTTTGGGAAGGCTTAAGTCAATGTTATATTCATTCCCCAACCATGAGGTCTCAAGAGAAATTATTATCCAGAATTTTTATGCTCGGCTTTCTCGTAATGATCAAACCATGATTGATACTTCTTGTGTTGGTTCTTTTATGAAGAAGACTATTGAATTCCGGTGGGATCTTTTGGAAAGAATTAAGCACAACTCTGAAGATTGGGAAGTCGATGAAGGTAAAGAGTCAGGTATTAAACTTAAGTATGATTGTGTCAAATCTTTTATGAATACCGATGCTTTTCAAAAATTTAGCACTAAATATGGACTTGACTCTGAGATAGTAGCTTCCTTTTGTGAATCATTTGCTACTCTATGTTGATCTCCCTAAAGAGAAGTGGTTTAAATATCACTCACCTATTAAATAATAAATTAAAGAATAGGAACCAATTAAAGAAGAAACTATAATTTATAATGTTGATCCAGTTGTTCCTACTGCTTATATTGAGAAATCACCTTTCCCGGTTAGGATAAAGGAACATGCTAAAGTCTCAATTGTGGTCAACAAAAGCTATATTAGAACACCTAAACCTGATGAACAAAGTAAAGTAGAACCTAGATTGCTATGGTTAAGGATCTCTTAGAAGAAAATGTAGATGGGCATGTTATTTACTTCTGTGAAGAAGCTGCTAGAATTGCCAAACCTGATAAAAAGAATAAACATAGACCTGTTGTTGGCATGCCCGTTGTCTCAGTTAAAATATGAGATCACTGTTATCATGGTTTACGTGACATAGTTGCTAGCGTGAGTGCTATTCCTCATTCCTTATATCAAGAAATTAAGAATGATATAGCACCCGTAGAGATAGAAGACATAGATGTTACTATCAAACTTGCTAGAAACACTATATCACCAATTGGGATTGTTAGAGATGCTGAAGTCTTGTGTGGGAAAATAAAATACCCTACTGATTTTCTTGTTCTTGGTTCCCCAGAAGATGACTTCTGTCCCATTATCTTTGGTAGACCTTTCTTGAACACCGTTAATGCTAGAATAGATTGTGAGAAACAAATTGTCGGTGTTAGTTTTGGTGATGAGTCTCATAAGTTTAATTTTTGCAAGTTTAGTAGAAAACTTCATGAAAAAGAATTGCCTAGTAAAGATGAATTAATTGGTCTTGCTTCTATTGATGTGCCTCCTACTGATCCACTAGAACAATATTTGCTAGACCATGAAAATGATTTACATATGCATGAAAGAAATGAAATAGATAAGATTTTCTTTGAACAACGTCCTCTGCTTAAACACAATTTGCCTATTGAAACTCTAGGAGGTCCTCCTCCACCTAAAGGTGATCCTGTGTTTGAATTAAAAAAATTCCAGACACTTTGAAATATGCTTATCTTGATGAAAAGAAGATATATCATGTTATTATTAGTGCTAACCTTTCAGAACTTGAAGAAGAAAGATTATTGAAAGTTCTAAGGAAGCACCGAGCTGCTATTGGATATACTCTTGATGATTTAAAGGGCATTAGTCCCACTCAATGTCAACACAAAATTAATATGGAACCTGATGCTAAACCCGTTGTTGATCACCAATGTCGGCTAAATCCAAAAATGAAGGAAGTGGTAAGAACGGAAATCTTAAAACTTCTGGAAGCAGGTATAATATATCCTATAGCTGATAGTAGATGGGTAAGTCATGTTCATTGTGTCCCTAAGAAAGGAGGTATAACTGTTGTTCCTAATGATAAGAATGAACTTATTCCATAAAAAATGTTACAAGCTATAGAATGGTAATTGATTTTATAAAATTAAACAAAGCAACTAGAAAAGATCATTACCCTCTACCTTTTATTGATCAAATGCTAGAAAGATTATCTAAGCACACACATTTTTGCTTCCTTGATGGATACTCTGGTTTTTCACAAATTCATGTTTCTCAACCTGATCAAGAAAAGACTACTTTTACTTGTCCCTTTGGAACTTATGCTTATAGGCGAAAGCCTTTTGGTTTATGCAATGCACCCACTACCTTTCAAAGATGTATGGCTGCTATATTCTCTGACTTTTGTGAAAATATTGTTGAGGTTTTCATGGATGATTTCTCTGTTTATGGGAAGTCTTTTGATGATTTTTTAAGCAATCTTGATCGAGTTTTGCAGAGATGTGAACAAACAAATCTTGTCTTGAATTGGGAGAAGTGCCACTTTATGGTTAATGAAGGCACTGTCTTGGTTCATAAAATTTCTGAAAGAGGTATTGAAGTGGACAAAGCCAAGGTTGATGCAATTGAGAAAATGCCATGTCCTAAAGATATCAAAGGTATTCGTAGTTTCTTAGGTCATGCTGGTTTCTATAGGAGATTTATCAAAGAATTCTCTAAAATTTCTAGGCCTCTTACAAATCTTTTGCAAAAGGACATTCCATTTGTTTTTGATGATGATTGTTTAGAAGCCTTTGAAACACCAAGAAAGCCTTAATTTCTGCACCTATTGTTCAACCACCTGATTGGAACTTGCCATTTGAAATTATGTGTGATGCTGGTGATTATGATGTTGGTGCTATTCTAGGACAAAGAGTTGATAAGAAACTGAATGCTATTCATTATGCTAGTAAAACTCTAGACAGTGCCCAACGAAATTATGCTACTACTGAAAAAGAATTCTTAGAAGTGGTATTTTCTTGTAATAAATTTAGATCTTATATTGTTGATTCAAAAGTAATTGTTCACACCGATCATGATGCTATTAAATATCTTATGGAAAAGAAAGATGCTAAACCGAGACTCATTCGATGGGTTCTCTTGCTACAAGAATTCGATTTACATATCACTGATAGAAAAGGAGCTGAGAAACCTGTAGCTGATAACTTGTCTAGGCTTGAAAATGTGCTTGATGACCCACTACCTATTGATGATAGTTTTCCTGATGAGCAGTTATCTGCAATAAATGTTGCTCACAACACTCCTTGGTATGCTGACTATGCTAATTACATTGTTCCTAAATATTTACCACCTAGTTTTACATATCAACAAAAGAAAAGATTCTTCTATGATTTAATACATTACTTTTGGGATGACCCACATCTTTATAAAGAAAGTAGATGGTATTATTAGACGTTGTGTACCTGTGCATGAACAGGGACAAATCCTACAGAAGTGTCACTCTGAAGCTTATGGAGGGCATCATGCTGGAGATAGAACTACTCACAAGGTATTGCAATCTGGATTTTATTGGCCTACTCTCTTCAAGGATGCCTGTAAGTTCGTCTTATCTTGTGATGAATGCCAAAGAATAGGTAATATCGGTAAGCGTCAAGAAATTGCTATGAATTATTCACTTGTTGTTGAACCATTTGATGTTTGGGGATTTGATTACATAGGACCTTTTCCTACCTATAATGGGTATACACATATTTTGGTTGCTGTTGATTATGTTACTAAATGGGTAGAAGCTATTCCAACCAGTAGTGCTGATCACAACACCTCTATTAAAATTCTTAAGGAAGTTATTTTTCCCAATGTCGGTGTCAAAACCGGCTCTCGGGTAGCGGGTCCTGAACTGTGCGTCTAAGGCGGATGGTAACAGGAGGCAGGGGACACGATGTTTTACCCAGGTTTGGGCCCTCTTGATGGAGGTAAAACCCTATGTCCTGCTTGATTGTTCTTGATAATATGAGTAGTACAAGAGTAGATCTACCACGAGATCAGAGAGGCTAAACCCTAGAAGCTAGCCTATGGTATGATTGTATGTTGTCCTACGGACTAAAACCCTCCGGTTTATATAGACACCGGAGGGGGCTAGGGTTACACAAGGCCGGTTACAAAGGAGGAGATATACATATCCGTATTGCCTAGCTTGCCTTCCACGCCAAGTAGAGTCCCATCCGGACACGGGACGAAGTCTTCAATCTTGTATCTTCATAGTCCTACAGTCCGGCAAAAGGGTATAGTCCGGCTATCCGGAGACCCCCTAATCCAAGACTCCCTCACCCAACGTTTGGAGTCCCTTGATATTTAATGAATGATGTTGGTTCACACTTTATTCACTATGCTTTTCGTAAAATGCTTGCCAAGTATGATGTTAACCATAGAATTGCATCACCTTATCATCCTCAGTCTAGTGGTCAAGTTGAACATAGCAATAGAGAAATAAAATTAATCTTGCAAAAGACTGTCAATAGGTCCCGAAAGAATTGGTCTAAGAAATTAGATGATGCACTTTGGGCTTATAGAACAGCATACCAAAATCCTATGGGTATGTCTCCTTATAAAATGCTTTATGGAAAAGCTTGTCATTTGCCTCTTGAATTAGAACATAAAGCATATTGGGCAATCAAAGAACTCAATTATGATTTCAAACTTGCCAGTGAAAAGAGGTTATTTGATATTAGCTCTTTAGATGAATGGAGAACCCAAGCTTATGAAAACGCTAAGTTGTATAAAGAAAAAGTCAAAAGATGGCATGATAAGAGAATCCAAAAGCATGAGTTTAAAGTAGGAGAATACACTACTAGGGAAAACCTTATACGTAGAACTTTAGCAGTAGCGCGTGTTAAAAAAGCACGCTGGTGCTAAGTAGCAGTAGCGTGTGTTAACAAAGCACGCTGGTGCTAAGTAGCAGTAGCGCGCTGATGTAAACGGCGCTACATATACAGTTGTAGCAGTAGCATGCCTGAAGATAAAAGCGCTAGTACTAAAGTTCCCACGGCTTCGCCGATAGGCTACACATAGTAGTAGCGATCTACGTCGAACCGCGCTACCGCTACTTGCTTTGTAGCAGTGCTTTTACGCTGAAAGGCGCTACTACTAAAGGAAATAAAATTAAATGGAAAGCAAATAGAAAAGTAAATGAAAATGAAAGAAATAGAAAAAGGTGAAAGGGAAAAATAAAATGTAAAGAAAAATAAATAAAAAAGGGAAAAAGAGAAAGGAATAGCAGTAGCGCGTATCGAGGAACGCGCTGTAGCTAGCTTAGCAGTAGCGCACTTCCTGGAACGTGCTACCGCTACTTCTAACTTAACCGCGCAGTTCGTTCTTTCCCACGACCACTTCCCCCAAATCCAACTCCTCCGCTGTCGCCGCCGCCATCGCCCATCGGCCGCCACACGCTCTCCCGTCGCTCTCCGCACACCCTCGACGCCGCCCCCGACCCCGGATTCGACGCCACCCCCGACCCTGACCTCGACGCCGCCCCCGACGCCGCCCTCCGCCGCACGCCCAAGCCCCAACCTCGACCTCGACGCCGCCTACCCCTCCCTCGCCGCGGGCACCCAAGGTGAGCACGCCTGCTCCTCCCCCTCCCCTACCTCTGCCTAGGGTTCTTCAAATTTTAGTTGCATCAAATTAGTTAGGGTTCATCTATGGATGGAAACGAATCAGATGCGGATGTTATCGGATACGGATGCGGCACAGATGTTTTCTTAGATGATGAATAAACACTATTGTAATGCCTAATAAAATGAGTAAAATTTGACCACTTATTTCACTTTTAAGTTGGATAATTGGAATATCCGCTACCGCTTTCCACCCCTAGGTTCATCAAATTAGATCGTAATTAGGGCAATAGTTCCTAGGTACTAATTAGTTAGTAAGAACTAGGTACTAATTAGGTACTAGTTTATTTTTATTTATAGTAAGTTTATTTTTAGCAAGAACTAGTTGAATTAATAGAACTAGTTGAACATGTCACATCTGTTGTTATTTTTTAGTTAAAGCAATTTTTCCTGCATCGACGTCGTCGATGCCTATCTCGGATCCTCGTCGTCGACTCGGCGGAGGACACCTGCTTGACCAGATGGGCCATGTCCGGGACTGGGCTTCGTCGGGCTGGTACTGGGAGGCGCTACCTATCGGGAGGCGCAACTTGGTGAGGACCCAGCCCATCATTGACCCGAACCTTCTTTGGTGGCGGTCGCATGGGCCAGTGACTATGCAGAGGCTTGAGAACCCCGCGGAGATGGTACGTCACTGTGTCAGCGAGGAGGACGCGCATGCCCGTCGCTACTTGTTTGCATTGGAGCATAGGTTCTAAAATACCTGGCAGGTTCTCCAGGGATCTCACTGGAGCTATGATCCTGTGATGGTTCGTTCTCTTTGGGTGTCCACCGCCCGCACCGATACCCGTCGTGCGCTAGTGTTTTAGTTGTATTAGTGACATCTATCTATCTATCTATTATATAATTAAGATAGAAGACAAATAAGAAAGCATGTTAACCCACATAGACTGAATTATCTCGGTTGTCAATAGTAAATATTAACGGTTGAGATTTAAAAGATGTTGCGTTACATATAAATGTTATGAGATCCAAACAATTGGACATGTGATGTGTGTCACGTACGAATAATTCAACAGGTAAGTGGTCCGATATATATGCCTTCGTTAAAAAAATCAGTCTTGACACGATCAGACATAAGCTTACTTTTTTGAGAATAGACATAAACTTACCTTTAGTAGTAATTCAATGTACGACAACCAACAAAGGAAGTCCAAGAAAAAAGAAACGAAGGAAGACTCCAACTTAAAAAAGAGAGAGAAAGAATTGTCCGAACATAATACGGCCACAATCAAGCCTACAGCCCTGTGAGAACCAATCAGAATCCATTGGCGAAATTTACCAAAACGAAGTGTTTGTATCCTGTACGACTCTATCAATCCAATCAGAGCCTTTAGCAAGAAAAAAAAATATACTCATCGCCAATGGTTTGGGCTGGCTTCTTAAAAGTCAATCAAAGAGTACGAACGTACGCATTGGCACGCTGAAGCCCAAACACGAACAACCAGCCGGACATGATGTCAGCAGCCCAACTGATCAAACCTTACGTACAATTAGTGTTGTAGTTAAGAACTAGCCAGTGCTATATGCTCACCCTTTCGAACTCTCCGAAATAGCTAAATAAATTCACTTATAGGAAGTTAGATCATTTTTCTTAAATTTAAATAAATAGTGGAATTTCTAAATATATTTACATGAAAATAATTAACAATCGCGGTTTTATATATGAAACTTATCCTATAATTCTTTTTTGCGGGTTACTTTTCCTATAATTCAAAGAGAAATAAAGGTAAAATAAGCTTTGCAAATTTCATTCTATACTAGGTCTGTGGGAAAACATTTTTATAATGTACTTCAGATGTATCGACGTGCATGTGTTTTTTTGGAATATACATGTGTTTTGGAAGTACTTATAGTTATGTAATTAAGCATAGAAGTCTATACAACAGCAGTATATTTTCCAAGATGTAAAAAACATGTTTGTATCCATAACAAACAAGCACCCATGCTCCAAAAGTTGTTAGGATCTAGGAGCTTAAACGCCCTATTGCATATAATGACATCACGACAGGTATTAATGATCCTCAAATTAGCTAGCGGGCGCTTCCCCGATTCACATTTTCTTCCGCCATACATATTTGCTTAGTCTCAGTCACAAGTTTGTTTAGAAACTAATCGAGAGCAAATCTTTAACACCAGGTAAAATAAAATCTGAATTATGTTCTGACTCTAAATTATTATATATGTGAATAGTAAAAATCTATTTTTTTCGGAAGAAATAGTAGAAAAATCTATTCGGATAAAATATGAAATATATACTTGATTCGTGTGTCATATGAAGGAAGCATATTGGTATTGTGCCTCCACTAAAATTTTGGAAACAACAAAGCATGGCAATTCTGTAAATTAAAGGGACAAGTTGTCAAATGTACGCACGAAACAAAATAATTAATAGAAAATTCCAATGATGGTACACCAATATTTATGTTTTTTTACAGAAAAATGCAAGACCAGTCTGATTTTCTGATATACATGAACACATAATCATTTGGGAAAGGAGATGATATTCTATGTCGACTCCGCCACCAGAGAGATTTAGCCTCCCTTTATGAGTTAGGAAAAAATAGTTCAAAAAGTTTTGGCACCATTTTATCATTGATAACTATATTATATAGCGTGGATGGCCAACGAGATAACAAAAATAACACGAGCATAATAAAGAAAAAAATTGACGAGGGGAGCTGGGAGAGAATGCCATAGCAAAATCTAACAAGAACTCATATGGAATATCCAATAAGGTATTTTTGGCTATTGTGAATAAATATAAGTCATTCCCGAAACACATATATAGTAGTCACGGTTAGAAAAAATAACATTGTATGGTGTTGTAAGAGAATGTGTTTGCCCTGGTAGTTTGAGATAATATTGTCCATACTGCATTATCCTATATCTATCAACACATGAGACGTGGCATAGGAATTAATAGGCTTGCCGTCATACCAACTGCCATTTATAATAGGATGATGTGCACTGATTAAGGGGAAACCAAGGAGGGAACATAAACATATATGAATGGGGAGTCAAAAGAGGGAATGGCCATTATGAAAGGCCATGATTTTGGAAAACCAGTCGCGGATCCTTATGGCATCGATCATTTGTTGTTGGGATTTAAACATCAACCCAAATATATCTATCAGACAAGATCATCTTGCGATATGATTTATATTTAGTTATGGTATATATTGAATTATGAAAAAATATAGTTATGGTGTGTATATTTCAAATAACATATGATTGTGCAATTAATAATCTTTACAAATAAAACATATAGAAAGTCTAGCTGCGCAAATGCACGGCCACCCCGCTAGTTATATGTATGATACTATTCGGGATGTATTAGTGATAATATTCGACGATGTACGGACACATGAGATGATTTACTTTTGCTTATTGAATGCATGATAATTTGAATACTTATTTATTTTACAATTTGGTTTTGCTTATTGAATGCTCATGTGAATATGAGTCCTATAAGATATTTTGAAATGTATATCTTGTGTTGCTTAAATAGGATATGTGCTTGCCCAAGTGGCCGGTCATGTTTACAGGTTACACCTTCGAGTGGCCTATGTTTTGCCGGAGTGTTGATTCATTTCCGTTCCGGCAAATTTCAGGCACTCGATATGTCCTATTTTAGCACAGGTCATGCCGGATTTTTCCGTTAATTTTGGTATGACTTGTGACAGAATATGTAGGAAATATCGAGTGCCCCGGATTTGTGTGTTGAGTATCCTGATAGTTGCCTTCAATCGATTTTCAATTAATGTTTCAACTATGAACATAGAAAATGTTTGACGACGAAAAGGATTTCGGTATTTGCGAATACTGCGAAGACGAGCGCGGCCTACGCGACAGAATCTTCCTAGATGATGATAGGCGCTTCAGCATCAAGATGGACGAGAATTTTGAAGTGGATACAGTAAGTCACAATGACAAGTCTTTTTTCGTAATTAAGCATGACATCTGCTTCATTTGCTTCAACTTATAATTTAATTTTTTTACTATTCTACTAGCGTATCCCCTGCCATGCAAGAGTTTTTGTCTTGGATAAGATAGGTTTCAGTCCTATGAAAACTACTATGGAGGTAAAGAGAGTTTACTTGAAGACCGAGCATGGTTATACTTTCTACGCAAAATTATATAACACAGACACCTTGTCGGATTAATGGGCCACGGGTAGGCTAACCCGAGCCCCTGAACCTTTCAAGACATCGGGGCAGGCTGCACCCCTCAAGACCCCAGGACGAAGAGCCGCCTTCTGAGAAGTCGGCGGCAAGGCAACCGACTGCCCACTCACGGCCGAGTCCCGGGGACGACTTCAGGATGAGCCGACTCCTGACTGACGACTTCCAGAGAAGCCGGCCTTGGGGAGTCGGCCCGCGACTCCAAAAAACCCCATGCCCTCATCAGGAGGGACGGGACAGGGAGTGGCTACAGTAAAGCCCACTCCCACCCCTTTCAAGAGGCAGGCATGGCCACAGTACGCCGTACCCGCGGAGATCTCCGCCCGACGCAGCACTGTTGCCATGCCGGCCCTGACATCAGCACCAGTGGGCAGAATCCTGCACCCACGACGGCTTGTCTGTACGACCCTAGGGTGGCGGGCCCCACCAGTCAGCGGGAGTCCAGAAGACGGCGAGAGCGTCACCAGTCGGACCCGTTGGGAGTCGGCCCCCGAGAGTCGGCCAACCCGTCCCCCGGGGCCCACGCGCCATTAACTAAATATGATAGGGAGTGACAATAGTGATCGCCCGCCAGGCGGCGGGGCTGTTGCCACGACCCCATGACCAAACCCGCGTCATTAGAAGCATGACTACAGTAATCAGCAGCCGGCAAGACCCGCCAGCGGCAGGCACGGCCTGTCGGCGCCGTACCGGACCAGTCGGCGGGGCCCGCCAGTTGGCGGTCCCCAGCAGTCGGCGGAGAAGACGGAGGCCGGAGAAACTGACGGCTGGGCCCGCGCCCGGCCGGATTACAGTTGTACCCCTGGGGGTAGGCCTATATAAATCCCCCAGGGCACCCATGCAAAGGGTTCGAATCCATTAGCACTAGACCAGATCATATAGGAAGGAGAAAGCTAGCCTAGCCTTCTGCTACCTCCAGGAAATAGCTCCAGGAGCAACCGTGTACACACTTTGCCATAGTGATCATGCGGAGACCCCGCAGAGCAGTAGTAGGGATATTATCTCCCCAGAGAGCCCCGAAGCTGGGTAAGATTCTCCGGCGTGCATGCCTTCGCCTTATCCCGTTTCCAGGCACCGGCGACGTTCTACTCGCCCCCACCATGATAAGACATCCCTTGGCATATGTCGCACCCAATCCCCGACATTTGGCGCCCACCGTGGGACCTGGTGCACCGTCGTCCGGAGACCTGTTCTGGACGGGAACCCTTTTCCTCCCTGGCGAGCGCAGCCAGCCCGGCACGCCAGATGGAGTTTGCGCCGACGCGCTGCACGGCGCTGAGATCGCCTGCGCATCGAGCTGCCTCGCCGATCTTGTCAGCGAGGTTCGCCTCTCCGACGAGCCTGCATCCGACGCCAGCACGGGCGGCCCCGAGAGCCTCCTCGCGGGCCTCCTTGACCAACTCCACGTCACCGGCGAGCCTGCCGTGGACTTGGAGTCTGTAGGCTCCACCGATCAGATGCTGGTCGACTCTGACACGGCGTCGCTCGATGCGTTCCCCACCAACGTGGTGGTCTACGACGAGCCGCTCCCTCGCGCGGAGAGCGATGGAAGCACTGTCACAGAGGTGCTCGTCATCAGTCATGACGAGCATCCCAGCGGAGGAGCGCATGACCCATTTGGCGCGGCATTGCCAAACCTGACTGCGCCCATTCCGGAAGACGGTGACGCGGAAACGTTGGAGGCGCGCCGCCTTCAGCTCGTCGAAGGCGCGAAGAAGCTGGCTAGCATGAGACGCTTGTCAGAAGCCTACCAGCGTGAGATGGATCGCGCTGTGGGTGGCTCGCCAGCCCCAGTTGGGCCCAACCGCCTAGGTGCGGTCCAGCAGCGTGGCGTGGCCATCGCCAACCTGTTCGGGGCAAATCGCCCTGTGTATGCCACGCCTGCGGAGAATATTCGAGCCGCCCAGGTGGCGGCGGACGAGCTGGACAACTTCGAGGGTGAAGAGCGCCGCCTGATGATGGAGCGAGTCCAGTGGCTCCTCGACGCGGCTGCCGCGCAGAATGAGGTCGGTTGCCGCACAGAGGCGCCGCAGCGACAAAATGACGACCCGCCTCCACGCAGAGATCAAGGCGCGACGTCTCGGACGCCGACTGGCGGCGCCCGAGGAGGGAAGGACAAGGAGCCGGCTATCAGCCATAGTCGGACTCGCATTACCATAGAGTGCGACCAAGACGGCCGCCCGAGAGCAGTGGAACGACGGGGCGACTGTCCACCTCCTCCTCCTCGCAAGGAAAGGCGAGTCTCCCCGCCGCTTGTTGACCATCCGACTCTCGGCGACCGCCTTGGCCGCCAAGAGGGAGTCGGAGAAAACGATGCCCGCCACCGGATCGACTGACTTCACCGATCCCTGGCGCTGGAAGAAGAAGATGAGTTGGGTCCGCCTTGTTTCGGGCCCCGCATTGGAGACGAGCCCTTTCCCAAAGGGTTCACGCTCCCAAGAGACACGCCCAAGTATACCGGCTCCATGAAGCCGGAGGACTGGCTGGTTGACTACTCCACGGCCGTCAGCATAGCGAACGGCAACAAGCGTGTTGCCGTAAAACCGTAAAATATGTTCCGCTCATGCTCCAGGGCACGGCCCGGACATGGCTGAACAGCCTGAAGCCCCGCAACATCAACAGCTGGGTCGACTTCACCGATGCGTTCGTCCGCAACTTCACAAGCATGTACAACCGTCCTCCCAAACCTCGCCAGCTCTCCTTGTGCGTGCAAGGCCCCAACGAGTCGACTCGCGACTACCTCACGTGTTGGGCCAAGCTCCGGAACTCTTGTGAGGGCGTGCACGAGGTGCAGGCTATCGAGTACTTCACCGCCGGGTGCAGAGAAGGCACCCTCCTCAAGCACAAGCTCCTCTGCGACGAGCCAGAGACCCTCGACGAGCTGCTAATCATAGCAGACAAGTATGCCACGGCCGACTCCTCCATGAAGGCGGAGATTCAAGTTAGTGCAACTGGCAAAGTGGCCCCCAAGCTCCTAGAACTCCGGCTGGAGACGCCAGTCGGCGACAACAGCAGAACAACCACAAGTGTAAGGCCCCACAGCCGGCTTCCAGCAGCCGGCAGGTGGCGACAGTCGAAGACCAGCAGCCGGATGGGCAGCCTCCACCCAAGGGACAGAAAGGCGGCAAGCCCAACTGGTTGCCGGCTTTCTCATACGAGAAGACTCTAGATGGTCCTTGCAAGCTCCACAGCGGCGCGAAGCCGTCGAATCACACCACCCGGAAGTGCCACTGGCTCACCAGGATCGCCAAAGGAGACGGCCTCCTGCCTCCCCCGCCTGCTGGGCAGCACCCTCCGCCTCCACCCCAGCAGCCAGCTGTCAGGCCAGTCGGCACAGTACAAGACGAGTACCCCGAAGAGCACGGAGCCTACGTGATATTTACCAGCGTGGCTGATGATCAACGCGGCAGGCGGCTGCAGCATCAAGAGGTGAATGCAGTAGCATCAGAAACACCAGAATTCATGCACTGGTCCGAGAAGTCTATCAGCTGGAGCATAGCTGATCACCCAGAGGTGATGCCAAGTCCGGGCTCCTATGCCTTGGTCCTGGATGCCACCTTTGCCACAGATAGACGAGCTGCTCGCTTCTCGCGAGTTCTGATAGACGGAGGCAGCATCATCAACATCCTGTACAAGGACACCATGGAGAAGTTAGGAATCAAGCAAAGACAGCTTCAGAACAGTCGGACTGTGTTCCACGACATTGTTCCTGGCCTTTCCTGCTCACCAATAGGCAAGATCCTGATTGACGTCCTCTTTGGAGACAAAGATCACTTCCACCGAGAGTCATTTTGGTTTGAGGTGGTGGATCTCGAGAGCCCATACCATGCATTACTTGGCCGACCCGCCCTGGCCAAGTTCATGGTGGTCCCCCACTACGCCTACCTCAAGATGAAGATGCCTAGTTCCAAGGGGATTCTGACCGTAGCCGGCAACTACCGGAAGTCGTCTGCCTGTGTGGCTGAGAGTAGTCGGTTGGCCGAGTCCCTGGTGATCGCGGCTGAGAAGCGGCTCCTTGACCGGGATGTGGCGATGGCCGGCAAGCAGCTAGAGGTGTCGCCTAACCCCAAGGAGTCAGAGGCTGAGGGTTCGTTCAAGCCGGCCAAAGAGACAAAGAAGATACCCTTGGATCCGGAGCACCCAGAGAGGTACGCTGTCGTAGGCGCAAACCTCGACAGCAAATAGGAAGGCGAGCTCGTCGATTTCCTCCATGAGAATCGGGACATCTTCGCATGGTCCCCCAAAGACATGCCAGGTGTACCGACGGAATTCGCCGAGCACAAGTTACATGTCCGATCTGATGCAAAGCCAGTCAGGCAGCCCTTGCGCCGCTTATCAGAAGAAAAGAGAAGAGTTGTCAGAGAAGAGATAGCCCGACTCCTAGCAGCCAGCTTCATTATGGAAGTGTTCTTTCCAGATTGGCTAGTCAACCCGGTCCTGGTACTGAAGAAGAACAAGCAGTGGAGAATGTGTATTGACTACACAAGCCTCAACAAGGCTTGCCCCAAGGACCCGTTTGCTTTGCCAAGAATTGATCAGGTGATAGACTCCACAGCCGGATGTGAGTTGTTGAGTTCCTTGGATGCATATTCAGGATATCACCAGATCAAGCTAAACCCGGCTGACAGACTGAAGACCGCCTTCATCACACCATTTGGAGCCTTCTGCTACCTAACCATGACGTTCGGCTTGAGAAATGCAGGCGCCACATTTCAGCGTTGCATGCAGAAGTGCCTCATCAAGCAACTCGGCAGAAACGCCCACGTCTATGTGGACGATGTGGTGGTGAAGACGGAGAAGCGTGGAACACTGCTGGAAGACCTCAAGGAGACCTTTGAGAACCTGCGCCAATTCCAGATCAAGCTCAACCCTGAGAAGTGCATCTTCGGAGTACCAGCCGGCCAACTCCTTGGTTTCCTGGTCTCTGAACGCGGCATAGAGTGCAACCCCGCAAAGATCATGGCCATTGAGAGGATGGAGGTACCCAGCTGACTGCTGGACGTGCAAAAGTTCACTGGCTGCTTGGCATCCATCAGCCGATTCATCAGTCGGCTGGGCGAGAAAGCTCTCCCCTTATACCAGCTCATGAAGAAGACCATTTTTTTCGAGTGGAACCACAAGGCGAACGAAGCCTTTCTTCAGTTGAAGAAGATGTTGACTACCCCACCCGTTCTGGCGGCTCCGACTCCTAAGGAGCCCATGCTCCTGTACATCGCCGCCACCAGCCGGGTAGTCAGCACAGTCATTGTAGTGGAACGCAAGGAGGAAGGTAAGGCACTACCTGTCTAGAGACCGGTATATTACCTGAGCGAAGTGCCGTCGACCTCCAAGCAGAACTACCCCCACTACCAGAAGATGTGCTATGGCGTGCACTTTGCCGCCAAG
Source organism: Triticum urartu (assembly GCF_056163025.1). Lineage (NCBI taxonomy): Eukaryota > Viridiplantae > Streptophyta > Magnoliopsida > Poales > Poaceae > Triticum > Triticum urartu. The sequence goes on along the minus strand of NC_141877.1, from coordinate 653,035,653 downwards.
AAATTGAAGCCTTACTTTCAAGAGCATCCAATCACTGTGGTCTGCACGGCCCCACTTGCCGAGATCATCGGAAGCCGAGATGCTTCTGGCCGAGTGGCCAAATGGGCCATAGAGTTGGCTCCCTACACCATCTACTACCAGCCCCGCACCGCCATCAAGTCACAGGCACTGGCCGACTTCCTCGTCGACTGGGCCAAGACCCAGTACCTACCACCAGCACCCGACTCCACCCATTGGCGGATGCATTTCGACGGCTCCAAGATGCGCACCGGCTTGGGAGCCGGCGTTGTCCTCACTTATCCTAAAGGCGACAAGCTCAAATACGCACTACAAATCCACTTCGCCGCCTCCAACAACGTCGCCAAATACGAGGCGCTCATTCACGGGCTCCGGCTTGCCAAAGAACTTGGCATTCGCCAGATCCTATGTTATGGCGACTCGGACTTAGTGGTCCAGCAGTCGTCCGGCGACTGGGACGCCAAAGATGCAAACATGGCGAGTTACCGTTTCCTCGTGCAGCAACTCAGTGGATATTTCGAGGGGTGCAAGTTCCTCCATGTGCCAAGAAACGACAACGACCAAGCAGACGCCCTGGCACGAATCGGCTCTACCCGCCAAGCAATACCATCCAGCGTCGCCCTTCAGCGCCTCCTCAAGCCGTCTGCCAAGCCTTCACCAGAATCAGACTCCATCTTTGTGCCAGCTCCCCCCAAAGAAGTCGGATCCGACTCCAGAGCCCCAGCAGACGGCACGAGGATTTTGGCAGATGGCTCCAAAGCCGCCATAGTCGAACCCGGCCCGGGGACTGCGGCAGCCAGCCTGAAGACTCCAGAGCTCGGCCCGAGGGCTGCATCAGTCGGCCCGGGGACTTCATTAATTCAAAAAGAAATTGCTGGCTCCAGCCTGCCGCCTCCCAGCCCATCCTCAAATTCTTGGTGAGCAAAGAGCTGCCGACTGATGAGACATCAGCTCAGCAAGTACAACGCCGAGCGGCCGCCTACACCATAGTCAACAGAGAGCTGGTCAGGCACAACATCACTGGTGTCTACCAGCGCTGCGTAGAGCCAGAGCAAGGCCAAGCAATTCTCAAAGACATCCATCAAGGCGAGTGCGGCCACCATGCGGCTTCAAGAGCACTCGTCGCCAAAGCGTTTCGACACGGTTTCTTCTGGCCGACTGCCGTAGAAGAGGCCAAGGAATTGGTCCAAAAATACAAAGGGTGCCAGAAGTTCCGCTCCAAGCCACATCGGCCGGCTTCTGCACTCAAGACCATCCCCATTGCCTAGCCCTTCGCAGTTTGGGGCCTAGACATGGTGGGACCATTCAAGACGGCACGAGGTGGCTTAACTCACTTACTTGTTGCGGTGGACAAGTTCACCAAGTGGATAGAAGCGAAGCCAATCAAGAAACTGAATGGTCCGACTGCCGTGACTTTCATCTCCGACATCACAATTCGGTATGGTGTACCACACAGCATCATCACCGACAACGGCACAAATTTTGCCAAAGGCGCCTTGGCTCGTTTCTGCGCAACACAGGGCATCCGACTGGACTTAGCGTCCGTTGCCCATCCGCAGTCAAACGGCCAGGTGGAGCGAGCAAATGGCCTCATCATGTCCGGCATCAAGCCCCGACTGGTCGAGCCTCTGGAGCGCTCGGCTGGTTGCTGGCTTGATGAGTTGCCAGCCGTCCTCTGCAGTCTGCGCACGACTCCAAACAAGTCAACCGGCTTCATGCCTTTCTTCCTTGTCTACGGTGCTGAAGCCGTCATCCCAACAGACATAGAGTTCGACTCCCCGCGAGTCACCATGTACACCGAGGAGGAAGCAGAAGAAGCACGTCAAGACGGCGTCGATCTGCTGGAAGAGGGCCGGCTGTTGGCACTCAGTCGGTCCAGCATCTACCAGTAGAGCCTGCGCCAATACTACAATAGGAAGGTCAGGCCGAGATCTTTCTAAGAGGGCGACCTTGTGCTCCGACTGATCCAGCGAACAGCCGGCCAACACAAGCTGCCGGCGCCTTGGGAAGGCCCCTTCATCATCAGCAAAGTGCTGGGCAACGACTCCAACTACCTGATCGACGATCAGAAGCTCCGAGCACGCAAGAGGGACGACTCCGGCAAAGAGACAGAGCGGCCATGGAATGCAAATCTCCTCCGTAGATTTTATAGTTGATGCAGTATGTACCACGCTAGCTTTTGTATTAAAGTACCAAGACTTCGGGCCCCCCGGGACGAGCTCGGGGACTGCCCTCTTTTATCTATATGATAAGAATTATGCCTACGAGTATGTTACTCTTTGTTATGCCGCTTGGCACTGGGTTCGACTAGTCGGCCCGGGGACTTGCCGCCTCGCGCTATGAAATGCTTCCTGCAGCCGGACAAGTAGTTTGTGGCGCCTAAGCCATCTCCTGTCAGAAGCCGCAGCTCGCAGAGCGACTGTCCGGTGGGCAGGAGTAAGGTAGAATGGGCGTTCGCATGAAAAATGGCTAAGGACTCAAAGCATAAAACATAGCTTAAGCCGGCTTCCAGCCTTTTTTTCGCAAACCGACTATTGAGCAGTCGCCTCGCCGCCTTCTATTCAAATTGCTAAAAAAACTCTAAAATGGCTAAGTACTTGCCTTCCCAAAAGTAGACAAGCATTTGATCCAGCGGCAGTCCGACTGGCAAGATGGCAACTAAGGGAAGGCGGCAAAGGAAAAAGCCAAAGGAGCAATGAGCAGGAAAAGATAGAATTCGGATAAATATTTACATAACATAGGCCTGTGGCCGAATCTTCGAGCAGAAGTTCAAAATACACCCCGCGGGTGGAATTGTGCGAATTAACAAGTTCTTCAGAGACTACTAAAGCAGATAAAACAAGGATAAGGCGGCAGCCTAAGATGCGGTAGACGGATTCGGAGGGTCAGAGGAGATGGCGGTGTCAGGCGTTGGGGCAGCCGGCTGGGCAGTCTCGGCTATATCGCCTCCGGCGGCAGTCGGCTCAGTCGCACACGGCTCGTTGCTGGAGGCGCGGTCGAGCTGAGGCTGGCCGTCTGCTCCATCTTCTGGTGCCTCCGCCTCGCCTCCGTCCTCCGCCTCGCCTTCCTCCTCGACACTGGAGCCGATCACCTCCGCCGAGTCCTCGCTGTAGTCTGGGTTCATCCCAAACCACTCCAGCGGTACCTCCTCGTCGTCTTTAGCCCGCTCAGGGACAAAGATGCTGGTGTCGGTGTACTCGGCGATCGCCGTGGCGCGCTTGACGAGGGTGTCTTCCGCGGCCGCCAGCTCCGGCTGGCCCTCTAGCCGGAGTGTGGCCAGCCGGTCTAGGTCCAGCCCCGGATACCACGCCTTGACGAATTCCAAGGCTCGGCGCGCTCTAGCCCGGGCCGAGGAACCTTGGTGCAGTCCGACTGGGGGTGCGTGGAGCCTGCATGTCTGGCCACAGGGCAGCGATTGCCTGGGCGCCGACACATTGAAGCCGGCGCAGCATCCGGTGAGCCGGCCGAAGGCGAGCCTCGATGCTCAGGAGCTGCTCATCAAAGGTTCCGGGGGCGTCGGTGGCGATCTCTGCGCCTTCCGCCCTCCGCCCTTCACGGTCAGCCTCGATGGCTTGGTTGGCGGCCTGCGAGTGGCCAGGGAAGAAGTCTTCCAAGACGAAAAGAATGAAGAAGCAAGTCAAAAATCAGGAGTTGGCTTGACCTATAGTCGACAGCTCGAAGAAAGAAAGTAAAGAAACTCACCATCAACGATGTCCTCAATCTCGTGGAACCCGGAGGCCAGCAATGCCTCCTTGTCAGACCAGGAGGAGCGCTCGCTTGCGAACTCGGCCAGGAGGGCGGTCTCCGCTTCTTCCGCCTCCTTCTGCGTCTTCTTCAGCAGCTCCTTCTGCTCTGCCAATTGTGCGGCCAGCAGATCGCGCTCTGCGGCGAGCTTGCTGCACCCCCCTTGGTGCGCAACACAGAGTTGGCTTCGCTCAACTGCTGTTGAAGAGCGGCGTTGGCCTCTGAAGAGAAATAAGAAAGAAGGTGTTAAGTCATCAACAAAGAAGGTCGCCGGGGAGATCCGGCCCGACTGCTCAGCAGTCGGCCCGAATCTCGGGGACTACAGCCCGCAGGTGCGCCAATGCGCCCCCGCAAAGAAGAAAAAGGACTCACTCTGGCTCTCCGAAAATCAGCGGTCCGCTTGCCCAGCTCTTCAACGTTGCGGTTGAAGGCAGTGACACGGAGGTTGTGATAGTCCTGGGACAAGTATTTCAGAAAAAAGTTAGTACCTAGAACTCACCAATTGGAGTTCCGGGCCGCCTGCTCAGTAGCCGGCCCGAAACTCGGGGACTACACCCAGTGGGTGCGCTGGCGCGCCCCCATAGAGAGGAACAAGAAAACAAGGACAAAAGAGAAAGCATACCCGGACGGCTGCCCGCGAGGCCAGGTACGCCTTGGTGCAGTTCTGGCTGGCGTCGCCCTCAGCTCACAGCTTTGTCTGGACGTCCAGAAGCGCCTGGTTCAGCGGGCCCATGCCGCCTCCTCGCACCCACCCAATGGGCGCGGCGCTCGTCGCTTCGGCGTCCGGGATCGCCGAGCTGGCGGTGCCGGTCTCCAAGGGGCGTGGCGCCGAAGTCGCGTTCCCAAGACGGCGGCGCGTTGGCGAGCCGACTTGAAGGAGTAGCCTCGCCACGACCTTGTCTTCATTTGGCGGCACCGGCGGGTCCGCCGGCTGTTTGACTTGCGCGCTCCCAGATGGCGGCGGAGGTGGCGGCGGAACGATCACGTCCGGCATGGAGGTGTCACCACCTTCCCTCTCCATGATGGGGTTCTCGCCGCCGGCTTCCCCAGTCTGCCCCGTGAACTCCAGAGGCGGCGGCGCAGAGTTCAGCGGGGTGACGAACACTGCCGATTGGTGATGCGTGGCCTCCTCAGCTTGCCGCCTCGCCGCGACAACAGCTTCGGCCTCCGCCAGCTTCTTCTTGGCGGAGGCCGCCACCTTCTCGGCCTCCACCTTCTCCAGGCGGGCGTTCCTCGTTGCGCTTCTCCTGCGCGTTCCGCTCCGTCGCCTCCCGGTGGTCGGCGGCGGGGTCAATCCGCCGAGTGGTGGCGGACGTCTCCGCCGACCCCATAACGGAGGCGGCGACGACCCTCTCAAGAGTGAGGGGAGCCCTGAAGCGAGGGAAGCAAGTAAGGACTCAGACAAAAGCCACAAAGAAGGAATAAAGGCATTAAGATGGAATACTCATGCGGAGACCAGTGGCGGCTTCTTAACTTCCTTACGGAAGCGGATGGCCTTCGTGGCCGCCTTGTCCCGCTTGGTCACCGCAGCCGAACTCTTGGGCTTCTTCGGCCAACTGCCCAACAAGGTCGGCACGGCCCTGCGTTTCTTCCCGCCGCCTGGAGCGCCCGATGCGGCAGAAGAGCCCGTGCCAGGATGGCCGACTCCTGGCTGGTGGCGGGGGGCGACCTCCTCATCATCATCAGGCCAGCCCTCTGGACTGGCCCCGAGCCACGGGCCGCCTCCTCCCTCGGCGTTGTCTTCCAAAGACGCCACCCCCAGATCAGGGTCGTCGACATCGCTCTCCGCCCGGTCGGCGTGGAACTCGCGGGCCGGCCCCGCGGTGCAGGCTGATGGATGGAGGAGAGGATTCTGACCAAAGCCGACTGGTTAGGTCGGACAAGACAAACTCGGCAAGAAAGAAGACAATTCAAAGAAAGAAGGAAAAAGGCAACTCACTATGGGCGGGGGGTTGGCGCGAGAGTATGGCTCCTTGCCAAACCGCCAATCCTCCAGGAGCTTGCTGTCCGAGAGGTAGTTCACCATGTAGGCCACCTCCTCGTGAGGCATGTCCTTGGTGCACATCCGACTCGGGTCACGGTGCCCGCTCATTTGGCATATCATGTGGGGGCGACCTTGGAGCGGGAGAACTCGACGTGCCACGAAGGCGGCCAGCAGATCCGGACCAGTCAAGCCCTCCGACTGCGTCAGCTATCGAAGTCGCGTAACGGCGCCGGCTCCCGCAAGCGTCAGCGACTTGGCCCGATACGACCAGTTGGGTAGCCTCCCAGCTGGCGGGCCGGCTGCGAAAGCCGGCAAATTGACCCAATCGCCCTTTGCGAAGACGCTCTTCACGTAGAAGTACGATCGCTGCCACATCTTCACCGACTTTATCAGCTTGATGGTGGGGAAGGGGTTGTCGGCCCCTGACCACCGCACGGCGATGAACGCGCCGCACTGAGCCGGCACGCCTGCGGCCTGGGTGCCGAGCTTGGAGTAGAAGAACCCCCCCAGAGCTCGATGGTGGGGAGGACTCCGAGGAAGCCTTCACACAGGGCAACGAAAGCGGACAGCAACACCACCGTTTTGGGCGTGAGGTGGTGCGGCTGGAGGCCGTAGAACTCCAGAAAGGAGCGGAAGAAGCTGCTCGCCGGCAGCCCCAGGCCGCGCAGGCAGTGCGAGCGGAAGATAACCCGCTCGCCCTCCTCCGGCACCGGAGAGATCTCCCCCTCGGCGCAAGGCGTACCCGCACGTAATCCTCGCCGGGGAGCTGACGAGTCTTGCGGAGGAACTCGATGTGGTCGTCGTGGACCTCTGAGCCATCCCAGGTGCCGGAATGCACTGAGGGAGGCGCGGCGGCAGAGGAAGAGCTCATCGTGAGCGGATCGCTGCGGCGTTCGGCAAAGCTTGGGGGCGCGGCGGTGCGAGGAAGAAGAAGAAGAGCAAGGAGTAGCATGGAGGAGGGGCGCGCGTGCTCTGCCGCGCCCCCCCTCCCCCTACTTATAGCCTCATGGGCTGCGAAGCCGAGGGGGCGGTCGTGGGATTTACTACGCCCACGACCCCACGACCCCCACAGTTCCACGCCAAAGTTACTGCGCGCAGTAACTTCACAGGAATCCCAACCGTCCGCTCGGGCCGCAGCGGATCCGCTCGTGCGCCGAGCCACGGTAATGGCGGGCCCCGCCTATGGGCCTGTCCCGTCACACGTGTGGGCAGGCAGACTGGCCCGGCCGTGTGTTGCCACGTGACAGGCCCGGAATGGGCGGCAGCCTGGAATCTTAGCCAGCACGCCACTTGGATCTTGCCGCGGTGTTTGAAATATTGTACAAGTCAGAGTTGAGTGAGTCCGACTCCTTCTAGTCGGCCCGGTAGAAGTCAAGCAAGATCCCTATCTCGGGCACCCGGAAAGAGAAACTGCTGAGGCTCCTTGGCAGATCGTCTGCGGCGCCTCATCAGCTTCGGGGACTACTGTCGGAGTAATGGGCCATGGGTAGGCTAACCTGAGCCCCTGAACCTTTCAAGACATCGGGGCAGGCTGCGCCCCTCAAGACCCCAGGACGAAGAGCCGCCTTTTGAGAACTCGGCGGCAAGGCAACCGACTGCCCACTCACGGCCGAGTCCCGGGGACGACTTCAGGATGAGCCGACTCCTGACTGACGACTTCCAGAGAAGCCGGCCTTGGGGAGTCGGCCCGCGACTCCAACAAACCCCATGCCCTCATCAGGAGGGACGGGACAGGGAGTGGCTACAGTAAAGCCCACTCCCACCCCTTTCCAGAGGCAGGCATGGCCACAGTACGCCATACCCGCGGAGATCTCCGCCCGGTGCGGCCTGTTGCCATGTCGGCCCTGACATCAGCACCAGTGGGCAGAATCCTGCACCCATGACGGCTTGTCTGTACGACCCTAGGGCGGCGGGCTCCACCAGTCAGCGGGAGTCCAGAAGACGGCGAGAGCGTCACCAGTCGGACCCGTTGGGAGTCGGCCCCCGAGAGTCGGCCAGCCCCTCCCCCGGGGCCCATGCGCCATTAACCAGTTATGACGGGGAGTGGCAATAGTGATCGCCCGCCAGGAGGCGGGGCTGTTGCCACGACCCCATGACCAAGCCCGCGTCATTAGAAGCATGGCTACAGTAATCAGCAGCCGGCAAGACCAGCCAGCGGCGGACACGGCCTATCGGCGCCGTACCGGACCAGTCGGCGGGGCCCGCCCAGCAGTCGGTGGAGAAGACGGAGGCCAGAGAAACTGACGGCTAGGCCCGCGCCCGGCTGGATTACCGTTGTACCCCTGGGGGGTAGGCCTATATAAACCCCCAGGGCACCCATGCAAAGGGTTCGAATCCATTAGCACTAGACTAGATCATATAGGAAGGAGAAAGCTAGCCTAGCCTTCTCCTACCTCCAGGAAACAGCTCAAGGAGCAACCGTGTATACACTTTGCCATAGTGATCATGCGGAGACCCCGCAGAGCAGCAGTAGGGGTATTATCTCCCCGGAGAGCCCCGAAGCTGTGTAAGATTCGCCGGCGTGCATGCCTTCGCCTTATCCCGTTTCCAGGCACCGGCGACGTTCTACTCGCCCCCACCATGATAAGCCATCCCTTGGCATATGTCGCACCCAACCCCCGACACACCTACACCTATTTTGAATGCAAAACTTGGCAAGCACTATGCAAGACTTATGCATTTGAGCCTGATATGGTTATCACCTTTGATATTCGTCCAGAAGATGAAATTGAAGGTAATATCGACATCTGGGTCGATGTGCAGACGCCTCCAGTTATACCATTATGTGAGTTTCTCAACCATATTTATGTCTTCGATATTGTTTATTCAAAAATAGTTGACAACTAATTTCTGTTGATAGCATATTTCCATTCAAGCAAACATGTCCGACGCTTGGTAGACATGACCGTCCACTGTCCCGGGGCTGAACTAAACTGCGAGGAGATAGGTCATCATGTTTCATGGCTTGAGGATCTTCATACTATAAGACAAATTATTTTCCTAGACTTAAAAATCTTAGTATTTAAAACGTGCGACCAATAGTGTTCGTATTGAACTACGGTCACATCTACTTAGGAAAGATGGTAAAATGTTTACTATTTGTCCTCAGTGCATCTTTTGCATACATTATTTTTAAGCTAAACTTCATTGCTAAGTATATTACTATACGATGTTCTTCAACAGGGACTCCCGATGAATGTTGTGCCTCATTGGATCGAGAATAAAGGTCGCATGAGAATGGTTAGCTTACGGCCAAGAAATCCTACAATGCACTTTAGTGCATTCAGGATTTCTAAAAAGTGAGGAATGCTTAATAGTGAAAGACTGGAGCAAAATTGTGAACGATCGTAGAGAAGTGCTAGGGGCAGCAATCAGAAGAGCAGCCCACGATTAGGAGACAAGTTCATCTGCATGCTCCAACATGATGAAGCAGGAGTGCTACACATGTTTTATGCTATTTTACCTGAGAGAGTGTGGCAGGAGTGATTAGCTAGCTAGAAATGAGTTATGATGATCAAATAGCTAGTGTTGGTGGTAATGACTATGATGATTATTATTAGCTAGTGTTGGTGGTGATTAGATAGCTACCGCAGCTAGTGTTGGTGGTGATTAGCTAGCTAGAATGAGTTTGAAGAAGATGATGTGTGCTACACTATGACTATGATGATTAAATAGCTACTGTTGGTGGTAATGACTATGATGATGATTAAATAGCTTGTGTTGGCGGATTAGATTCAAGTGGAGGCAACATGTGGTGCACATCGGAAGTACTACTAGTCCAAACTAGATCAATTTTGGATTAGTAGTATACTTTTAACATGCACCATATGTTGCCTCCACTTGAACCTAATCCACCTTCATTTGACACACTGTTATGGACATATTGATATAACAACCTCATAATTGGTATTATACCAAAATTTGTATAACAGCGTATAAATACACTAAAAATAAAAAATGAAAATAATAATACTAGTAGCGATGGACAGGAAACACGCTACTACTAGTTAGGTTAGCAGTAGCGCTGGAGTAAACACGCGCTGCGACTATATGTCTTAGAAGTAGCGTGTGCGGCATGCGCTACTGCTAAGTAATAGTTGTAGCGCCCTACTAGTAGCGCGGTTCCCCGCGCTACTAATAGGCATTAAACCCACTCTACTACTAGGCTTTTCCCTAGTAGTGATATGTTATTTTGTACAACTCGCCTTTTAGATTCTTTGCAGGAAAACTCCTCTCAAAATGGGAAGGCCCCTATGTCATCGAGGAGGTTTATCGTTTTGGAGCCATCAAAATAAATAATGTTGGAGGTACTAACCCGAAGGTTGTTAACGGGCAACGAATAAAACATTATATCTCAGGTATGCCCATTAATGTTGAAAGTAATATTATCCAAACTATGACACCGGAAGAACACATAAAAGAGTCCTTCCAGAACACTCCAGAATCATGAAAATAAGGAGGTACATGATACGGTAAGTAAACGGACTCTAGAAAATCTGCAAAAAATATTTTTTGTCAGTTTTGGAATATTTAGAAAAATAGGAAAATAAGAAACTTCCAGGAAGCGTACCCTGGTGGGCACAAGACACCAGGGCGCGCCTGGATTCCCACGCACGCCCAGGTGGGTTGTGCCCACCTGGGGCACCTTCCGGACTCCATTTTTCTACAACTTGCTTGTTTCCCAAGATAAAACTCTTTATATACCCCCCGAACCTATTGACCATCGTATCACGGAGAAATCTTCTGTTTTCTTTTCTTGCTGTTTTCTGTCAGATCCCATCTACCATGGCCGCTTCAAGCTCCACCAAGGACAAGTTCTTCAAGAATGTCATCAGCCCATATTTGCGGGAGGTGGTGCAGCACCCTGAAGTCATCCAGATGCATGAGGGGGTGCTTCACCTCCGCAATGTGCCCGGTCGTAAGGGGACGGGATGGCAAGCCCGTGAAGGACATCGTCTACACCCTCAACATGCAAATCAACTTCCTCCAAAGCCAAATATATGATCTCCAAAACTAAGTCTTTGAATATGAGGCAAGGTTTAAAGTTATGAGTTTGGCTGCCGGTTGCAGGACCCGTGAGACTCACTCCTCCTCTTATGATGGTGGACCTCTGCCATGGAAACCCGAGGACAGGATCACTTCACCACCACCACCTTCTTCTTCATCACCCAATTGAGTATCGGGTATGGGCACTCCCCTTGGCTTCCGCCAAGCTTAGGGGAGGTGCCCCGGTATCGTATCATCTCCACTATCATTTGCCTTTACTTATTTTAGTTTGATCTTTTGCTTTAGATGAATAAAAGTTTAGTTCGATCCTTTCTTTTCGAGAGTTTTCTTAGTGATCTATCCTTGTAATAATGTATGAGATATATAATAAATTTTAGTTTGAGTTTTTCTTTCTTTATTTTCATGTTTCAATTAAAGGAAAGGAAATAAATGAAAGAAAGTTAATAAATGAAAAAGATCATATGCTAATCTTATGGTAGGTGATGACACCACATAAGGAAAAGTATAAGTAGAAAATTTTATTAGAGATTGACAAACATATCATTAGTTAATGATGCAACTCATGAAAGAATTAATAAGGGAAGAGAAGATTCACATATAAATATACTATCCTAGAAATCTTTTGTGATTGTGAGCCCTCATAAAAATATTATATGCCAAAATTGTTGACGTTGGACAAGGAAGACAACCTAATGGTTTATGTTTTTTATATTCACATAGAAGTCATATTGTCATGGATCCTTTAACATGTGGTGCTTGCCCCTACCTTTGCTAGACAAAAATTCCGCACTAAGTAGAGATACTACTTGTGCATCCAAAAACCATTAAACCAAAATCTTATTTTCAAGAGTCCACCATACCTACCTAGGGATTGAGCAAGATCCCTCAAGTAAGTTGTCGGTGCAAAAAGGCAATAAAAATTGCTTCTAAAAGTGTGAGATCATTTAGTGTAAGAGAAAATTAAGCGTTGTACGATCTTGTCATGGTGAAGAATAAAAGCAACAAACTGCATAATAAAGGTTGCTATCACAAGGGGCAATACAACGTGACGTTCTTTTGCACTAAGGGGTTGAGCATACAAACAAATAAGCGCATGGCAACCTCTGCTTCCCTCTGTGAACGACCTATCTTTTACTTTTATGTATTTACTTTTATGCAAAGAGTCAAAAGTTTTCTCTCTATTCCTTTAAATTTTTCTCCTTTGGCAAGCATCATGTGGTGAGGAAAGATCTAGGCACATATGTCCAGCTAAATATAGATACCATGTGCTATTATTGTTAACATCACCCTTGAGGTAAATACATTGGGAAGCGAATTACAAGCCCCTATCTTTCTATGTGTCCGGTTGAAACATTTTCCTCATGTGTACGTGGTGAGTGTTAGCAATCATGGAAGACTATATGATGGTTGAGTATGTGAACTTGCCTAAAGGCTCCGATACGTGACCCTTCCTGAAAAGATGATGAATTGTAGTTGCAAAGTTGACTCAGGACATAGTTTGTTAGTTTCTAATAGAGTTTTTGCTTTATATTTCAATAGTGTGATTTATCACTTGTTCATGAGAAATCTATGATAAAAGTTCTATGATAAGAGTCTTATGTTTAAGTTTGTTGCTGTTATAATAATCAACATGATGCTTCCATGTCTGTATTTTGTTTTTTATCGACACCTCTCTCTAAGCATGTGGACATGTTTTTCGATTTCGGTTTTCGCTTGAGGACAAGCGAGGTCTAAGCTTGGGGGAGTTGATACGTCCATTTTTCATCATGTTTTCATACTATTATTTATGATGTTTTTATTCATAATAATGCTTTTTGGAGTAATTCTAATGCCTTTTCTCCCATAATATGCCAGGTATACATAAAGAGGGAGAATTCCAGCAGCTAGAAATCTGGACCTGGAAAAGCTACGTCACGCTACCTATTCTGCACAACTCCAAACAAGCTGAAACTTCACGGAGAATTTTGATGGAATATATGAAGAATATTGGAGCAAATAAGTACCAGAGGGGGCCCACCAGGTGGGCACAACCCACCTAGGCGCGCCAAGGAGCCCAAGCGTGAAATGGTGGTTGGGCTCACCCCAGTCCCACCTCTGGTGCCCATCTTCTGGTATATAAGTCGTTTTGACCTAGAAAAAAATAAGGAGAGGACTTTCGGGATGGAGCGGCGCCGTCTCGAGGCGGAACTTGGGCAGGAGCACTTTAGCCATCCGGCGGAGCGATTCCACCGGGGGAACTTCCCTCGCGAAGGGGGAAATCATCGTCATCATCATCACCAACAACTCTCCCATCTTGATGAGGGCAATCTCCATCAACATCTTCAACAAAACCATCTAATCTCAAACCCTAGTTCATCTCTTGTGTTCAATCTTGTTACCGGAACTATAGATTGGTGCTTGTGGGTGACTAGTAGTGTTGATTACATCTTGTAGTTGATTACTATATATATGGTCTATTTGGTGGAAGATTTATATGTTCAGATCCAATATGCTATTTAATACCCCTCTGATCTTGAGCGGATTATCATTTGTGAGTAGTTACTTTTGTTCTTGAGGTCACGGGAGAAATCATGTTGAAAGTAATCATGTGAACTTGATATGTGTTCGATATTTTGATAGTATGTATGTTGTGATTCACATAGTGGTGTCATGTGAACGTCGACTACATGACACTTCACCATATTTGGTCCTAAGGGAATGCATTGTGGAGTAGCAATTAGATGATGGGTTGCGAGAGTGATAGAATCTTAAACCCTAGTTTATGCACTATTTCATAAGGGACCGATTGGATCCAAAAGTTTAATGCTATGGTTAGAATTTATTCTTAATACTTTTCTCATAGTTGCGGATGCTTGCGAGAGGGTTAATCATAACTAGGTGGTTTATTCAAGTAAGAACAGCACCTAAGCACTGGTCCACCCACATATCACAAAGTACCAAACACAAATCAAACCAACATGGTGAAAGTGACTAGATAGATATCCCGTTTACCCTCAAGAATGCTTTTCTTACCATAAGAGACCGTTTTGGCCTGTCCATTGCCTCAAAAGGATTTGGCTACGTTGCTGCACTTTTGTTACTATTATCGTTACTTGCTCGTTACAAATTATCTTGCTATCAAACTACTCTGCTACTTACAATTTCAGCACTTGGAGACATTACCTTGTTGAAAACCACTTGTCATTTCCTTCTGCTCCTCGTTGGGTTCGACACTCTTACTTATAGAAAAGAGTTACAATTGATCCCCTATACTTGTGGGTCATCAAGACACCTCTCCGGTTAATAACCAATAGCAGAACCTGGATGCTCATATTGTGTGATAGCCTGACTTATTAGGGATGATAGGCTACTCATATCAATAAGGAATTCCTTCTTTTTCGGGAGCCCATTCAGAAAGAACTCCAAAGTTAAGGGTGCTCATCTTGGAGTAATTTTAGGATGGGTGACCGACCAGGAAGTTGCTCCTGGGTGCGCACGAGTGAGGACAAAGTACATAGAAAAGACTAGTATTGATCTAGGGGGGCAGTCTAGATCCCGCCAGGAGTAACGACCACCGGCGGGTGTGTCCGGGGCATTACAAGTTGGTATCAGAGCCAACCCTCATGGTTACATGGATGTTTGCGGACAGGTGCGCGGTCATGTTGTGCATGACGTTTGTGACCCGTCATGGCACACGGCATGGCACATGTGCCAGACTGGATGCACAGACGTATGTGCCAAGAGGGAATGTTCCTGTGGGCCGACGAGGACATCGGTTCTTCTGAGTGGGGGTGTATGTGATAGCCTGGCTTATTAGGGATGATAGACTACTCGTATCAATAAGGATTTCCTTCTTTTCCGAGAGCCCATTCGGAAAGAACTCCAAAGTTAAGTGTGCTCAGCTTGGAGTAGTTTCAGGATGGGTGATCGACTGGAAAGTTGCTCCCGGGTACGCACAAGTGAGGACAAAGTGCGCAGAGAAGACTAGTATTGATCTGTGGGGCCAGTTTAGATCCCACCAGAAGTAATGACCACCGGCGGGTGTGTCCAGGGCGTTACGTATTGGCTCCTACATATTCTACGAAGATATTTATCGGTCGAACCGTTATGTCAAGATACGTTATCCCCCTTTGTCATCGGTATGTTACTTGCCCGAGATTCGATCATCGGTATCTTCATAACTAGTTCAATCTCGTTACTGGCAAGTCTCTTTACTCGTTCTGTAATACATCACCTCATGACTAACTCCTTAGTCGTTCGCTTGCAAGCTTATGACGTGTATTACCGAGAGGGCCCAGCGATACTTCTCCGATACTCGGAGTGAAAAATCCTAATCTCGATCTATGCCAACTCAACAAACACTTTCGGAGATATCTGTAGAGCATCTTTATAATCACCCAGTTACGTTGTGACATTTGATAGCACACAAGGCATTCCTCCAGTATCTGGGAGTTGCATAATCTCATAGTCGAAGGAATATGTATTTGACATGACGAAAGCAATAGCAATAAATTTAACGATCATAATGCTAAGCTAATGGATGGGTCTTGTCCATCACATCATTCTCCTAATGATGTGATCCCATTATCAAATGACAACTCATGTCCATGGTTAGGAAAACTTAACCATCTTTGATCAACGAGCTAGTCAAGTAGAGGCTTACTAGGGACACAATGTTTTTCTATGTATTCACACATGTATTAAGGTTTCCAATCAATACAATTCTAGCATGAATAATAAACATTTATCATGAATAAGGAAATATAAAATAACAACTTTATTACTACCTCTAGGGCATATTTCCTTCAAACCCATGTATCTTTGGCCTCCATAATCATGGTGGAACTAACCTCAAGTTGAAGATATCTAAGCTCCTCATGCGCCTGCACCGAGAGGGGCAGGTGAAAGGCTGCACCAATGTCAGAAATAGTGAGTATCATACAGACAGATGCATCTTCCAGAGTAGTGTAGGAAAGCGCTCTAGGGAAATTTTCCTCCAAGATATGGTGATTCCAATCATCTTTCCAAAAAAGAGCAGTCTCTTCTCCATGGATTTGTACTTTGCTGACACCTCGATAGATTGGCATGAGCTTTACCAGATCACGCCACCAAAAAGAACCGCAAGAGGACGCTGCATGTGGGACCGTATTGGTATAGTAAGTGTCCCAAATCAAATTTACCCAGGGTATATCCAGTTGGTTGTAGAAGTTATGAAGTAGCTTGAGTAGCATTGCATCATTTTGAATTTTGAGGTTAAGAACTCCCAGTCCACCTTTCCCCTTGGGGAGGAAAACCATATACCATGCAGCTAAGGAATTACACCTGTCCCCATCATCTGTTTTCTTCATCCGGAGATAGTGACACCGTATCTTGCCCAACTGTTCAATTATTTTTGGGGGGAGTCTTAGTACACCCATCAGTAAATGGCTAGTGACGTGACCAACTAGTTAATCAAGGCTAATTTACCGGCATAGGACATCAGGGACATGGCAGTCGTGATTTTGCTCTCTGCTTTGCACAACCAGGGGGTCATATCAAGCACGATGGGTTTAGTGGTTCCAAGGGGCAGGCCAAGGTAGGCGAATGGCATGATCGTCGTGGTACACCCGAAGATGGATGCAATGTCATTATATTTGTCCGTGGGGGTATTGATAGGGATTAACGTAGACTTGTAGAAGTTGATATGGAGGCCAACCAAGGCAGCATAGTCTGTAAGGATAGTCTTCATATGCGCAGCCGACCTTGGGGACCCGTTGTCCCCACTCATCTTTGTGCTCGCAGCTGACCGCCTACAAGCTACAATTAATGATGCATTTTCACAAGGTATCATCAGTTTTCCCTTTCAAAATAACTCTCAAATGGACTATCCAGTTATTCAATATTCAGACGACACGATCTTAATGTTAGCCGCATGCCCCACTCAAGACACTACAATTAAGGGCATCCTATCAAATTATGCTGAATTAATTGCTCTCAAGATTAATTTCCACAAGTCTACCCTGATTCCAATCAATTGTGATCCAACTATGATATTGCTCAAATATTTGGGTTTATGGTTGGAAGCATGCCATTCACATACTTAGGACTCCCATTGGGAACAACAAAACCTTCTGTTCAAGATCTCAAGCCCCTGGTATATAGAGTGGAACACCGTTTATCTGCCACCTTGAATATGATTTCCTATGGCGCCAAATTATCCCTGCCCAACTCTGTGATAACGTCACTGACAATATTTGCTTTGTGCACACTCAAACTTCCAGCCAACATAATTGAACTACTGGACAAGATAAGAAGAAAATGCTTATGGACCAAAAATTCTGAACAAGGGGGGAATGCAATTCACTGGAGGCTTGGGAAATTGTATGCAAACCAAAAGATTTGTGGAGGTCTTGGGGTTCTCAACCTCAAAATACAGAGTGATGCATTGCTCTTAAAATACTTACACAAATTCTACAATCATTGGGACTTACCTTGGGTGGAACTTATCGGGAGCACTTACTATACCACAAAAAACCCACATGCAACTGACCCATGTGGCTCCTTTTGGTGGCGAGATGTTTGCCAATTAATGTTGATCTATAGAGGAATTACCAAAGTGACTATAACCTGGGGAACTCAAGTATTGTTCTGGAAATATCTCTTGTTGGAAGATGTATTGGCTGAAATACACCCACATGCTCCTTCCTTCGCGAGAAATGAAGAGATTTTAGTGAAAGATGAATTAAATATCTCTACCCTAGGAAAAATGTTTCATGTGCCGCTCTCCTTACAAGCACGTGCAGAAACATGAGATATTTGGCAGTTGACAAACATGGTAACTCTTTACCAATGAAAAACTGATAAGTGGTCCTGTACTTGGGAAAATGGTGATTATTCAGCCCATGGATATTATACACACTACTTTCGAGAGGTCAATGCCCATCAACCATATAAATTGATTTGTAAATCAAAAGTGACCATGAAAATCAAGGTCTTTCGTTGGCTACTACTATCATATAGGCTTAATACTAGAAACATGCTTAAACGAAGACATTATAATATATCACAACTGCCTCCTCCGTGGGACAAACAATGAGGAAACACTGGAACACATATTGTTTATGTGTATATTCAGTGAACAATATTGGGCAGTACTTGGCATCACATGGAGCACGCAAGACACTAAACTACAGTGGTTAGTAACAACCAAATATGCCTAGAATAGGCCCATGTTTGTGGAAATCTTCCTCCCGTTAGCCTGGGGCATTTGGAAAGAAAGCAATAACAAACACTTTAGATGAATTTTACCTTCTAGAATTTCATGGCTAGCTATGCTCAAAGAAGATCTCTCCCTTCTGATCTATAGGGTTGGAGATAAGCAGAAACCATTTCTTACATCTTTTGTAAATAACCTTAGTTAGTTTTATTTTTTCAACCCCCCCCCCACACACACTACTGTAGGATGGTCCAAACGCGACACTATGATCGGAGACCCTTCGACGAAACTGTGTGCGATGCCATAATCGCAAACGATGGTGTAAAAAACCATCAAAAAAGGTGCAAAACATTTGCGATGACGAATGCATCAAACACGGTACAAATTTTAGTTGCGTGTGCGATGCAGGGCATACGGTTCAGTTCAAATAACTATTTGCGATGAGGAGGAACAATAGAAATGGGCAGCCAGATGAAGCTGTGTGTGATATACAACATTCGGTTCACTAGGATGAACTGTGTGTGATTAGGCAACACAATGGAAATGGTTCAACTAAATAAGATGTGTGTGATACGCGGCAAACAGGTCCATATTCAGAAATTTGTGCAAAGACCAATAATAACAGAGATGATTGCTGCTAATAAGCCGTGTGATTTGCTCTGTCTACAGAAGAATAACATGTATATATATATAACTAAAATAAACATCCGATTACATAAGTGACTATACAGATCATTCACACACACCTCAATAAACAATTGCATGCATTCTAAAGTAGGAGAAATGGTCGTCTAGTCATCTACTTCTTGTGACGCTCCCGCCATTGCTCTGTTGCTCGATCCCTCGTCTGGGACAGGAAGAAGACACTTCCTCATGTCAATGATCCGCCTGTACATCTCGTAGCTTGTGTACGCGTACTTGGCCGCGTACTTGACATGTTGTTCATCCAGTCTCTCATGCCACACACTGTGCCAGTCGTTCTTGTCCTTCTTGCTCTCATTCTTCATCTTCATGTAGTAGGGGTCGGTGATGGCCGAGGAGAGGTCAACCGGGGAGTTCAGTTTGTTTTTGTCATTGCCCCAGGCCTTGTAGTGGTGCTGGACGTTGACAAGATTCGGGCATTTCAAGCCCAAAATCTTGAGCACTTTTAGATCGTTGGTGGTGTCCACCGTAGCGAAACTGTAGTCGGAGCTGTTGATAAACCTGCAGAAACGCTCGCAAGGCCTTGTGGCAAGGTGGTAGTGGTATACGAGGACGTCATGTCACACGCACAACTGGGCGACATCAAGCTTCTAATCGTGCCCGGCACGACTGATGGTGTACTCGAGGTCGAAGCCGACCACTTGGTACTTGTCCTCAGCAAGGAACGGCTCCATAGTTTGGATGGAGCTCTCCACCGAGACCAGATCGTTCGTGTACACCATCGAGAGGGCCTTCCCCTCATGTGGGTGTCCACTACATGATGCATGGTGAACTGCCCGCCGTTGTCGTGGTCGGCCACTGGGAGCGCCATTGGAGCCACGGGGATCGTCATTGGAACCGCTGGATGTCCTCTCTATATGTGTAGTCGCGGGTGTGCCTACTGTGTCGGGTGACGCAAGAGATGAAGGTAAATGGCCGCAAGAATAAATGGGGGCCGGGCGGCTGATGGGGATAGTAACAGAAATTTAAAATTTTCTACACATCACCAAGTTCAATCTATGGAGTCATCTAGCAACGAGGGGAAGAGGAGTGCATCTAGATACCCTTATAGATCGCGAGCGGAAGCGTTCAAGAGAACGGGGATGATGGAGTCGTACTCGTCGTGATCCAAATCACCGATGATCCTAGCGCCGAACGGACGGCACCTCCGCGTTCAACACACGTACGGAGCAAGGACGTCTCCCGCGCCTTGATCCAACAAGGAGGAGGGAGAGGTTGAGGAAGAGGGCTCCAACAGCAGCACGACGGCGTGGTGGTGGTGGAGCAGCAATACTCCGGCAGGGCTTCACCAAGCTCTTGCGGAGGAGGAGAGGTGTTGGGGAGGGGAGGGGCTGTGCCTTGGATGTTGTCTGCAGCCCTCCCCTTGCCCCTCTATTTATAGGGGAAGGAGGAAGGGGGCCGACCCCCTCTAGATGAGATCTAGAGGGGGGTCGGCAGCCAAGGGGAGGGGGCTTGCCCCCCAAGCAAGGGGGCGCCCCCCTTAGGGTTTCCACCCAAACCCTAGGCGCATGGGCCCAAGGGGGATGCGCCCAGCCCATGTAGGGCTGGTTCCCTTTCCTCTACAGCCCATTAGGCCCTCCGAGAGAGGTGGCCCCTCCCGGTGGACCCCCGGAACCCCTCCGGTGGCCCCGGTACAATACCGATATGCCCCCGAACCTTTCCGGTGACCGTATGACAACTTCCTACATATAAATCGTCACCTCCGGACCATTCCGGGACTCCTCGTGACGTCCGGGATCTCATCCGGGACTCCGAACAACATTCGGTAATCACATACAAGTCTTCCTAATAACCCTAGCGTCATCGCACCTTGAGTGTGTAGAACCTACAGGTTCGGGAATCATGCAGACATGACCGAGACAACTCTCCGGCCAATAACCAACAGTGAGATCTGGATAACCATGTTGGCTCCCACATGTTCCACGATGATCTCATCGGATGAACCACGATGTCCAGGATTCAAGCAATCCTGTATAAAATTCCCTTTGTCAATTGGTACGTTACTTGCCCGAGATTCGATCGTCGGTATCCCAATACCTTGTTCAATCTCGTTACCGGCAAGTCACTTTACTCATTCCGTAATGCATGATCCCGTGACCAACTACTTAGTCACACTGAGCTCATTATGATGATGAATTACCGAGTGGGCCCAGAGATACATCTCCATCATACGGAGTGACAAATCCCAGTCTCGATTCATGCCAACCCAACAGACACTTTTGGAGACACTTGTAGTGCACCTTTATAGCCACCCAGTTACGTTGTGACGTTTGGTACACCCAAAGCACTCCTACGGTATCCGGGAATTGCACAATCTCATGGTCTAAGGAAATGATACTTGACATTCAGAAAAGCTCTAGCCGACAAACTACACGATCTTGTGCTATGCTTAGGATTGGGTCTTGTCCATCACATCATTCTCCTAATGATGTGATCCCGTTATCAATGACATCCAATGTCCATGGTCAGGAAACCGTAACCATCTATTGATCAACGAGCTAGTCAACTAGAGGCTCACTAGGGACATGTTGTGGTCTATGTATTCACACATGTATTATGATTTCCTGATAACACAATTATAGCATGAACAATAGACAATTATCATTAACAAGGAAATATAATAATAACCATTTTATTATTGCCTCTAGGGCATATTTCCAACAGTCTCCCACTTGCACTAGAGTCAATAATCTAGCTACAATGTGATGAATCGAACACCCATAGAGTTCTGGTGTTGATCATGTTTTGCTCGAGGAAGAGGTTTAGTCAATGGATCTGCGACATTCATGTCCGTATGCACTTTACAAATATCTATGTCTCCATTTTGAACATTTTCACGAATGGAGTTGAAGCGACGCTTGATTTGCCCGGTCTTCCTGTGAAACCTGGGCTCCTTGGCAAGGGCAATAGCTCCAGTGTTGTCACAGAAGAGAGTCATTGGGCCCGACGCATTGGGAATAACTCCTAGGTCGGTAATGAACTCCTTCACCCAGATTTCTTCTTGTGCTGCCTCCGAGGCTGCCATGTACTCCGCTTCACATGTAGATACCGCCACGACGCTTTGCCTGCAACTGCACCAGCTGACTGCCCCACCATTCAAAATATACACGTATCCGGTTTGTGACTTAGAGTCATCCAGATCTGTGTCAAAGCTAGCATCGACGTAACCCTTTACGACGAGCTCTTCGTCACCTCCATAAACGAGAAACATATCATTAGTCCTTTTCAGGTACTGCAGGATATTCTTGGCCGCTGTCCAGTGTTCGATGTCGGGATTACTTTGGTACCTTCCTACCAAACTTACGGCAAGGTTTACATCAGGTCTGGTACACAGCATGGCATACATAATAGACCCTATGGTTGAGGCATAGGGGACGACACTCATCTTTTCTCTATCTTCTATCGTGGTCGGGCATTGAGCCGTGCTCAATCTTGTACCTTGCAACACAGGCAAGAACCCCTTCTTTGACTGATCCATATTGAACTTCTTCAATATCTTGTCAAGGTACGTACTCTGTGAAAGACCAATGAAGCGTCTCGATCTATCTCTATAGATCTTGATGCCTAATATATAAGCAGCTTCTCCAAGATCCTTCATTGAAAAACACTTGTTCAAGTAGGCCTTTATGCTTTCCAAGAATTCTATATCATTTCCCATCAATAGTATGTCATCCACATATAATATGAGAAATGCTACAGAGCTCCCACTCACTTTCTTGTAAACATAGGCTTCTCCATAAGTCTGCGTAAACCCAAACACTTTGATCATCTCATCAAATCAAATGTTCCAACTCGGAGATGCTTGCACCAGCCCATAGATTGAGCGTTGGAGCTTGCACACCTTGTCAGCATTCTTAGGATCGACAAAACCTTCCGGCTGCATCATATACAATTCTTCCTTAAGGAAACCATTAAGGAATGCCGTTTTGACGTCCATTTGCCATATCTCATAATCATAGAGTGCGACAATTGCTAACATGATTCAGACGGACTTCAGCTTCGCTACGGGTGAGAAAGTCTCATCGTAGTCAACCCCTTGAACTTGTTGATAACCCTTAGCGACAAGCCGAGCCTTATAGATGGTCACATTACCATCCGCGTATGTCTTCTTCTTAAAGATCCATTTATTTTCTATGGCTCGCCGATCATCGGGCAAGTCAGTCAAAGTCCATACTTCGTTTTCATACATGGATCCTATCTCGGATTTCATGGCTTCCAGCCATCTGTCGGAATCTGGGCCCGCCATCGCTTCTTCATAGCTCGAAGGTTCACCATTGTCCAACAACATGATTTCCAGGACAGGGTTGCTGTACCACTCTGGTGCGGAACGTGTCCGTGTGGACCTACGAAGTTCAGTAGTAACTTGATCTGAAATTTCATGATCATCATCATTAACTTCCTCTCTAGTCGGTGCAAGCACCTCAGGAAAATTTTCCTGAGCTGCACCACTCTTTGGTTCAAGAGGCAATACCTCATCAAGTTCTACTTTCCTCCCACTTACTTCTTTCGAGAGAAACTCTTTCTCTAGAAAGGATCCATTCTTGGCAACAAAGATCTTGCCTTCTGATCTGAGGTAGAAGGTATACCCAATAGTTTCTTTAGGGTATCCTATGAAGATGCATTTTCAGGTTGAAATTTCTTCACGTAAGCATCGCATCCCCAAACTTTTAGAAATGACAGCTTAGGTTTCTTCCCAAACCATAATTCATACGGTGTCGTCTCACCGGATTTCGACGGAGCCCTATTTAAAGTGAATGCGGTAGTCTCTAAAGCATAGCCCCAAAATGACTGCGGTAGATCGGTAAGAGACATCACAGATCGCACCATATCTAATAGAGTTCGATTACGATGTTCGGACACACCATTACGCTGAGGTGTTCCAGGCGGCGTGAGTTGTCAAACTATTCCACATTTCCTTAAGTGCATGCCAAATTCGTGACTCAAATATTCTCCCACACGATCTGATCGCAAGAACTTGATTTTCCTGTCACGTTGATTCTCAACCTCACTCTGAAATTTCTTGAACTTTTCAAAGGTCTCAGACTTGTGTTTCATTAAGTAGACATACCCATATCTACTCAAGTCATCAGTGAGGGTGAGAACATAACGATAGCCACCGCGAGCCTCCACACTCATTGGACCGCACACATTAGTATGTATGATTTCCAATAAGTTGGTTGCTCTCTCCATTGTTCCGGAGAATGGAGTCTTGGTCAGTTTTCCCATGAGGCATGGTTCGCACGTGTCAAATGATTCATAATCAAGAGACTCCAAAAGTCCATCTGCATGGAGTTTCTTCATGCGTTTGACACCAATGTGACCAAGGCGGCAGTGCCACAAGTATGTGGGACTATCATTATCAACCTTACATCTTTTGGTATTCACACTATGAATATGTGTAACATCACGTTCGAGATTAAATAAGAATAAACCATTGACCAGCGGGGCATGACCATAAAACATATCTCTCATATAAATAGAACAACCATTATTCTCGGATTTAAATGAGTAGCCATCTCGTATGAAACGAGATCCTGATACAATGTTCATGCTCAAAGCTGGCACTAAATAACAATTATTGAGGTTTAAAACTAATCCCATAGGTAAATATAGAGGTAGCGTGTCGACGGCGATCACATCGACCTTGGAACCATTCCCGACGCGCATCGTCACCTCGTCCTTTGCCAGTCTCCACTTATTCCGCAGCTCCTGTTTTGAGTTACAAATATGAGCAACCGTACCAGTATCAAATACCCAGGAGCTACTACGAGTACTAGTAAGGTACACATTAATAACATGTATATCACATATACCTTTTGTGTTGCCGGCCTTCTTGTCCGCTAAGTACTTGGGGCAGTTCCGCTTACAGTGACCACTTCCCTTGCAATAAAAACACTCAGTCTCGGGCTTGGGTCCATTCTTTGGCTTCTTCCCGGCAGCTTGCTTACCGAGCACGGCAACTCCCTTGCCGTCCTTCTTGAAGTTCTTTTTGCCCTTGCCTTTCTTGAACTTAGTGGTTTTATTCACCATCAACACTTGATGTTCCTTTTTTATTTCCATCTCCGCTGATTTCAGCATTGAATATACCTCAGGAATGGTCTTTTCCATCCCCTGCATATTGAAGTTCATCACAAAGCTCTTGTATCTAGGTGGGAGCGACTGAAGGATTCTGTCAACGACCGCATCATCCGGGATATTAACTCCCAGCTGAGACAAGCGGTTGTGCAACCCAGACATTTTGAGTATGTGCTCGCTGACGGAACTATTCTCCTCCATCTTACAACTGTAGAACTTGTCGGAGACTTCATATCTCTCGACCCGGGCATGAGCTTGGAAAACCATTTTCAGCTCTTGGAACATCTCACATGCTTTGTGTTGCTCAAAACGGTTCTAGAGCCCCGGCTCTAAGATGTAAAGCATGCCGCACTGAACCAGGGAGTAATCATCAGCACAGGACTGCCAAGCGTTCATAACGTCTTGGTTTGCTGGGGGTAGTGCTTCACCTAGCGGTGCTTCAAGGACATATGCTTTCTTGGCAGCTATGAGGATGATCCTCAAGTTCCGAACCCAGTCTGTATAGTTGCTACCATCGTCTTTCAGCTTGGTTTTCTCTAGGAACGCGTTGAAGTTGAGGACAACATTAGCGTGGGCCATTTGATCTACAAGACATATTGTAAAGATTTTAGACTAAATTCATGATAATTAAGTTCATCTTATCAAATTATTTAATGAACTCCCACTCAGATAGACATCCCTCTAGTCATCTAAGTGATACATGATCCGATTCAACTAGGCCATGTCCGATCATCACGTGAGACGGACTAGTCATCATCAGTGAACATCTTCATGTTGATCGTATCTTCTATACGACTCATGTTCGACCTTTCGGTCTCCGTGTTCCGAGGCCATGTCTGTACATGCTAGGCTCGTCAAGTCAACCTAAGTGTTTTGCATGTGTAAATCTGGCTTACACCCGTTGTATGCGAACGTTAGAACCTATCGCACCTGATCATCACGTGGTGCTTTGGAACAACGGACCTTAGCAACCGTGCACAGTTAGGGGGAACACTTTCTTGAAATTATTGTGAGGGATCATCTTATTTATGCTACCGTCGTTCTAAGCAAATAAGTTGTAAAACATGATAAACATCACATGCAATCAAATAGTGACATGATATGGCCAATATCATTTTGCTCCTTTTTGATCTCCATCTTCGGGGTGCCGTGATCATCGTCGTCACCGGCATGACACCATGATCTCCATCATCGTGTCTTCATGAAGTTGTCTCGTCAACTATTACTTGTACTACTATGGCTAACGGTTAGCGATAAAGTAAAGTAATTATATGACGTATAAGTTGACACGCAAGTCATAAATAAATTAAGACAACTCCTATGGCTCATGCCGGTTGTCATACTCATCGACATGCAAGTCGTGATTCCTATTACAAGAACATGATGAATCTCATACATCACATATATCATTCATCACATCCTTTTGGCCATATCACATCACACGGCATATGCTGCAAAAACAAGTTAGACATCCTCTAATTGTTGTTGCAAGTTTTTACGTGGCTGCTATAGGTTTCTAGCAAGAACGTTTCTTACCTACGCCAAAACCACAACGTGATATGCCAATTTCTATTTACCCTTCATAAGGACCCTTTTCATCGAATCCGATCTGACTAAAGTGGGAGAGACAGACACCCTCTAGCCACCTTATGCTACTAATGCATGTTAGTCGGTGGAACCAGTCTCACGTAAGCGTACGTGTAAGGTCAGTCCGGGACGCTTCATCCCACGATGCCGCCGAATCAAGATAAGACTAGCAACGGCAAGTAAATTGACAAAATCGACGCCCACAACAACTTGTGTTCTACTCGTGCATAGAAACTACGCATAGACCTAGCTCTGATACCACTGATGGGGATCGTAGCAGAAATTTAAAATTTTCTATGCATCACCAAGATCAATCTATGGAGTCATCTAGCAACGAAGGGAAGAGGAGTGCATCTACATACCCTTGTAGATCGCGAGCGGAAGCGTTCAAGAGAACAGGGATGATGGAGTCGTACTCGTCATGATCCAAATCACCGAAGATCCTAGCGCCGAAGGGACGGCACCTCCGCGTTCAACACACGTACGGAGCGAGGACGTCTCCCGCGCCTTGATCCATCAAGGAGGAGGGAGAGGTTGAGGAAGAGGGCTCCAACAGCAGCACGACGGTGTGGTGGTGGTGGTGCAGCAGTACTCCGGCAGGGCTTCGCCAAGCTCTTGCGGACAAGGAGAGGTGTTGGGGAGGGGAGGGGCTGCGCCTTGGATGTTGTCTGCAGCCCTCCCCTTGCCCCTCTATTTATAGGGGAAGGAGGAAGGGGGCCGGCCCCCTCTAGATGAGATCTAGAGAGGGGCGGCGGCCAAGGGGAGGGGGCTTGCCCCCCAAGCAACGGGGGCGCCCCCCTTAGGGTTTCCCCCCAAATCCTAGGCGCATGGGCCCAAGGGGGGATGTGTCCAGCTCATGTAGGGATGGTTCCCTTTCCTCTACGGCCCATTAGGCCCTCCAAGAGAGGTGGCCCCTCCCGGTGGACCCCCGGAACCCCTCCGGTGGCCCGGTACAATACCGATATGCCCCCGAACCTTTCCGGTGACCGTATGACAACTTCCTACATATAAATCTTCACCTCCGAACCATTCCGGAACTCCTCGTGAGGTCCGGGATCTCATCCGGGGCTCCGAACAACATTCGGTAATCACATACAAGTCTTCCTAATAACCCTAGCGTCATCGAACCTTAAGTGTGTAGACCCTACGGGTTCGGGAACCATGCAGACATGACCGAGACAACTCTCCGGCCAATAACCAACAGCGGGATCTGGATACCCATGTTGGCTCCCACATGTTCCATGATGATCTCATCGGATGAACCACGATGTCAAGGATTCAAGCAATCCCGTATACAATTCCCTTTGTCAATCGGTACGTTACTTGCCCGAGATTCGATCGTCGGTATCCCAATACCTCGTTCAATCTCGTTACCGGCAAGTCACTTTACTCGTTCCGTAATGCATGATCCCGTGACCAACTACTTAGTCACACTGAGCTCAATATGATGATGCATTACCGAGTGGGCCCAGAGATACCTCTCCGTGATACGGAGTGACAAATCCCAGTCTCGATTCATGCCAACCCAACAGACACTTTCGGAGACACCTGTGGTGCACCTTTATAGCCACCCAGTTATGTTTGGACGTTTGGTACACCCAAAGCACTCCTACGGTATCCGAGAATTGCACAATCTCATGGTCTAAGGAAATGATACTTGACATTCAGAAAAGCTCTAGCAGACGAACTACACGATGTTGTGCTATGCTTAGGATTGGGTCTTGTCCATCACATCATTCTCCTAATGATGTGATCCCGTTATCAATGACATCTAATGTCCATGGTCAGGAAACCGTAACCATCTATTGATCAATGAGCTAGTCAACTAGAGGCTCACTAGGGACATGTTGTGGTCTATGTATTCACACATGTATTACGATTTCTGGATAACACAATTATAGCATGAACAATAGACAATTATCGTGAACAAGGAATTATAATAATAACCATTTTAATATTGCCTCTAGGGCATATTTCCAACAGTCTCCCACTTGCACTGGAGTCAATAATCTAGTTACACTGTGATGAATCGAACACCCATAGAGTTCTGGTGTTGATCATGTTTTGCTCGAGGAAGAGGTTTAGTCAACGGATTTGCGACATTCAGGTCCGTATGCACTTTACAAATATCTATGTCTGTATTTTGAACATTTTCATGAATGGAGTTGAAGCGATGCTTGATATGCCTGGTCTTCCTGTGAAACCTGGGCTCCTTGGCAAGGGCAATAGCTCCAGTGTTGTCACAGTAGAGAGTCATCAGGCCCGACGCATTGGGAATAACTCCTAGGTCGGTGTCGGTGTCAAAACCGGCGGATCTCGGGTAGGGGGTCCCGAACTGTGCGTCTAAGGTGGATGGTAACAGGAGGCAGGGAACACGATGTTTTACCCAGGTTCAGGCCCTCTTGATGGAGGTAAAACCCTACATCCTGCTTGATTTATTCTTGATGATATGATTATTACAAGAGTTGATCTACCCCGAGATCGGAGAGGCTAAACCCTAGAAGCTAGCCTATGGTATGATTGTTGTTGTCCTACGGACTAAAACCCTCCGGTTTATATAGACACCAGAGAGGGTTAGGGTTACACAAGGTCGGTTACAAAGGAGGAGATATCCATATCCGTACTGCCTAGCTTGCCTTCCACGCCAAGTAGAGTCCTATCCGGACACGGGACGAAGTCTTCAATCTTGTATCTTCATAGTCCAACAGTCCGACCAAAGTGTATAGTGCGGCTGTCCGGTGACCCCCTAATCCAGGACTCCCTCAGTAGCCCCTGAACCAGGCTTCAATGACAATGAGTCCGGCGCGCAGTATTGTCTTCGGCATTGCAAGGCGGGTTCCTCCTCCGAATACATCACAGAAGAGTTTGAATACCAGGATAGTGTCCGACCCTGCAAAATAAATTCCATATACCACCGTAGAGAGAATAATATTTCCACAAATCTTAATCTGCTGACACGCTTTGGCAATATGACATCAGGCCATGGCTCGGTGATTATTCGAACCGTTTTTCTTCAACCAGCTCCACACATAACGCGAGGTGGTTTCTTGACACATCTTGTCAAAGCAGAGATCGTGTTCCCCTAATTACGGGATTCTCATCAATACGGTCGTGGGTAACCCAACCGTGCCTAGGACTCCTAGATTTTAGGCAAGTCCCAAACGGCCACTAGGAGGACGCTTGTTATTCACCCTCTTTATAAAGGGACAAGGCTTTTACTTTTTTTCCTCCCGTGCTCAATCAGATCCTTCCCCCGCCTCGAGTTCTAACACCCAAAGCCCAGGTCAGGTGCTTCGGACATTCAATCATGTCCGGATCTAGCCTTCAAGGCCGGTGGATGCCCTCCTCCGTTACAGAAGAGGATATCAAGAAGTTGAGGGAGGCCAGATACCTGACCGCCGTGGTTTCGCATCGGCTGCCTGCCCGAGGGCAGGTCGTCCCTATTCCCAAACCCAACGAGAACGTTGTGTTCATCTCCCACTTCCTCCGAGGTCTAGGCCTCACTATGGCTCCCTTCGTTAGGGGTTTGCTGTTCTATTACGGTCTAGATTTCCACATTCTAGCCCCAGACTCCTTTCTCCACATCTCGGCATTTATTGTCGTATGTGAGGCCTTCCTCCGCATTACCCCTCACTTCGGCCTGTGGCTCAAGACCTTTGACATGAAGCCGAAGATGGTCGAGGGGCAACATGTAGCGTGCGGAGGCGCATTAATAAGCAAGATCGCTGGAGCTCCATGGCCAAAGGGTTCCTTTCCAGAGGTGTCCGGATTATGGCAACGGGAGTGGTTTTACATCACAGCTCCCAGAAGTGCCAAGTGGGTGGCTGCCCCTGCTTTCCGCGCAGGCCCTCCACCACAAATGATGTCATGGATTACCAGAGGGCTGAGCTGGGGCCCAGCCAAGGACGTGCCTATACTACAGAGCTGCATTCAAGATCTCTTCGAAGGAGATTTCAGTCTGGTTATGGTGGTGCAAGTCATGCTGGTTCGTCGAGTCCAGCCTTGCAAACGCCGGCCCCTCCGCATGTGGGAGTTCAACCCGGAAAGACCGCGCACTATTTAGAATTTCCTTGGCCTGACGCACGAGGAGATGTATAAATCATTCTTCGGACCCCAAATAGAGTGTCCGGATACTACCGAGGACGTGGGCCTGAGCAGCAACCGCACCGCCGACCAAGTAAGTAATCCTCTAGCCGAACACACCGTCTTTCATTTATCATGACGTCATTCTGAGAAATCGCTCTTTGACCAGGACTGTCTAACAAAGGCGAAGATGATCCAGTGTTCGGCCCCCCTTCCTGAAGGCTTGGACAATTCGGTGCTAGAGAAGATGCTCGAGCCAACACCTTGCCCAGTGCCCTCAAAGGAAGATCAAGGGGGGAATAAAGAGGGCAGAAGCGGGCCTCCACCGCTACCTATTCTGACCGAGGAAACGAGCGCCTCCATGAGGGAGGATAACCAAGGGGAGGAATCTGACATTCTCTCACCCCGGGGAATGAAGAGGACTACCCCTGAAGATCCGGAAACCAAGGTTTCCAAACAGGAGAAGAAATCTCCACCAGAGGGTCCTGCCTTGGAGGGTGCTCTTGCCGCACAAAGTCCGCGCGGAGATCAGCCCTCTAACGAGCTGTAAGTAATCAAAAAGTACTTTAATAGTGAGGATATACTACATTACCTCTGAGGAAAATAACCGAAGCATTTATCTTGCAGTTTGGATCTTAGCCCTTCTCAGCAGAGCTCGTCTTCGGGGGATCTTCTTCCGGAGATGATGGAGAGAGAAACGCCTCCCCCGGACTCCCCCGCTCAAGAAGTGGGCGACCTTGAAGTGTCTTCACGGAGGGCCTCGCCGGATCAGGTGAGGCCAGAAGATAATCCTATGGTTGCCCGAAGTCCCCAGTATCCGGCTCTTGAAGAGAGCAACCAAAAGAATCCGGCATCGTCTGGTATGCGGTCGGACGCACTGAGGGATCTGCTAGAGCGAGCAACTACCTCAGAAGGACACCGTACATTGATGGGTATGGTTATTGAAAGGATTTCGTCCGCCAAAAGCGGGTTGCATGAAGCCTTTATGAGTCTACTGACGGGTTTTGAGGTACGTGAAATGATGTACTTTTTGATAGTACCGCACATTTTTAGGTGTGCCCTGTGTAGATAGTAGCCCCTGAGACTCTGGTTGTCGTCCAGAACGGCGGCGAACAGAGGATCGTAGTCCCAGGTAATAACCAAACCGCCTTTATGTGTAGGTGGCTGGAGCTCCGGTGGCTGGCCGGACTGATGATATTGCCAAACTAAAGCGGCAACTGGATGCGGCGGATGCCGACATCGAGCTTGTTAATAAGCGGCTTGATGAGGCACAGGGTAAGTGATATTTTCTGGTGAATGTCACATAGGAAGAGTAGCGTAACGTCAGTATCTTTAATATGTTGTGACTGCAGATGGAGCTGCCACCGTGGAGACCCTTCAGGCGGAACTTGCCCGAGCCAAAGAACAAACAAGGATTAGTAATGCGGCCGCTTTAAAGGTGGCCGAAGAGTTGAGAGCCGAAAAGGCTGCACATTGCGAGAGCAAAGATAAAATGGCCAAGATGGCCGTAAAGTTAAAATACACTGCCGACCGTTGCTAGTTCCTCGAAGAAGAAAACCGGGCGAGGGCGACGGACCTTGAGAAGGCCACAATGGCGACCAAGGACACCCGCTCTGCCATGAGAGCGAAGAAGGAGGAACTGCGTGAAGCCAGGGATATTGCGGCTGGGAAGCCCTTTATGCTGTGAAGGAAGTTCGGAGATCCACGGTATGCCCCTCTGGATCGGCTGTGGAGTTCGGCAGACGCACATATGGACTTGGCGGCGAGCACTGTCGATGCGGCCGAATACTTCCGAGATCAAACAGATCATGAAGTGGACAAGCTGTTCTAGTCGCAGTTTAACGTTCCAGAGCGTCTGATTCCATTGACTTATCAACTAGCCGAATGGGCCGAACTCAATAGGTTGTCCAGACTCGCCATGAGGTCTGTCGTGGATCAGCTATGGCCGGAAAGGACAAAGCCGAA
This sequence comes from Triticum urartu, assembly GCF_056163025.1. Taxonomy (NCBI): domain Eukaryota; kingdom Viridiplantae; phylum Streptophyta; class Magnoliopsida; order Poales; family Poaceae; genus Triticum; species Triticum urartu. Next base: position 653,003,314 of record NC_141877.1, on the reverse strand, counting down.
CATCTATTTTAGCCTGGTGCAGCAGTTCCTTGGTGCGGTGCCGCGCATCAATGCGATGAAGAGGTCGGCGTGCATAGAGGGCTCGCGGATGGCCCTTGCCCGTGTCAAAGCATACTGGGCGAAGATGGATGCTACCACTGTTGCGGCTCAGGGTTCAGCCATAGGCCCAGTGGTTGCCGAGCACTATTTTGAAGAAGTTCTTGAGGGTGCTCGCTTGATAGAGGCCCAGTGCTCGAAGAATATTATGTTTGAATGACATGTATTCCCATTGTAAAAACAATGTTTTTATTGAATTTATCAAGGCTGTATTTATACTTGTGCCCGAAAGTATTGTGATGCCTCATGTGTGGCCGTTTATGTATATATGTGTATAACCTGAAAGATTGCAGTCGTCAGCTTCAACCCCCACGTATATAATGCGGAGGTGTTCATAGAAGACGCGTGTTCACACTTAATCCAACGTCTTGGTCCTATTAAGGAGGTGATAGCGCAGCGAACGAGGCAACCGGACTATAATGCTTTAACACTTTCACTTAGCCATAGGAGTTTGATGGTGGGGCTACTATATAGCCCCTGGTGACTCCGCACTCTCCCGAATTCGGGGTGCGTACATGCCTGGCCGGGAAATGGCCCTTCATTAAGGCGGAGGAATTCTAACATTCCGATAGGTCATCGAGTGGTTGACCAGTCTCACGCTATATCATGACAGTCAGTTTTCGGCTTTCTCTACTGAGGTGCTCGTCAGGATGAACTGGGACACAATCGCAGTAGTTCTCCTAGTGCCGCCTTAGCCGATAGAGTGGAACGTAAGGCAGCAAAACACAGGAGCCGGGAAAACCCAACATTTGACCAAAGACATGATTCGGAGCTGATGCATATAAGGCCAAACTCGCGACGCCGAACACTCCCTAAGGTATTCGGTCTTTATGGTATAAAACGGGCCTAAACAGTGCCCTTTGTAAGAAGCCCCTGGTGTCCAGGTACGTGCATTATTCTGATGTGGCCACATGCCAAGACGTCAGCATCCTTCTCAATAGTACTGAGAATCCGAGGGATGTGTATCAACAAGAGATAGTAAAAATGGTTTACGCAGGGTCTTAATCTAAAAAGAATCCTTGGAACGGGTCCCTGCTGCACGTCTGCGCCTGTGTCTCCGTTGTGCCATATCCTGGACGGGTGTAGCACGATGGTCATCTGTAAAAGAGAGGAACTTAGGTGAAAAGTTGTCGTGCAAAAAGGTAGGTTATATTAAAGAAACCATGTTCAATTCAAGATGAGCGAAAATTTCCACTTGTTTACGCGCGTGGAGCCCCTTGTTTTTATAACAGGGGTGTGGACGTCAAACCTGTATGGATTACATATAGCTGCGCCAGACTCGTCTCACCGTGCCCGTGGTCTTAACGACCTATCAAATGCTTTAGTTGGTGAGGCCGTTTTAATGTGTGGCTGTCAAGGCAGTCGCACTCTCTTCGGCGTGCAAGGATCGCTCAATATTTCCACTTACTGTAATGATGCCATGTGGACCGGGCATCTTAAGCATGAGGGGAGCGTAATGCGGTATTGCGTTGAAGCGAGCGAAAGCTTCGTGTCCGAGTAGTGCTTGATAGCCACTTTGGAACGGAGCAATGTGGAAGGTTAAATTTTCGCTACGGAAGTCATCGGGGAAGCCGAATATAACCTCTAGTAGCAGGGAGCTCATGCAATGAGCCCCTGAGCCTGGCGTTACTCCTCTAAAGGTAGTATTGCTGTGGCGAATTTTTGTTGGGTTTATACCCATTTTGCGGACTGTGTCCTGATATATCAGGTTTAGACTGCTGCCACCGTCCATCAGGACTCGTGTGAAGAGGTATCCGTCAATTATTGGGTCTAATACCAAGGCAGCCCATCCTGCACGCCGGATACTTGCTGAGTAATCCCGATGGTCGAAAGTGATCGGTTGAGACGACCAGTGGCAGGACTCCGCGGTGATAGGCCCTTGGGCATATTTCTCTGGGAGTGCCGCTGTGTTTCTCCCCTTGATCACGTGTAACACGTTTACTGTTTTGACTTCTGGTGGAAATTTCTTTTGTTCCCCAGTGCTTTGCTTGTGAGGCTCATCCTCGTCTTCGCTTGGTATATCCTGCCCCTTATGCTCGGCGTTGAGCTTGCCGGACTGCTTGAAGACCAAACATTCTCTGTGGGTATGATTTGCAGGTTTATCGGGGGTGCTATGGATCTAACATATTTGGTCCAGAATTTTGTTTAGGTTGGACAGTTTATCTCTGGCGCCTTTAGAGGGCGGCTTTTGCTGACCTGGCCGAGAGCTTTTGAATCCGGCGTTTACCGCCGTGCTCTTCGGGCTGTCTTCTTTATTCCGGCGCTTATTATTTTTGCTGCGTCGTGATTTCCCGTTTCCATCTCTAACTTCGGATGTACTTGGGTCGCTGGTGCTGCATCGGGCTAGCCAGCTGTCCTCGCCCATGCAAAAGCGGGTCATGAGGCTTCTTAATGCTGCCATTGTTCTCGGCTTTTCTTGGCCAAGGTGTCTGGCAAGCCATTCGTCTCGGACGCTGTGTTTAAAAGCTGCCAAGGCTTCGGCGTCTGGACAGACGACTATTTGGTTCTTTTAGTAAGAAACCTGTTCCAAAGCTTTCGGGCTGACTCTCCGGGTTGTTGAGTTATATGACTTAAATCGTCCGCATCCGGAGTTCGGACATTAGTCCCTTGAAAATTTGCCTGAAAAGCGTCTTCGAGCTCTTCCCAGCTTCCAATGGAGCTTTCGGGGAGGCTTTTGAGCCAGTGCCGAGCTGGCCCTTTGAGTTTGAGGGGTAAATACTTAATGGCGTGGAGATCATTTCCTCGAGCCATATGGATATGGAGGATATAGTCCTCAATCCAGACCCCAGGGTCTGTTGTTCCGTCGTATGCCTCTATGTTTACGGGTTTGAATCCCTCTGGAAATTCATGGTCCAGCACCTCGTCGGTGAAACATACACTACAAGAAATATGTCAACTTGTGACCACCACTATTGGTCATTGAATGGTCACAAATTTCCATTTGTGACCTTTTTGTGACCAAAAACATAAGGTCAAAAGCTGGCCGTCATAAACTGACTATAGCGACCTTTCTTCTGGAATGGTCATAGACGTTTATGACCAAAATACGTCTACTATGGTGTTTTGGTCACTAGCAACCTCCCCAGGCCACGTAGGCATCCAGCGTGGCAATCTGACGTGGCACAAGATTCAGCCCGGTCCAATTCAGTTTTCTACATGGGCCTAGCCCAACAATTCGGCCTTTTTAATATTTATTTTTTCTGTTAATTTTCGCAAGCTACATGGGCCTAGCCCAACAATTTAGCATTTTTATTTTCTGGGCCGTGGCCTTTTTGCAAACCATTTCATTAAGCCTATTTTTCTGGTTTTTCTAAAATACACAATGTTCTGATCCACTATAGTTTGGCCCATAGCCTTTTTAGAGCCCAAATATTATTTTGTCAAGTAGAACATTTGGTCTTTTTCATTCACAGATTTCAATTTACACATTTGAACAACAAAATAATAAATCTCTCAATTAACTGATTAAATCCAGAAATCATCCAGTCAAATACTCACAAGAGCAGATACACGTTTGGACGTCCAACAAGTGCACATACAATCAAAAACAGATACACAAGCACCAAAACATGGTGGCAACATCAACTAAAACTATGGCACGCATCTCCAAGCTTCTTCTGATCTTCTATCACAGCAGCAGCAGCCTCGACAACATTAGATCCTGATCCAGAAAAGCTATTAGTGAAATACACTGGAAGTAAATAATATTCTTTCAAGAGGCTAAAATTTATACATACATGCCCAAATGCCCCAATTCAGTAAACACTAAGCATGGCATAACAAAACTTCCAACAACTTGAATGCAACAGATTAACCTGATGTTGTTCTACAATAGTAATCTATACATACCTACATGGTACATTGGTACAAAGTTTAGGTAATGAAATGAACATCACTATAACACTAACCTAAAAAAATTCCTATTCTACTACCACGACCATCCATTCAACTAACAATACTAGTAAGTGCACAGAGACTAACATCAGAAGGCAGGAGACAATTATGACAATTTTGGCAAGTTGGAGAAATTGTTTAATCAGTTTTGGTATACTTAGGTTATGAGCCAAAATAGATCAAGCAAAAAAAAGCAGTAACTGGTGATGCATGAGCATGGATATGGTACAAAATTGAGCATATTAACATTAAGATTTGGGCCTTCCAACTTTACTGGTCATACATACATATACATAATTGAGCATGAATCATTGGTCTTAGTTGTATATGAGACTAGTTGGGCTCTGTATTCTAAGCTCCAAGCAGGTTACAGAAGAAATTGAAGATGAACCGTATATAACAGACTAAAAAATCAAATAGAAACCCAAAAATTAAATACGAGTATAACATGAAGGATTACAACAGGTTCAATTCAATCAATTTCTAAAGCATTGAATCAGTAGCATAAGCATGCAACAACAACATAAGAATTTAATCAACAGCAGTGCGAGTATAAGCATTCAATTAGCAGCAACAACACAAGCAGCACCACCACCAGCACAAGTGCACACCAATTCAAGCTAGTAGCAGTCTAGCAGGCTAGCAGCAGAAGCATTCAGACAACTAGAGAAGCACAGTACAGCAGCAAAAGCATTGAAAGAGCAGCAAAGCAGGTTTGAACTGTCACATGCATATCTTATAAACTTAGGCAAGTGTTCTCAGGTTATCCTTAACATCATGCATTAGCTTGGGTAATTAGTATCAAACAATACATATCAGTACAAGGCTAGGCAAGATAATAAAGACTTGGGAAAAGATAGCAGAGTTATAAAAAATGATATGTGCCCTTAAAGAGAGGGAAGTGTCAAGTGCGGCCACAGACATAGGCATTAGCCGCACCCACGACCCCTGGACACTCTCACAACCGAAGAGGAGGTGCCTTGCGTATAGTATCCTTCGAGTCTGCGAGAGAAAGAACAAGGTGAAGGTCAGTACGCATCAAGGATGCTGCTGTTTTGGGTCAATCTAAGTCAAGGGCATAAGGGAATTTATTCAAAAAATAAAATAACATGTGAACATCTTGCACAAACTATCATCATTTATAAAAATACAAAACAAATATGCATACGAAGGTGAAATATTACAAAGAAAGCACTCATCAGGTAGCAGAACAGGAGAATTAGTTAACACTATACATTGCAACTTCAGCAACTACAGAAAGAAAAAAACAGGGCACATCCATTCTCCAAGCATCCAGTGTATTATCAGAATGACGAAACTTTCATAACAAACAGAAAAGCATATGTGGTGGTAAGATGATCGACATACTGAATCTTTTATGGCGAGTTTGGCGAGTACTAGTTAAGCAAACAAACATAAAGAAGGACTAAAAGAATAAACCTTTGTTACAAAGTAACTAGAATTAGCACCAACTGCAAGATGACATGTGGTGCAGCAACTAATTATAGCTAAATGGGTTGTCCAAATACATAGATTATCATTAGATGGATGAAACCAACAAGATCCGATCATACAAATATTCCAGGGTATCTGACTTTGTTATCCAGAAATATCGCATGAGTGTAGTGCACACCAGGATAAATTGCAAGACGGAAACACTGGGAGCAAGCAACTGATGTAGTAATAAGCTTTCATGGAATTTTATTTCATGTCATGCTAAATGCAGCAGGCATGCATAACTTGATTCACAAGGCTGCACGCAACATACACAGTGAACTCTCATGAACAAACACACCACAGCTTTAAAAACAAAATTTCAAGCATCACAGTGCACCATACGAATCAACAATGAAACACTATAGTTCATCAATATCACTAGGCCCAACTAGTGTGTGGTGGGATATCAAACCATTTCGATTTTTTTCAGTGGATTCCATACAGCAAGGGGGATTTTCCACAACTAGCTCTCAAGAACAAACACACCACAGCTTAAAAGGAAATTTCCAGCCTCATAGTGCACCATACGAATCAGTGGTGTGTACACAAAATATATACAGGTTCATCCAAAAACTAAACCAACCCCTATTGTGCTCACTAAACACCAGCACCCAGGCCCAACTTTGTAGCGATGATTACATAGACGCACTACTAAACTAACGCGACATGTAAACCAGATCCACGCATCGAGAGCTAGCAGAGGAGGTCGGGACTGCTACCAGAACCCCACATGAACAAAGCAAGGGTAATCCATCTAGAAAATGGCGCGTTTCTGGAACAGAAGCCCAGCGAGCGACGGCGAGAGCGAGAGCGAGCAAGCTAGGGGTCACACCTTGAGGCCGATGTAGCGGTCGCTGTGCACCCTCTTGAAGTGCTTCACCCCCTTATTCACGATCGCCTTCTTCAGCAAAGGCACCGCCATCTGCACAGCGCACGGAGGAAACTCAGTAACAGGAAGGCACGAAGGACCGGCGGCCGGCGATGGTGTATCCCTCGACGGATCTGCATCCACAAGGCGAGGTGAGAGAGGGGGTCAGCTACATCCTACCCGTGCGGATCGATCAGATCAGAGGGGAAAAACAAGCGGGGACGAGGGGCACCTACCCATGCTGGTCCGCCATCACGGCCTTGTCGGGGACGAGGGAGAGTTGGGGAGGCGTCCGGGCAACTTGGAGGGGTAGAGTCCACCAGCAACCATCGAGGATGTGGCTGTCTCTAGCGTGGACAAGAGGCGGTGATGAAGGGGGAAGTCGGCGAGATGCAGAGCCCGAAGGAGCGTCGGACGGTGAATGAGCCGCGGCGGAGCATGGCGTCAAGTGCTCGAAACGGAGCCGCCGTCGCGCTCCGGGCGCGGTCGTCGGAGGCGATGCAGAGCAGCCATGGAGACGAGGCTGCGGTGCCGGCCATGGACTATAGAGAGAAGGAGGAGGGCGGCGCTACCGAGCGCGAGGGTGGATCGGCGGCGGGTGGGTGGGGGTGGCGGCGGGGCATGCCTCGATCGGATCTAGGGGATCGAGGGGAGGGGGAGAGGCCGAGAGGGTGGGTCGGGAGTGGGTGGGTGGGTGGCGGCGGCGGGGATCGAGGAGGGTGGGTGGGTGGGTTAGGGTTTTTGTTACTCGGGAGAGGCTCCACCGTTGGATGGATGCACGATAGACGGGTCATATTGTGTCCAATTTGATGATCCGCGTGAAGGTGGTTCCTCACGTCTCATTGGCCGGTTGTCTCGCTTTTGAATCTCAAAAAATTGGACTCAAATCTCTGATTTTTTTAAAACATAACAATGGCATAGTTTTTCAAATTGATCTCGTATTTGCATTAGTGTGCATCTTGAAATGGCAAACAATGTTGCCAAATAGAGCTTTAATTTTTATTGCTCAAAAAAATCTTTCCGAGTGCATAAATGATTTTTTTGTGAAGAACCTACCAATTGTTTGTTCCAAAATAGAACCACTTCATTTTTTTCTAAAATAGTAGACCACATTTTATATAAAATTGACCAAATAGTTGCATGACAAAAGCTTTTGATCCACCTCTCGTGAAAAAACAATTTCCATTTTTTGAGTGCCCAAAATGAGATTTTTTGTGAAGGACCTACCATATATTTGTTGCAAAATTGTACGAAATCAATTTTATAAAATACTAGTACATATTTAATTCACAATTAACCAAATGGTTGGGTGTAAAAAGATTTGATCCACCTCTCGTGAAAAAGACAAATTTCCGCTGATTCAGCCGGAAGTGGGTCAAATTTGAACTGCAGCTGCCTTGTAGTTTGCCCTTTATTTTTTCCAAAAATCATTTCTAGGTAGATAAGTATCTATTTAATCAGAGAAACACCAAAAGAATTCCAAGATTCAACAACTAGCTAGGAACGGTCATTCCCGCCGTTTTGACCGCATTTTGAAACGGGCATAAAATTTAAAAAAAAATCAAAAAATTGGGAAACCTTCGCATTGTGTCATTATATGTGGCCAAGTTCCCAGGAAAAATAACAAACTTGTAATACGGCAATTATTTTAAAAAAGTGTTCTCAGAAACGAGCTATCATGTATGGAGATCAATGGCTTTCAAGCCAAATGATCAATCTTATGGCCACATTCATGGCATAGTTTGTTCAAATGATCTCATATTGTGCACAAGGGTGCATATTGGAATGGCAAACAATGTTGCCTAAGAAAGTTTTCATTTTCTTTGTACGAAAAAACTATTTTTCATTTTTTGAGTGCCCAAAAGGAGGTTTTTTTGTGAAGGACCTCCCAAATAATTGTTGAAAAATTGGACCAAATCATTTTTATAAAATACTAGGCCATATTTAATGCAAAATTGACCAAATGGTTGGGTGCAAAAAGTTTTGATCCACCTCTCGTGAAAAAGACAAATTTCCGCCGATTCAGCTAGAAGCGGGTCAAATTTGAACTGCAGCTGCCTCATAGTTTGCTATTTATTTTTTACAAAAATCATTTCTAGGTACATAAGTATCTTTTTAATCAGAGAAACACCAAAAAAATTCCAAGATTCGACCACTAGCTAGGAACGGTCATTCCCGCCGTTTTGACCACATTTTGAAACGGGCATAAAAAATTCAAAAAAATCAAAAAATTGGGAAACCTTCGCATTGTGTCATCATATGTGGCCAAGTTCCTAGGAAAAATAACAAACTTGTAATACGGCAATTATTATAAAAAAGTGTTCTCGGAAACGAGCTATCATGTGTGGAGATCAATGGCTTTCAAGCCAAATGATCAATCTTATGGCCACATTCATGGCATAGTTTGTTCAAATGATCTCATATTGTGCACAAGAGTGCATATTGAAATGGCAAACAATGTTGTCTAAGGAAGTTTTCATTCTCGTTGGATGAAAAAACCATTTTCCATTTTTCGAGTGCCCGAAAGGAGGTTTTTTTGTGAAGGAACTACCAAATAATTGTTGCAAAATTGGACCAAATCATTTTTATAAAATACTAGGCCATATTTAATGCACAACTGATTAAAATGGAAGCGGGTTAAATTTGAACTGCAGCTGCCTCATAGTTTGCTATTTATTTTTTACAAAAATCATTTCTAGGTACATAAGTATCTTTTTAATCAGAGAAACACCAAAAAAATTCCAAGATTCAACCACTAGCTAGGAACGGTCATTCCCGCCGTTTTGACCACATTTTGAAACGGGCATAAAAAATTCAAAAAAATCAAAAAATTGGGAAACCTTCGCATTGTGTCATCATATGTGGCCAAGTTCCTAGGAAAAATAACAAACTTGTAATACGGCAATTATTATAAAAAAGTGTTCTCAGAAACGAGCTATCATGTGTGGAGATCTATGGCTTTCAAGCCAAATGATCAATCTTATGGCCACATTCATGGCATAGTTTGTTCAAATGATCTCATATTGTGCACAAGAGTGCATATTGAAATGGCAAACAATGTTGTCTAAGGAAGTTTTCATTCTCGTTGGACGAAAAAACCATTTTCCATTTTTCGAGTGCCCGAAAGGAGGTTTTTTTGTGAAGGAACTACCAAATAATTGTTGCAAAATTGGACCAAATCATTTTTATAAAATACTAGGCCATATTTAATGCACAATTGACAAAATGGTTGGGTGTAAAAATTATTGATCCACCTCTCGTGAAAAAGACAAATTTCCGCCGATTCAGTTGGAAGCGGGTCAAATTTGAACTGCAGCTGCCTCATAGTTTGCTATTTATTTTTTCCAAAAATCATTTCTAGTTACATAAGGACCTTTTAATCATAAATACATGGTTTGGTGGCGATACGTCGAGGTTTGGGCGGTGGCCGAGGGCCCCAACTCTAGAGCGCGTAAACTCGCATGCCCGTCGCGTGGTCACCGCGTGACCGTAATGTTGCCATGTGTTCTGGGTGGCCTAGGCATGTCTAGTCGGTTGGGCACTCCCCAGGTTGGTGCTAGAAATAAAATTACAACATAATATTCTCACGAGGAGACCGATCGATGCTCAAACATGAATTAGCAGCCAAGTGTTTGATTAGCGGTACGGGAAATGCACATGGCCAATGGGCGTGATTTTTGGATGAGGATGATCATCTACTAAGGAGAATGTCTTCACAATTTTTTAGCTCAAAAGGAGGATCCTAGGTGGTACTTGCTTTTCAAAGTACCACGCTAGACAAAAATATGAATGTTGAAGCTGGGCTCAAAATAATGAATGGAGTGAGCTGAAATTTTGTGGAGGATGGTTATTTGGGCATAGGAAAGCATTGTAGAAAATTGATACCATTTGGACATGCCAAAGTAGTACTTCCTTCACAATGCTCTTCTATGGACAGAAACTTGGGAAAACTAGTGAGAGAGATTGGATGAATGAAATGAGCTCAAAATTGGTGTAGGTAAGTTACTTAGGTATGGTCATGCGCTGGTAGATTTTCAGATCATTTGGGTAAGCCTAGCTAGTACTTACTTCACAAAGCTTCTCTCGAGGTAGAAACTTTGGAAATTTCCTGAGAAAGATTTACTAGGAAAATTGAGCTGAATATTAGCATTTGTCAATGATTTGGGTATGGAAGAGTGCCCGAAAAGTTTGAGGGTAATAGGAGGGGTATATATAACACTTCCTTTGCAACGTGCCAATTTGGCCATAAAATATAAATTGAACCTGGGCTCACATAGATGATTTGACTGAGCTGCAATTTGGAGGAGGGTGATAATTTGGGCATATGAAGGAACTGTATAAATTTCATGTCATTTAGAGATATAAAAAAGGTACTTCCTTCACAATGCTTCTAGGTGGACAAAAACTTTGGAAATTTGCCGAGGAAGATTTGCTAGGCAAATGGAGCTGAATTTTGTCATGCGGTAATGATTTGGATAGGAAAGAGTGCCCAAAAATTTCGAGGGCAATCAAGAATATATAAATAGCACTTCCTTCATAAAGTGTTGTTGTGAATAGAATAGGAAAATGAATATTGTTGAATTAGTTTTGAACTAGGCAAGGAAGGATTTTTACATATTTGATGAAGATATGCCCCAAAGAATTTATGAGATTTTTCTGGGAATTTTGGGAATGATAGAAATATAGGTTGCTTCAAAACCTAGGGCAAAAACTGCCACATGGACATGACACATAGGCAAAACTGATGAGATGGCGCCTAGTCATCAAACCCACCACAATCTACAAGGCTATGACCATCTATATTGGTCATTAACAACTAGAAATAAGGCAGCGGACTAGCACTGTTTGCTCTATGACCATTTCATGTAAGGAAATTACGACCTTTCTGACCAAAATGGTCGCAATGGTTTAGGGTTTGGAGCCCCCTGAACAGCTTTTGACCAATTGGTCTAAAATGGTCATAAATTTATGACCAATTCTTCGAGGGTCACTGACAGAAGGTCATAAGTTGACATATTTCTTGTAGTGATAGGGGGTGTGCAGCACCCCTGTATCTAGGTGTACCGCATTGTTCGGATGTTTGTTGTGTTGCATCGTATGCTGGAGCGCTCTTGCGTGGTCCATAGATGGATCTGGTTGCGCCGTCCTTTTGATGCGAGCCCTCGCGTGGATCACGTATTGGCTTATGTGCGGCGTTGTTTGCCGCTCTATGTTGGCCGTGAGGTCGTCTATCTGGCCAGATGGCCGTTTTAATTTTTGGTTGCGGGGGATCTAAGGCCTCCTCATCGAATTCAGGTAGCAACTTCCACTTCAGGTAGCTCTTGGTGGGGTGATTACCGCCGTACTTCGCTGCTGTGTTGAGTACTTTACTCCATCTGATTTTGAGTGCGTCTTGCGCAGCCTTGAGCCTTTGCTTCTACTTTTTTAGACTCCTCGCGGTGGCAACAAGCCTTTGACGGGCATTCTGTTGCTCCGGGTGTCTGTCCGGTGTGATGTCGTCTGGACTATCATCTTTGACAGAGTCGGGTTGTTCGGTTTGATTCTTCGTGTTGCCATGGTCCGACGATGGTTCACCCTGCTCTAACGCTGGGTCTATATGATCGTTGTTTCTGCCGAGGCGGGATTTGGAGCGGCGCTTACGCCACCGCTTTGGCCGCTTCTCGAGGGGACAACCCTTCATTGCGTCCTTCTGTTCCTCGTTGTCGTCTTCTTTTGGTGTGTGCACCATGTATACGTCATGTGATGAAGTGGGCGTCCAGTGCCGTGTGGGCAGTGGTTCCTGTTCGTCTCCTGCATCATCGTCCATACCATCGATGTCTTCAGAGTCGAAGTCGAGCATGTCGGTTAAGTCATCGACAGTGGCTACTAAGAGGGTGGTGGGTGGGCGGCGAATTTCTTCGTCATCCGCATCCCAATCCTGACGGACATAGTTCGGCCAGGACTCTCCTGACAAGGAGAGAGACTTTAATGAATTCAGTATGTCGCCGACGGGCGAGTGCTGAAAGATATCCGCAGAGGTGAACTCCATGATTGGCGCCCAGTCGGATTTGATAGGCACGGGCGCAGGCGGTTCGGAGTCTGTGGCCGGGGAAGGATCCGGCAGTTTGGCAACATGGCTCTCGTGAAGGGTAAGGTCGATATTCGGCTCGATCGCCGCTGAGGATACGGCCTCCGTGACGGGGTCTATCCACCCGTTCATGGATGGCGCAACTGGCTCTGAACTGAGGCTCGGAGCGGCTGCCGGTGCGATCTCCTGAATATGGTCTGATGGTAGAGCTAAATCGTACTCATCGTGACCGTGTGGCGCACAAGGCAGGTGCTCGAATCCGTCGAAGATCAAGTCTTCGCGGATATTGGCCTTGTAATTTAAGCTTCCAAACCTGACCTGATGGCCAGGGGCGTAGCTTTCGATCTGCTCCAGATGGCCAAGTGAGTTGGCCCGCAGTGCGAAGCCGCCGAACACAAAGATCTGTCCGAGGAGAAAAGTCTCACCTTGGACTGCATCGCTATCGATGATAGAAGGAGCCATCAAGCCTAACAGCGACGATATAGAGGAACTCTCAATGAAAGCACCAATGTCGGTGTCAAAACAAGCGGATCTCGGGTAGGGGGTCCCGAACCGTGCGTCTAAGGCAGATGGTAACAGGAGGCAGGGAACACGATGTTTTACCCTGGTTCGGGCCCTCTTGATGGAGGTAAAACCCTACGTCCTGCTTGATTTATTCTTGATGATATGAGTATTACAAGAGTTGATCTACCACGAGATCGGAGAGGCTAAACCCTAGAAGCTAGCCTATGGTATGATTGTTGTTGTCCTACAGACTAAAACCCTCTGGTTTATATAGACACCGGAGAGGGTTAGGGTTACACAAGGTCGGTTACAAAGGAGGAGATATCCATATCCGTACTGCCTAGCTTGCCTTCCACGCCAAGTAGAGTCCTATCCGGACACAGGACGAAGTCTTCAATCTTGTATCTTCATAGTCCAACAGTCCGGCCAAAGGATATAGTCTGGCTGTCCAGAGACCCCCTAATCTAGGACTCCCTCAGTCGGTCATGAACTCCTTCACCCAGATTGGTTCTTGTGCTGCCTCCGAGGCTGCCATGTACTCTGCTTCACATGTAGATCCCACCACGACGCTTTGCTTGCAACTGCACCAGCTGACTGCCCCACCATTCAAAATATACACGTATCCGGTTTGTGACTTAGAGTCATCCAGATCTGTGTCAAAGCTAGCATCGACGTAACCCTTTACGACAAGCTCTTCGTCACCTCCTTAAACGAGAAACATATCCTTAGTCCTTTTCAGGTACTTCAGGATATTCTTGACCGCTGTCCAGTGTTCCATGCCGGGATTACTTTGGTACCTTCCTACCAAACTTACGGCAAGGTTTACATCAGGTCTGGTACACAACATGGCATACATAATAGACCCTATGGCTGAGGCATAGGGGACAACACTCATCATTTCTCTATATTCTGCCGTGGTCGGGCATTGAGACGTGCTCAATCTCGTACCTTGCAACACGGGCAAGAACCCCTTCTTTGACTGATCCATATTGAACTTCTTCAATATCTTGTCAAGGTATGTACTCTGTGAAAGACCAATGAGGCGTCTCGATCTATCTCTATAGATCTTGATGCCTAATATATAAGCAGCTTCTCCAAGATCCTTCATTGAAAAACACTTGTTGAAGTAGGCCTTTATGCTTTCCAAAAATTCTATATCATTTCCCATCAATAGTATGTCATCCATATATAATATGAGAAATGCTACAGAGCTCCCACTCACTTTCTTGTAAACACAGGCTTCTCCATAAGTCTGCATAAACCCAAATGCTTTGATCATCTCATCAAATCGAATGTTCCAACTCGGAGATGCTTGCACCAGCCCATAGATTGAGCGTTGGAGCTTGCACACCTTGTCAGCATTCTTAGGATCGACAAAACCTTCCGGCTGCATCATATACAATTCTTCCTTAAGGAAACCATTAAGGAATGCCGTTTTGACGTCCATTTGCCATATCTCATAATCATAGAATGTGGCAATTGCTAACATCATTCGGACGGACTTCAGCTTCGCTACAGGTGAGAAAGTCTCATCGTAGTCAACCCCTTGAACTTGTCGATAACCCTTAGCGATAAGCTGAGCCTTATAGATGGTCACATTACCATCCGTGTCTGTCTTCTTCTTAAAGATCCATTTATTTTCTATGGCTCGTCGATCATCGGGCAAGTCAGTCAAAGTCCATACTTCATTTTCATACATGGATCCTATCTCGGATTTTATGGCTTCCAGCCATTTGTCAGAATCTGGGCCTGCCATCGCTTCTTCCTAGTTTGAAGGTTCACCATTGTCCAACAACATGATTTCCAGGACAGGTTGCCGTACCACTCTGGTGCGGAACGTGTCCTTGTGGACCTACGAAGTTCAGTAGTAACTTGATCTGAAGTTTGAAGATCATCATCATTAACTTCCTCTCTAGTCGGTGCAGGCACCTCAGGAACATTTTCCTGAGCTGCGCCACTCTTCGGTTCAAGAGGCAATACTTCATCAAGTTCTACTTTCCTCCCACTTACTTCTTTTGAGAGAAACTCTTTCTCTAGAAAGGATCCATTCTTGGCAACAAAGATCTTGCCTTCGGATCTGTGGTAGAAGGTATACCCAATAGTTTCTTTAGGGTATCCTATGAAGACACATTTTTCCGATTTGGGTTCGAGCTTTTCAGGTTGAAGTTTCTTCACGTAAGCATCGCATTCCCAAACTTTTAGAAACGACAGCTTAGGTTTCTTCCCAAACCATAATTCATATGGTGTCGTCTCAACGGATTTCGACGGAGCCCTATTTAAAATGAATGCGGCGGTCTCTAAAATATAGCCCCAAAATGACAGCGGTAGATCGGTAAGAGACATCATAGATCGCACCATATCTAATAGAGTGCGATTACGACGTTCGGACACACCATTACGCTGAGGTGTTCCAGGCGGCGTGAGTTGTGAAACTATTCCACATTTCCTTAAGTGCGTGCCAAATTCGTAACTCAAATATTCTCCCCACAATCTGATCGTAAGAACTTGATTTTCCTGTCACGTTGATTCTCAACCTCACTCTGAAATTCCTTGAATATTTCAAAGGTCTCAGACTTGTGTTTCATTAAGTAGACATACCCATATCTACTGAAGTCATCAGTGAGGGTGAGAACATAAAGATAGCCACCGCGAGCCTCAACACTCATTGGACCGCACACATCAGTATGTATGATTTCCAATAAATTGGTTTCTCGCTCCATTGTTCTAGAGAACGGAGTCTTGGTCATTTTTCCCATGAGGCATGGTTCGCACGTGTTAAATGATTCATAATCAAGAGACTCCAAAAGTCCATCTGCATGGAGTTTCTTCATGCGTTTGACACCAATGTGACCAAGGCGGCAGTGCCACAAGTATGTGGGACTATCATTATCAACCTTACATCTTTTGGTACTCACACTATGAATATGTGTAACATCACGTTCGAGATTAAATAAGAATAAACCATTGACCAACGGGGCATGACCATAAAACATATCTCTCATATAAATATAACAACCATTATTCTCGAATTTAAATGAGTAGCCATCTCGTATTAAACGAGATCCTGATACAATGTTCATGCTCAAAGCTGGCACTAAATAACAATTATTGAGGTTTAAAACTAATCCCGTAGGTAAATGTAGAGGTAGCGTGCCGACGACGATCACATCGACCTTGGAACCATTCCCGATGCGCATCGTCACCTCGTCCTTCGCGAGTCTCCACTTATTCCGCAGCTCCTGTTTTGAGTTACAAATATGAGCAACCGCACCGGTATCAAATACCCAGGAGCTACTACGAGTACTGGTAAGGTACACATCAATAACATGTATATCAGATATACCTTTGGTGTTGCCGGCCTTCTTGTCCGCTAAGTACTTGGGGCAGTTCCGCTTCGAGTGACCACTTCCCTTGCAAAAAAAACACTCAGTCTCGGGCTTGGGTCCATTCTTTGGCTTCTTCCCGGTAGCTTGCTTACTGGGCGCGGCAACTCCCTTACCGTCCTTCTTGAAGTTGTTTTTACCCTTGCCTTTCTTGAACTTAGTGGTTTTATTCACCATCAACACTTGATGTTCCTTTTCGATTTCCACCTCCACTGATTTCTGTTGGCATAAGCTCACCCGTTGCATGGCTGTGTAGGCTAGTCTTTGCTTTATTCTATTATTGTAACAATGTGTGTGCATGGGAGATTAGACTCGCACATGCATGTTGATCGTGGAGCGAGTCTAGCTCGTCCACTTCCCCTCTCTCTTCCTGGTTTGTCTCTCCTGGTGGATGATCACGCTGTGGTCAGGGTCGTGGGATGGCACGGCCATCTCGGATCATAGCGAGTCCACTGGGAGATAGACTGCTTCTCGTTGTAACCAGCATATAGTGAGGAAACGGAATAACAGAAAAGCTACAAAGTTTGAGCGGCAGAAAAACTCTCTCTCGCGCGAGTCCAGTTCCTCTCTTCCTCCTCGTCAGATCGGCAACGACAATTGGCATCAGAGCCCCGGGTGTTTGATCCTTGGCGCGACGGCGGTGTTTGATCCGTCGTGGTGATGTCCGGTGACGAGTCAGACGGGAAGAACAAGGGCGGCGGCAAGTCATCACCGAGGATGCCTTCATCCAAGGCACCGCTCGCTCGCCTCACCGGCGACGGCAGCGGTGAGTATCGGGTGGTGGAGCGCGTCGTGCGAGAAGAGTCAGGGGCTTCCATGATGCTCACACGCGCGAATTATTAGGAGTGGGCGTTGGTGATGCAGGTCAAGTTGCAGGTTGCCCGAGTCTGGTCCGCGGTGACTGACGACGACACCAACGAAAATGACGACCGACGCGCGCTGAGCATTATACTCACCGGTGTTCCGCCGGAGATGCTGCGCGTGCTGGCCGCCAAGGACACGGCGAAGATCGCGTGAGAGACAATCAAAACCATGCGGATGGGGAGCGAGCGCGCATGCGAGGCCAAGGCACAAGTGCGCCGGCGGGAGTTCGAGGATCTCCGTTTCAAGGACGGGGAATCCATCGAGGACTTCGGGCTGCGGCTCTCCGCCCTCGTCGCCGACCTGGAGCTGTACGGCGATCCGGTCATCGAGCACAAGGAGGTGCAGAAGTTTCTCTGTGTGGTGCCGTGTCGCTACCACCCGATGGCGATGGCGATTGAATCACTGATCGATCTCAAGACCATGTCGGTGGAAGAACTGGTCGGTCGTCTCTCCGCCTGTGAGGATCACTACGACCTGGATGACGGCTCACAGGCCACCGGGCGTCTGCTACTCATGCACGAGGAGTGGCTGGCCCGTGAGAAGCTGGGCGGCGGTGGTGGATCGTCGTCTGGTGGCGGCGGCAGCGGCGGCAAGAACAAGTCACCCACGAAGCCTAAATCTCAGGGCGGCGGCAAGGCCGCGCCCGGGAACGCCGGGGCAGGTGCCTCAGGCGGATCTAGTGGCAAGAAGAAGAAGGGCAAGTGTCATCACTGTGGCATCCCAGGGCACTGGAAGAAAGAGTGCCGTACATGGCTCCGCGAGCAGGAGCAGAAGGGCAAGCCGGAGCAGGCAAACCTGGCACAAGCTGACGCCGAGCACGATCACGGCCTCTACATGGCCGTGTTCACCACCGTCGACACATCACAGCTCGTCGCGCCCCAGGAGGTGTATCTAAACGAGGAAAAGGTCCTGCCCGTGCCGTCTCCGGACGGCGTGTGTTCTTCGACACCGGAGCCAGCAGTCACATGATGGGTGATATGAGTGTGTCCTCGGCGCTGGACGAGACCGTGCGTGGCACAGTGCGGTTCGGCGACGGATCCGTGGTGGCGATACTTGGACGCGGATCTGTGGTCTTCCGTTGTCAGAGCGGAGGCCAGCGCGCGCTCACCGGCGTCTCCTTCATCCCAAGCCTACGCACCAACATCGTCTCCATCGAGCAACTTGACGAGGTCGGCTGCATCATCGACATCAGGGACGGCGTCATGGCGGTCCACGACCCGTCGCGGCGCGTACTGGCACGCATCAAGCGCTCCTCCAACCGTCTGTACACAGGGGCTCTCGCTGTGGACGCGCCGACGTGTCTTGTGGCGATCGGGGACGACGAGGCATGGCGGTGGCACACGCGCTTGGGGCATCTCCATTTTCGCGTGCTCCGGGCCATGGCGACCAAGGAGATGGTGCGGGGCATGCCCGTGATTGATCGTATGGAGGAGTACTGTGATGGTTGCGCCCTGGGGAAGCAGCATCGCGCGCCGTTTCCTCAGGCCAGCATGCACCGGGCAGAGCATGGTCTGGAGCTTGTTCACACTGACCTCTGTGGCCCCATCGAGCCCACGACGCCGGGAGGTAACAGGTACTTTCTGCTGGTGGTTGATGATTTTAGTCGATATATGTGGCTCGAGCTTCTGAAATCCAAAGACGAGGCATACGAGCGCTTCAAAAAGATCCAGGCCACGGCGGAGGCAAAGGGCCAGTGCAAGTTACTTGCTTTCAGGTCGGACCGCGGCGGCGAGTTCAACTCCATCGTGTTCAGAAGCTACTGCGAGCAGCGCGGCATCCAACACTTCACCACCGCACCGTACTCCCCACAGCAGAATGGGGTGGTCGAGTGTCAAAACCAAACGGTGGTGGAGATGGTGTGTTGCATGATGAAGAGCATGTCCATGCCGGCGCTGTTCTGGGGCGAGGCTGTGCGGACGGCGGTGTATCTCCTGAACCGCGCGCCGACGAGGAGCCTAGATGGTGTCACGCCTTACGAGGCGTGGCACGGCCGTAAACCCGCGGTGCATCACCTGCGCACGTTCGGGTGCATGGTTCACGTCAAGAGCGTCGGGCCCGGCATCACCAAGCTGAGCGATCGCTCGACGCCGATGGTGTTCGTCGGATATGAAGATGGGTCCAAGTCCTACCGCGTCTATGATCCTGCAAGCAAAAAGGTACGGGTGACGCGTGATGCAATCTTTGAAGAGAACAGGCCTTGGGCGTGGCGAACTCCGGGCGCGGCCACGGACGCACCGGCACCAGCAACGTTCACCGTGGTCTACACCATGGAACACGGCACTCAGGAGCGGGACGCTGGAATGAATGCGGCGCCCCCAACGCCAAGGAGCCCGGCGGCACCAGCGTCTTCATTGCCCGGGACTCCGTCCTCTGCAACAGCTGGCTCGCCCGTAGCGAGCACGCCCGCGGTGTCCATGCCCGCGACGGCCACACCCAGCACACTTGGCAGAGACATTCGCTGGGCGACGCCTCCCAGCCACGATGAAAATCGCCAAGATGTGGATACTGGCGACATCCGCTATCGCCGTGTCTCTTGCATCATGGATGAGACTGAGGGGGAGGCCGTGCGCGAAGCAATGGAGCAGTGTCTGTTGAGCGCCGAGGAACCAGCCAACATTGGTGATGTGCTCGAAGATACTACATGGAAGCATGCCATGGATGCTGAGATGGACTCGATCGCTGAGAGCGGCACTTGGGAGCTAACTTCACTCCCTCGAGGGCACAAGGAGATCGGTCTCAAGTGGGTTTACAAGGTCAAGCGTGATCCAGAAGGCAAGATCCTCAAACACAAGGCTCGGCTGGTCGCAAAGGGATATGCACAAAGAGAAGTGATAGACTTCGAAGAGGTGTTCGCGCCCGTGGCACGCATGGAGATGGTGTTCTTGTTCTTGGCTCTGACTGCACACTCTGGGTGGGAAGTACACCATATGGATGTCAAGTCCGCATTTCTCAATGGAGAGCTGGGCGAAGAGGTGTATGTGTCACAACCACCAGGTTATGCAGTAGCTGGCAAGGAATCTCATGTACTGAAGTTGAGAAAAGCTCTCTATGGTTTGCGGCAAGCCCCGAGGGCATGGTATGCCAAACTGGATCACACTCTCGGCGCACTCGGGTTCAGTAGAAGCCCGCTGGAGCATGCAGTCTACAGATGCGGGGACGCGCGCTCATTTCTGATTGTGGGTGTGTACGTCGATGATCTCATCATCACAGGCACTGATGCAGCTCACATACTGGAGTTCAAGGAACAGATGCAAAAGCTTTTCAAGATGACAGATCTTGGATTACTTAGCTACTACCTGGGCATTGAAGTATCGCAAACTGAGGGAGTGATCACCTTGTGTCAGCGTGGCTATGCTGAAAAGATTCTAGAGCTAGCAGGAATGAGTGACTGCAATAAAAGTCAGACACCCATGGAGTGTAGGCTGAAACTGAAGAAAGAATATGAAGGCAGGGCTGTTGATCAATCTCTGTACCGCAGTGTAATTGGAAGCCTGAGATACCTGGTACACACAAGACCGGATATCACATACGCCGTTGGCATTGTCAGCAGATTCATGGAGAGGCCAACCACAACACATTGGGCAGCAGTGAAACAAATTCTCAGATACATTCAGGGCACTCTGAACTATGGCTGCCGTTATGTATGAGGGGGGAGCGGTGAGCTGCTAGGGTATAGCAACAGTGATCATGCAGGCGATCAGGGAGATCGCAAGAGCACGTCAAGAAATGTGTTCTACCTTGGAGAGAACCCAATCTCTTGGACATCTCAGAAACAAAAGGTAGTGGCAATCGGTTCGTGTGAGGCCGAGTATGTGGCTGCCGCAGTGGCAACCTGTCAAGGCCTTTGGCTGAGCAGACTTCTTTGTGAGACGAAAGGAGAAGAGCCAACAAAGTTCAAACTCTTGATCGACAACAAATCAGCCATTGCTTTGGCAAAGAATCCAGTTCATCATGATCGCAGCAAGCACATAGATGTCAAATACCATTTCATCAGGGAGTGCATTGAGCAAGATCAGGTGGAGGTTGATCATGTTCGGACAGACTACCAGCTGGCAGATGTGCTGACCAAGGCACTCGGGCGTGTGCGTTTCATGGAGATGCGGCAGAAGCTCGGGGTCATGGAGATCAGCAAAGCACTATGAGCTTAAGGGGGAGAAGTGTTGGCATAAGCTCACCCGTTGCATGGCTGTGTAGGCTAGTCTTTGCTTTATTCTGTTATTGTAATAATGTGTGTGCATGGGAGATTAGACCCGCACATGCACGTAGATCGTGGAGCGAGTCTAGCTCGTCCACTTCCCCTCTCTCTTCCTGGTTTGTCTCTCCTGGTGGATGATCACGCTGTGGCTCAGGGTCGTGGGATGGCGCGGCCATCTCGGATCATAGCGAGTCCACCGGGAGATAGACTGCTTCTCGTTGTAACCAGCATATAGTGAGGAAACGAAATAACAGAAAAGCTACGAAGTTTGAGCGGCAGAAAAACTCTATCTCTCGCGAGTCCAGTTCCTCTCTTCCTCCTCATCAGATCGGCAATGACAATTTCAGCATTGAATATACCTCAGGAATGGTCTTTTCCATCCCTTGCATATTGAAGTTCATCACAAACCTCTTGTAGCTAGGTGGGAGCGACTGAAGGATTCTGTCAACGACCGCATCATCCGGGAGATTAACTCCCAGCTGAGACAAGCGGTTGTGCAACCCAGACATTTTGAGTATGTGCTCACGGACGGAACTATTCTCCTCCATCTTACAACTGTAGAACTTCTCGAAGACTTCATATCTCTCGACCCGGGCATGAGCTTGGAAAACCATTTTCAGCTCTTGGAACATCTCATATGCTCCGTGTTGCTCAAAACGCTTCTGGAGCCCCAGTTCTAAGCTGTAAAGCATGCCGCACTGAACCAGGGAGTAATCATCAGCATGGGACTGCTAAGCGTTCATAACGTCTTGGTTCGCTGGGGGTGGTGCTTCACCTAGCGGCGCTTCAAGGACATATGCTTTCTTGGCAGCTATGAGGATAATCCTCAAGTTCCGGACCCAGTCTGTATAGTTGCTACCATCGTCTTTCAGCTAGGTTTTCTCTAGGAACGTGTTGAAGTTGAGGACAACATTAGCGTGGGCCATTTGATCTACAAGACATATTGTAAAGATTTTAGACTAAGTTCATGATAATTAAGTTCATCTAATCAAATTATTTAATGAACTCCCACTCAGATAGACATCCCTCTAGTCATCTAAGTGATACATGATCCGATTCAACTCGGCCTTGTCCGATCATCACGTGAGACGGACTAGTCATCATCGGTGAACATATTCATGTTGATCATATCTTCTATACGACACATGTTCGACCTTTCGGTCTTCCGTGTTCCGAGGCCGTGTCTGTACATGCTAGGCTCGTCAAGTCAACCTGAGTGTTTTGCGTGTATAAATCTGGCTTACACCCGTTGTATGCGAACGTTAGAACCTATCACACCCGATCATCACGTGGTGCTTCGGAACAACGGACCTTAGCAACAGTGCACAATTAGGGGGAACACTTTCTTGAAATTATTGTGAGGGATCATCTTATTTATGCTACCGTCGTTCTAAGCAAATAAGATGTAAAACATGATAAACATCACATGCAATCAAATAGTGACATGATATGGCCAATATCATTTTGCTCCTTTTTGATCTCCATCTTCGGGGCGCCATGATCATCGTCGTCACCGGCATGACACCATGATCTCCATCATCATGATCTCCATCATCGTGTCTTCATAAAGTTGTCTCGTTAACTATTACTTCTACTACTATGGCTAACGGTTAGCGATAAAGTAAAGTAATTATATGACGTATAAGTTGACACGCAGGTCATAAATAAATTAAGAAACTCCTATGGCTCCTGCCGGTTGTCATACTCATCGACATGCAAGTCATGATTCCTATTAGAAGAACATGATCAATCTCATACATTACATATATCATTCATCACATCCTTTTGGCCATATCACATCACACGGCTGATGGTGTACTCGAGGCCGAAGCCAACCACTTGGTACTTGTCCTCGGCAAGGAACTGCTCCATAGTTTGGATGGAGCTCTCCACCGAGACCAGATCGTTCGTGTACACCACCGAGAGGGCCTTCCCCTCACGTGGGTTTCCACTACATGATGCATGGTGAAGTGCCCGCCGTTGTCGTGGTCGGCCGCTGGGAGCGCCATTGGAGCCATGGGGATCGTCATTGGAACCACTGGATGTCCTCTCTATATGTGTTGTCGCGGGTGTGCTTACTGTGTCGGGTGACGCAAGAGATGAAGGTAAATGGCCGCGGGAATAAATGTGGGCCGGGCGGCCTGGATTCTCGGCGCGCCCGGATGGCAGTTTTTGCAGCAGGTAACTGCATACTATCGCCCCGCGCCTGACGGTGTCCTGGACTAGGGGGTGCTCACCACGTCATCTCCCAACCAGCTGGATCGGGCCGAGGACCCCCATGGTGGTTCACTCATGGGCCACTTTGGGCAGCCCATGCCGCACACGAGGAAGATTCCACAAGGCTTGACGATCAAGACAAGGGTTGGTCTCCACAAACATATTTGACTAGGACTCTTGTTATCCTAGGCCTCCGGTGCATTATATAAGCCAAGGCCAGGGCTAGTCGATAGATCATTATGACATTATTCATCATACCTCTAGGTCTTAGACCGTAGCATATGATCTCGAGGTAGATCAACTTTGTACTTGATACTTCATCAATATAAAAAAGAGCAGGACCTAAGGTTTTACCTCCATCAAGAGGGACCGAACCTGGGTAAAACATAGTCTCCTTCGTTCGTGTTACCATTGATCCAAGAATCCACAGATTGGGACCCCCTACCCCGAGATCCGCCGGTTTTGACACCGACAATGGTGCCTTCATTGAGAGTTCCACTGTGTGATCGCCAAAATATCAATGGCTCGCCTACAGATCAACTACGATGTCGGCGTCTTCATCACCGGCTCGACTGGTCACCTTGGCTTGACCAAGGACTATGCCCCGCCTCCAATCGTCATGTTCGGACGAGGGTATTCATCAACATCAACTACGATCTTTATCATGATCATGGAGGAATCATCCATGGAGCTCGGGGGCTCAACGTCAACATTGCCCTCGGACGATCGTGCTGTTTTTTTGAACAATGAACTTGTATCCGCTACCACCACCTCCTCGAGCATTCCTTTGAAGATTCCTTCAGTGGAATTGTGCGGAATTGAGTCTACAGAAACACTGTTAAATTTCGTCGCGTTCCGATGGAGCAATCACCGCCGATCTCCGATAAACCGGAGCTCTGTCAAATCTGGACGGGAATCTGGATGAGTTTGGAGTGTGGTGTCGAGCATCTAGCTCGGACGTCCTTTGGAATATCCAACCGTTGATCGGCTGCGGAATTACTATATCTACCACCTGTCAAAATTTCAGCTCGATCCGACCGTTCAAACTCCGGGAACCTTCCGATTAGTGCATCACTTTTCAGATATGTTTTCTGCGCGAATACGAATCCGACCCGAGTTCATCTTTCTTCATGGACGGGATATTGGACAACCTTTTTGGAAGAATCTCTTTGTATAATATTGTGTTTTGTTTACGAACACATGCTCACAAATTTTACTCCTTTTCGAAGGAAATCTTCGCCGTCACGCTGGTGTCAAACCAGCCTTTACTCCACGTCTACCGACCTACGCTAAATAGATCGTCGCTTCATCGAGCTGAGGCCAACCTTATCGGATCATCATCTCGGCAAGCCGAAGAAGAGTTTGGAATCACGAAGATTAAATTATCATCAACACCATCGCCCCATGGATTGCATGGGTCAGGCACGCCGACATCGTGTCACATCCCTAGTTTTGGTAATGCCTAGTGCTAACATATGGTGTTGCATCATGTCTACTTTATTCAGAAAATTGAAATGGGGATGACAGAACCCCCAGCACCCCATTATTCCAACTAGGATTTACTAAACTCTTTTTCAATGAACCTGAAATGCCCTTCTAAAATGTTCATCATCTTTGCCTTGGTCTTAAACCTCTGACAAAAATGATGCACATATTTCTAGGACATCATAGGGTCACTGAATTAAATCATACTCTATTTGCATTTGGGCATTTAAATATTATAGAATATTTTAGATGTCCAAATAATCCTAAACTGAAATGTTCCATGTTGGTTATATGCTAAACAGTTTGCATGAGAAGTTTGGTGATTTTTGAAAGTGCCTAAGCATTTTTAGAAAAGCCACAAAGTTGCAGAAAAATATAAAACAGGAAATAAAATAGAGAAAGGAGAAACGTACCTGGCGGCCTGCTACTGTAGTCAGCCCAGCTTCTGAGCAGCCCAACCGAGCCCACCTGGCAGTCCAGCTACCTGGCCTGGCATTGTTGGCCCAGCCCACCAGCGCCACCGTCCTCAAGCTCCTGCTAGGAGGACGCCGAGCGCGTGCTCGCCGCCTCCTGGCCACGCGCGCGCCACCTCCTGCCTGCCTGTCTGCGTCCCCGACGTCCTCGACGTTGCCACGCGATCCCCCTCGATCCCCTCTCACTTCCCCGCTCTCCCTGGACCTCCTCCCCTCCTCTGTCTCTCGGCCCCAAGCGAGACCGAGAACCGCCGTCGCCGCCGTTCGCCGTAGCCGCAGCCTCTGCCTCCCCTTTGCCTTCCCACCTTGTCCGAGAGCTCCGCCTCATCTCTATCGTCCTCTATGCCGAGTCAACCGACTCGGGGTGCACTGTAGCATCGTCCTCGATGTCGTCTTCAACCTTCGGATACCGGAGATCATCACCGCCGTACGCCGTCGTCAGGCCTTCCGCGAGGCCGTTGGGACCTTCTACGGCTTCGCTGTGAGCTCCTACGTTGTCCCTCTCTCTCCCCGTGCTCGATTTCACCGTGTAGCTGTCGTTTCTGTCGAACCCGAGAACCCATCGCCGCCGGCCGTGTCGCCGCCATGGCTAGAGCTCATGCGCGTCGTGCCCGAGCACGCTACCATGCTCAGCATGTCCCTAGCAACCCGCTGACACCACCATCCTGCCCAGAGACGCCTAGTAGCGCCAAACCGAGCATGCCCGTAGCTCCAGCCGCCGCACTTGTGGTCGTCGGCGTTGATTTACGCAGCCCCGCGATGCGCCACTTGCACCACCCGACGCGCCTCGACGCGCTGCTTCCGTACAGCCTAGCCGCGCGAGCTCTCGTCGCCGGAGATGGCCGGACGAGGAGCGCCGCCGCGTCCTTCTTAGCACCGGCGGCTAATCGCCGTTTAGCTGACGTGGCTGGTTTAGATTAGGTGTTAACTAACCCCCCCCCCACAGCCGCTGACATGTGGGCCCGCTGCCCCACTAATTTTAGTTAGTGCTAAAACTAACTTTTTAACCCTGTATCACTGACACGCGGGACCCACTGGTTAGTTTGACCTAGGCTGCCCCGTTGACTCGCTTATGTCATGCTGAGGTAGTGCTGACGCAGTAATTCATTTTCTAGAATTAGTTTAATTCTAGATAATTAGAAAATTCCAGAAAATGTCTAAAACTTCAAAAATTCATAGTAATTCAACCGTAACTCCAAATCAAACAAATTATATATGAAAAATGATCAGAAAAATCCAATCTATCCATCTATACCATTTTCATGCATGTTAGAACAACATAAGGCCACTGTTTAGGACAAATCAAATGAATGGCATTTAAATAACCACATGTGGAGTTTGAATTTGAACTTTGGGTTCAAATGAACTTCATTTAATTGTGTTGCTAGTTGCATTAGCTCAATCAACGGCATATTGCCATGTCATGATCATGCATCATATTGTTGCAGCACATTGATTGTGTTCTTCCTTGTTTGTCGGTAATTGTCCCCTCTCAGTAGACGGCGTTCCAACGCTGTGATCGTTGACACTGATGAATAACTATACTATCTTCAGAAGTGCCAGGCAAGCAAAACTCCCTTGTTCATTCTGATACAATCCCACTCTCTCGCTCCTGCTCTCTTTTACTGCATTAGGACAACAACGTTTCAACTGTTACCTGCTGCGGTAGTTGAACCCCTTTCCTCTGCATGACCTGTCATTGCCACGGTAAATAGATGAAACCCACTAGCATGAGTAGGAGTTGTTTGAGCCCTAATGTGCCTACTCATTCATGCTTGTTTGTCATGCCTGCTATTGCTTAGAGTTGAGTCGGGTCTGATTCATCGGGGATGAATTGGGAAGTTGTGAACATGTCATATTGTTGAGAGCTAAGTGTGTGAACACGATTTGGTAAAGGTAGCGGTGAGAGGCCATATAGGAGTACATGGTGGGTTGTCTCATTGCAGCCGTTCTCAGGAACTAAGTTATGTGTTTGTGATCCATGAACAGTTACTACCACACATTGGGTTCCGGTAAATCGGCCCCTCTCGGCTTATTAATCAACTGGATCTCTGTCCAGGAGTTGCAACTAGTTTCTCGTGTTTGTACGTAGTGTTAGTAGTCTACCAAGTGGCACCCCGTACAGGTGGGCTTGGGACAGACTAGGCACAGTGGCACGGTGTACCAAGTGGCACCCGGATGGTGGGCTTGGGAACCCTTCACACATCGTTTGGGGCCGTAAGCGACACCCCGGCCGTATCTCCTTGCAGATGGAACCCGAATAGGCAATAAACCTGGACGAGAGACTTGTTGGTTAATCTGGTCGTGGCCGACTCCCTCGCCCGGCTTCCGCTTGAAGGTTGCCGAGGTACATGACGTGTACAGGGCGATAAGTGGCGAGAGCGTGTGTGAAGAAGTACACCCCTGCAGGGTTATCATTATTTATTCGAATAGCCGGATTCCTCAGATATGGAAACTTGGACCCCTTGCATAGTTCATAGACAAGTGAAAGTGGATACTCTAAAATGCGCAAGATAAGTGTGAGTGCTATGGATGGCGTTCTCGCAGGGAGACGGGAGCGGGTCCATAGTGGTGTATTGGTATGGTGAATTTGTGGACTCGTGTGCGCCACCTCAAAAGAGGTACTTGCAGTCGTAGTTCAGGTTAGCCACTGAGTCAAAGCTGGCTTGCTGCAGTTAAACTCCACCACCCCTTTATTGATACTGATGCATATGTAGTTAGTTCTGATGTAAGTCTTGCTGGGTACATTTGTACTCACGTTTTCTTAATTTATGTTTTTGCAGAGAGACTTCAGTCACGCTAGTAGTTCCACGTGGACTTTGACGTTTAGCTTGTAACCTCAGCTACGATCTTGTACCCTTGGGAGGGTCTTGTAGATAGTCAGGCTTCTGAGCCTTCTTCATTTGTAGTTGTCTGTACTCAGACAAGTTAAGCTTCCGCATGTGCTTGTTGCTTGTATGCTCTGTATGTTGGGTCATGAGACCCATGTTTGTAATTCTTGGCTCCTCGGAGCCTAATGAAATAATACTCTGAGTCGTAGAGTCTTGTTGTGATGCCATGTTGTATTGCACATATTGAGCATATTGTGTGTATGATTGAAATCCTTGGTATGTGTGGGATCCGACAACCTAGTTGTTTATCCTTGGTAGCCTCTCTTATGGGGAAATGTAGTCTTGTGCTTCCAAGAGCCATAGTAGTCCGCTACAGCCCGGTTCACCGGAGTCCTGCTAGCCCAGCACTACTGCTCCGAAACACTTGACTGGCCGGCATGTGATTCACTTCGTTCCCGTGTCTGTCCCTTCGGGAAAATGTCACGCGGTGACTTTCGGAGTCCTGCCTAGCCTACTACAGCCCGGTTCACCGGAGTCCTATTAGCCCAGTGCTACAGCCCGGATTCACACGCTGCTGACCGACATGCTCGATGTTGATTCATGTATGCATGTCCCCGTAAGTTAGTACCACTTTGGGTTCACGACTAGTCATGTCGGCCCGGGTTCTCTGTCGTATGGATGCTAGCGACACTATCATATACGTGAGCCAAAAGGCGCAAACGGTCCTGGGCCATGGTAAGGCGACACCCGTGGGAATACCATGCGTGAGGCCGCAAAGTGATATGAGGTGTTACCGGCTAGATCGATGTGACTTGGAATCGGGGTCCTGACACATCGCTGCTTGGTCACTTTGTAAATCCGGTTTTGTCCGCGTCACAAGTTATGACCAGCGTCGGCATGGCCGCACTGTTGCTTCTTCAAGCTGATGTCCATCACACCGAACTGATTCAATACCTCGGCTGGCATGGCTGCTGCAGTGTCTCCTTACCGACCTGCTCTGTTACCTCGGCCTAGACTGGAGGCTTCGCCATCTCTTCATCAGCCTACTCTGGGGGTATTCCTCGGCGAGCCAACCTTTGCCAACATCGTCATGCCGTTGCTTCATCGCCCATTAGGCAATGGGTGTGTGGATCGAGTCCCAATTTTGGGAGTAATCTTTCTTCATATTGCTACAACAGATAAAGCAAGTGCTATTAATCCTAATAATTTTTTCTTGCTTGGGTTTATTTTTTCTGAGGAATTTTTCTTTGGTTTGTTCCATCATCTGTACACAGGTCTGTCAAATGGTGGCCGCATTAACGACGGTCGCGTGGTGGTTCGGTCAGTTTCCGTATACAGATCGGCGAACACCGAATCCGAAACACGGATCGGCCTGTGAATTCAGGCTTTGCCACGCCTTCACCGCGTCATGCCGATGCCCTGCATCAACATTGACTTCGGTGCCAAGCCACATCTCCTTAAATAAATTTTTTTGCAAAAAGCAATTATGCAAGGATTATATATATACTTATATTATTCTTTTTGGATTGCACTATTTTATGTGTTTAGGTGATCGACTTCGACTGCGTCATGCGGTCACTTCGGCAAGCCAACGTCGTCGTCCCAATTGGCATAAATCCGCTCGCATGATCACCTTGTTGATCAAATTGTCATACCGACATGCTCGGTTGCCTGGGGGACTTCGGCATCATCAAGAGGGTTCTACCTCGTCGGGTGTTCGGCGCACGGGCCATATTTCTTTTATTACTCACTTTGCATAAATTATTAATCATGCAACTTTTTAATTTTTTATTATTACTATTATCTCCGGCTTGCACTATCTTCTGTGCATAGGTAAATGATCTAGATTGGATAGCATTGTCACCTTGCTGTATCGACATACCACGTCACCTCAGCTAGACCGGGGGGTTTGTCATCACTTCATTAACCCACGCCGGGTACTTCGGCATCACACTGCCAGCCTGCATCGGCCGTGCTATGTCGCCACTTCGGAGCGTCGAGCTCTTTGTTCTACCGCCACGGGACCGGCTTGGGGGCTGGGACCTCGTCCCGCCGTAAGCTCGGACCAT